>NC_012871.2:20820247-21124206 GCF_000003195.3 Sorghum bicolor
CGACGCCTGCTGGGTGAGGCCCGGCTACGATGAGTCTGGTCGGAGGCGGCTTCCGTATAAGAGGCGTCCTGGACTCTCTTGAGCAGAGTGGCTGTCTGTCCCATTGCGGCGATCAGGTGTGCTCGGATACTGGTCCGGACTCCCCGGCATTCGGGGGTGTCAGGAAGCCGATCCAGATTGGCCATGGCGACAGCCACGTTGGCGCTTGGCGTTTTGTAGACCGGCTGGTCCCCGACCATGTCGAAGGCATCGTTGAGGTTGCCTGGTGGCGTCTGTTGTTGCTCGTCCGCACGCCGTCGGGCGCGCTCGGCGTTACGCTGTTCGCGGAGTTGCCTCTGGTCGTCTGTTTCTCCGTCAACGGCTGCTTCGTCGGCGCTGACATTGAATACAATATCCCCTCGCCGGGGGGGGGGGGGAATATCGGGAATCGGTCGAAACCCGGAGGGTGTGAAGGAAAATCCAGGTCGTAGTCCTCGTCTTCGGTGTTCACAACCTCGGTGGGAACGGAGCCGGTGCTTGAGTTGGTGCTGGAAACCTGGCCGTCCCGTAGCTCTCGGATGGTCACCATGTTGACATGGTGACGATTGTTCCTTGTCGGCGACCAGCCCGCTTTGCTGAAAACGGATTGGACATGCTGTGAATAAACAGAGGCCGAGTTGTTCAGGCCGCAAGGATAGTCTTCCTTTTTGAGCTCGACGGATCGTCCTGAGGGGGTTGAGGTTATCGTCAGGGACGTTCCCAGCCGTTCGTGTGTGGTGACACGAGTTGGCCGGCGGAATTTCGAAGAATCCGCTCGAGCAGCTTGGTCGGGCCGGCGCAGAACTCCATCTATTAGTTGGGAGACTTCGAATAGCTTGGAGTCAGCGCGATCGAGCGCTTGGAGGAGGTCCGAGCAGTCGATCTCCCTTCCCTTGTAGAGCGGGAACGGTGGTCGGGAGCTTGGTGTCGTCACGCGTGTGGTCGGAGACGGCGTGATCTCAGATTGGATCTGGATCTCTTTCGGAACCGTGGTTGCGAAACCGCCGCTGCACGTCGTCCACGTGATCTGGCCGACGGTGAACGTGAGGCCTTCGGGCACGGTCGCGGAAGCTGGGATCGTGACCATCTTGTTCGCCGGAAAAGTTGCATGCACACCCCCTACCTGGCGCGCCACTGTCGACGAAAGCTAGTCGGCAGTCTACCTTGGGGTATACCCACGGTAGTAGTTTATCGGTAGACGGTGCGCAAACTACGAACTCGATGGTGACGCAAGACACGGATAAGCTTTTTATCCAGGTTCGGCCGCCGAGTTGGCGTAATACCTACGTCCTGCGTCTGATTGTATTGATTTGTGCTGAGAGAATATGATGTGTCCTAGGGGGGTCCCTTGCCCCTCCTTATATAGTCTGGAGGGCAGGGTTACAGATCTAGGAACTAATCCTAGTCGGTTACAATTACCATAGATAATTCGATATCAATTCCTATTCTAACCGACTAGAATCCTGCTTGATCTCCACATCTTGTTTCCTTGCACGAAACTCGGGCTGTCGGATCAAGCCTTGAACTCGTCTCGTAGTGGGCCAAGCTTCCTGGCTGAAGTCTAGCCGTAAGGGTATAGGGGTTTATACCCCCACAAGTGCTCACTGCGGTACTCCACTGAGAACATGCCATGTCCCAGCTGCTGGTCAAGGAGACGCTTCAGCTCGCTGTGGAAGAAACACTCTCCACCATCCCTGGTGCAGACTGTCACAATCCACCCATCATCAGCAGCAAAAAGTCCATCTTGACCTCCAGGTCCTCCAGGTCCTCCGGGTCCTCCAGGTCCTCCAGGGGCATCCTCATCATCATCATCCTCATCATCATCATCCATGTCATCATCACCGAAGGGATCATCTCCTCCATGTGCCCAGCAAGGCGCCCTTCCATGCACCACCAGAGCTTGAGGTGGTTGCTGTCCTTCATAGGGTTCCGCGTCTTGGAGGTTAGCACCGTCATCAAGATGCTGGTTAGGCTGGAACACGATGTTATCCACGCGACCAGTCAACGAGAACTCCACAGCTTGAACGGGGCGGAAACGAATAACGCTCTTGCGGCAGGTCAGGTGGCGAGTCATCTACTTATGCATAAGATCATAGACATGCGGGAAACGGTTAATAGATCATGACAATGATGGATAAATGAATAACATAAATGAAGGTAAAAGTGTATGTGTAATGAGGATGAACCAAGATTGTACAATGGATGGACAATATGAACTTTGGTGGTATTTATGGTAAGATATAAAAGCAAGTAATGAAGGTATAAAGTGAAAACAAGGTAATGAAATTTATTGTCAAGGCAGAAATAAAACATAACTCAAGTAATAAATGAAAAACAAGGAACAAGAAGGTAATATGAGTAGAATGATAATAAATGACAAGGTATAAAAGAAAGGTTGAAATAACAAGTAGTAAAAGTTGAAACAAAAATATAAATGCAATATGAGAAATAGAAAATAATAAATGATAACAAGGTAATAAATGCAAGAAATAAGTGAATAAACTGAACTGTTAGTAAAAGTAAGTAGATAAGGCTAATAGATAAAGTCTAATGAGACAGGTTAGTAAGGTAGTTAATAGATCCAATGGTGTATTCCACCCAAAAGGGACAATCTAAACGCCTGTTTCTAACTAGGCTGCGTGATCCTACGGTCAACACGGCTTTGGTACCACTTCTGTCACACCCGGATGTAAAAGAGCATTCGGGTGCCAAATCACATGTGCGCCAGGATCTCAAATTCACGCACATGGACCGACATCATCAATGGTACAAAACACAGTGTTCAAACGAATTACATAAATGAGAGTAAAAGTACCATTATTACAAGCCAAATGTTTATCAAAGTGCGGAGGGGAAGCATAAACTAAACTGTTCCATAAGTAAAGGGAAAACTAAACGCCGACGTAGCAGGACCACCTTGCCACAGGAAGGTCGACGGTAGAACCACACGAGCCTAACAACCAGGAGACTCAGGGTAGTCCTCAGGGAAATCGCAATTGTACTCCTGATCGTCCGAGCAACCTTTAATGATTATAGCAAGGGTGAGCTCATGTCGAACTCAGCAAGCACAGACGGAAAGTAATGACATGCAAGGCTTAAAACAAGGTAAAGCTGACTTGGTTTGACTGCGGTAGCATTTTAGTTGATCGCTTCTAATTATAACAATTACTAGAACAACCTATTACTAAATATGAGTAGCATAAACCCAACCCTTAATTAGTGTAAGTAGTAATTAGCATCTTTTAAAAGACTATCCTAATTATTATAGTAATCCAGGGATTAACCCCAATTATTACCACAGGATAGCAATCCTGCCATCACGGAATAGCCATTCCGCCAAAACACGAGGTAGCAACCTCGCCAAGGTCCATCTCCAAGTAACCAGTGAATCCAATTTGCTCATCAAGTGAGGGTCTGGGCCGCTCGTGACCGTGACACGGCTGATATATCAGTTTTACACTCTGCAGAGGTGTGCACGTTCACTCCAAGTCGTGATTCCCATTTGCCCGGGGTCGCGACTCCCCAAAACACTTCCAAGGTGAGCAGGCAGGGTCTCACTACGAGACCTTTCACAGGGTCCAACTAATAGGATGCCACTCGCAAGTTTTTGCCGGGGCGCTCGGCAGTCGATACCCATAGCCATGGCGTACCGATCAACCGACAACTTAATATTCATTACCCAAGTTACTTCCTCACGCCTACCCGGAAAGTAACACCCTACTAGTGGAGGTCCTGCTAATTAGTCAAGCCAGAGCCATATAGCTTGGAGCTGCACTGTAAGTCCCAGGGGGCCGCTCCCTGACTAAGTCCTTACGGAGAGCAGAGACGGGTACGCCCGGCAAACCGGACCACCAACGGTACCCGCTCCCCCTGTCACCACCATCATCACGATGCTCATAAGCATCCAACATCGCCATCACCGCAGTGACCAAAGATTCAGCACAATTTAAGCATCAAGTTGAGTAGAGACTAATACTTGTTTAGGCATGTGTATAAGATGAGTAGAGCAGCTAAGCAAACCTAGTATAGCCTAGTCTACCCAAATACATAACCCCAGGTGAGCAAGGAATAATAAGTAAAGCTAGTCATGTCCTTAGGGTTTGCATTCATTGGACACATGCATATAAAGTAAATGACATTTAATGAGTAGGTTCAAAATGATCAAACGGTGTCTGCACTTGCCTTGATCGAAGTCGGGTTGCTCGAATTCAGCGGGATCCTGTACCTCTTCCTTCACGAACGTCTCGTTGGCTATACGCGACAATCATCAATCATAGGAACAATACATGCAAGCAAACAAACTTAATCAGAAACAGTACACCAAAGCATGCGGAAACAAAAAGCAACTGCATTACTGTATTCTACTCGACGAAACGAAACCATAGCGACCAGAATCACCTAAATCGGAGTTACGATGCAAAAGTTATGGCTAAAACAAGTTGAATGGCATTTCTGTAGATAAACTGAACTATTTTTCGTAATTAAAACTAATTAAAAACTGAATTAAAACTCATTTTGGACTAAATAAATAAATTCTAACCGAGCCAGGGGTTAAACTGCGAAAACTAAGGGCATAAACATAATTATTTTAAACTGCATAGGATAGCGGGTTAATTTTAAATAAAAACAGGGGCCTTTTTGCAAAACGTGCAGGGGCGCGCGTGGGTGCTGGCCGGCTCGGCCACGTGGCGGCTCGGGAGTGGCCGGTCCACGGCACTGTGCTGTGGACCGGGGCGCGGGGGGGGGGGGGGGGACAGGCCGCGGTCCATGGTGGACCGCGCCTGCGGAGCGGCGGGGGGCGGCCTCCTGGACCCGGTCCAGTGGACCGGCCGCACGGGGGCGCAGGGCCGCGGTCCACGGTGGACCGCGCGCCGGTGCGGAGCGCAGGGGCGGCCGACGGCGGCGGTGGCGCCATTGGCGCCGCCCGGAGCTTCGGCGGCGGTGCTGCAGGGCACGGGGGAGCGTGCCGAGGGCACGGGCGGGGTCGGCGCGTCACGACGAGCGCGATGGCGAGCTCACCTCCGCGAAACGACGAAGTCAAAGAGAAGCCCGACGGCGGCGGTTTCGGCGGCGGCGGCGCGAGCTTGGCGAGAACGGCGGCGGCGCGGATTTCGAAGCTAGGGTTTAGGGGCGCGTGCGGGCGAGGCCGAGGCCTTAAATAGGACGGTGGTCCCGGGGTCCTCGAAACGCGAGCGGGCGCGGAAGCCGGAGTCGGTTGCGGCCGAATCCGTTCCGGCCGGAGGAGGAAGACGGCGGGTGGGTCCCACCTGCGGGGCCCACACGTCAGCGGCAGGGGCTGGCCGCAAGGGGAGAGGAGCGGGGCCGGCTGCTGCCGTGCGGCTTGGGCCGCGGCCCACTTGGGCACGAGGGGAGAGGGGAGGGGTGCGGGGGGTGCTGGGCCGAGAATCGGCCCAGGTGAGAGCTCTCCCTTTTTTTTTCACAGATTTCTTCTATTTAACTCTTTCTCCAAAACAAAACAAAACAAGCGCAAACAAATAAAATCAAGCAAAAATTATGTTGCAGCATGAGTGCAAAAAATCAAACACGTTTCTACCTTATATTTTATTTTAATTAATTTTGTAAATTATTTAATAATTCTCCAAAAATTCAAACTAAGCCAAAATTAAATCAAATTTAAACTAAATTTGAAATTCAAAAATTTGGAGTGTTATAAACCTACCCCCCTTAAAAAGAATCTCGTCCTCGAGATTAGGATAAATGAGGGAATAACTGAGGGTATTTAGACTTCAGATCATCTTCTCTTTCCCAGGTTGCTTCTTCCTCAGAGTGATGTTTCCATTGTACTTTACACATCCTGATAGTTTTACTCCTGGTAATTCTCTCTGCTGTGTCCAGAACTTTGATAGGACTCTCTTCATAAGTTAGATCCTCCTGTAAATCCAGTTCCTCTAGTGGTAACTGTTCCTCCGGCACTCTCAAACATTTCTTGAATTGGGAGACATGGAAAACATTGTGCACGTTGGATAAACTAACAGGCAGTTCAAGCTCATAAGCCACTTCTCCTTTCCTCTCCAAAATCTTGAAAGGACCAACATATCTTGGAGCTAGCTTTCCCTTGACATTGAACCTCTTTAGCCCCCTCATCGGAGACACTTTCAGGTATACATAATCACCTGCCTGAAATACAAGTTCCCTTCGTCTCATATCAGCATAACTCTTCTGTCTAGACTGAGCTGCCTTCAGAGTCTGTCGGATGAACTGAACTCTTTCTTCGGCTATTCTCAATGAATCAGGGCCGAACACTTGCCTTTCACCAGTCTGGTTCCAGAACAATGGAGTCCTACACTTCCTTCCATACAAGGCTTCAAAAGGAGTCATTTTAAGACTAGTCTGATAACTGTTGTTATAGGAGAACTCAGCGTAGGGCAAACTAGCATCCCAACTATCCCCATACTGTAAAGCACAAGACCTGAGCATATCCTCTACTATCTGGTTGACTCTCTCTGTCTGACCATCGGACTGAGGGTGATAAGCAGTACTGAATCTGAGCTCGGTTCCCAAAGCATCATGTAGCTTCTCCCAAAACTTTGATGTAAACTGTGTACCTCTATCAGACACAATCCTCTTAGGAACTCCATGCAGACACACAATCCGTTCCATATACTTTTATGCTAACTGATCTCCACGGTAGTTAGTTCTGACCGGTATGAAATGAGCTACCTTGGTCAATCGATCTACTACAACCCATATTGAGTCATAACCTCGTTGAGT
The DNA here is from genome assembly GCF_000003195.3 of Sorghum bicolor. NCBI lineage: Eukaryota > Viridiplantae > Streptophyta > Magnoliopsida > Poales > Poaceae > Sorghum > Sorghum bicolor. Next base: position 20,826,998 of record NC_012871.2, read on the forward strand.
TTTCGGCAATCCCACTATGAAGTCCATGCTGATCTCATCCCACTTCCACTCAGGTATCTTCAACGGTTGCAACAACCCTGCTGGCCTTTGATGTTCCGCTTTCACTCTCTGACAGGTGTCACACAATGCCACATATTCACCAATATCTTTCTTCATACCAGGCCACCAATAGTTTTGCTTCAAGTCCTGATACATCTTAGTACCTCCTGGATGAATAGAGTAAGCAGATTCATGGCACTCCTTCAGTATCACATCCTTAATTCTCTGAATATCAGGGACACACAATCGGTCCTTGTGCCAAACAATCCCTTCTTGATCAACTTTGAATCCAGGTGCTCTACCTTCCTCTATCAGCTTAAGTATCTTTTTGATCTCTTCATCCTCTTTCTGACCTTTTCTGATCTCTTGCTCAAGAGTTGGTTCTATGTCCATGGAAGTACCTTGGGTATTAGCAACAAACCCCAAATTGAGATACTCAAATTCTGCCAGTAGTTCCATCGGTAACTCCGTGGCTTCCATCATATTCACTTGACTCTTTCTACTCAGAGCGTCAGCAACTACATTAGCTTTGCCAGGGTGGTAATGAATCTCCAGTTCATAGTCCTTGATCAACTCTAACCATCTTCTCTGTCTCAGGTTTAAGTCATTCTGAGTGAAGATGTATTTCAGACTCTTGTGATCCGTGTAGATATCACACTTATGACCCAGAATATAGTGTCTCCAGATCTTCAGTGAATGGACCACAGCTGCTAACTCAAGGTCATGGGTTGGATAATTCACCTCATGTTTCTTCAACTGTCTAGATGCATAGGCAATCACCTTTCCCTCTTGCATCAGTACACATCCCAAACCTTGCTTGGAAGCATCACAATAGATAGAAAAGCTTTTAGTCACATCTGGCAAAGTCAAAATTGGTGCAGTAGTCAACCTCTTCTTCAACTCCTCAAAACTAGCCTGACACTGTTCATTCCACTTGAATGGCTTACCCTTCTCTAACAAAGCAGTCATGGGCTTGGCAATACTGGAAAACCCTTCAATGAATCTCCGATAGTAACCGGCCATTCCAAGAAAACTTCTGATCTCTCCAACAGTCTGAGGCGGACTCCACGTAAGAACATCTGCCACATTCTTCGGACTGACAGCAACTCCACCATTTGAAATGACATGACCAAGAAAAAGACACTTCCTTCAACCAGAAGTCACACTTACTCAGCTTGGCATAGAGCTGATGTTCCCTCAATTTCTGCAACACAAGTCTCAGGTGTTCCTCATGTTCTTCCTCAGTCTTGGAGTAGATCAAGATATCATCAATAAAGACTACCACAAACTTATCCAAATACTCCATAAAAACTTTATTCATCAGATACATAAAGTAAGCTGGAGCATTCGTCAATCCAAAAGACATAACTGTATATTCATAAAGTCCATATCTGGTGGTGAAAGCAGTCTTTGGAATATCACTAGGTTTAATCCTCAACTGGTGATAACCTGACCTCAGATCTATCTTGGAAAACACACAAGCTCCTTTCAACTGGTCAAACAAGTCCTCTATTCTAGGCAAAGGGTATTTATTCTTAATGGTGACCTCATTCAAAGATCTATAGTCTACACACATCCTCTGTGTCCCATCCTTCTTCTCTACAAAGATAACTGGAGCTCCCCAAGGTGAGGAACTAGGAAGGATATACCCCTTAGACTGTAACTCCCTTAGTTGTTTCTTAAGTTCTTCTAACTCATTAACAGCCATTCTATAAGGTCTCTTAGATATGGGTGCAGTACCAGGTAATAAATCAATAACAAATTCAATCTCACGTTCAGGTGGCATACCTGGCAAATCCTCTGGGAACACATCAGGGAACTCTTTCACAACTCGAATATCTTCTACTGACCCACTGCTCAGATGGTAAACTGTTCCTTCACTACTAGGTGACATAGAAAGTCTGACCTCAATTCTGTTCCCACTAGGTGCGGTTAGAGCCACTGTCTTCTCAGCACACTGAATAGTACCCTTAAACTTGGACAATCATCTCATTCCCAATATCATATCTAAACCTTCTGAACCCAACACAATGGGATTGACAGGAAAATCTACCCCCCTTATTTTAATGCTCATTCCCGGACACAAAGTATTAGTATGCATCTTTCCCCCAGGTGATTTAACTATCATGGTGTTTTGCATGGTACAGGTGGCTATACTATGTTTCTCAACAAACTGTGCACTTATAAAAGTATGTGATGCTCCAGTATCAAACAAAACAGTAGCTGGGCAAGAGTTGACAAGAAACATACCAACTACCACATCTGGAGCCTCCTCCGCAGTTTCCAACTTCACATGATTCACCCTTCCATTGTTGTTGTTATTCCTCTGCCTCTGGGGGCACGCATTCGCGTAGTGTCCAAGCTGACCACACTTGAAGCAGGTATTTCCAGTGGGGGCGGGGTTGACATTGGGTTTCATTGGGACAGTGTTGGAGTTCTGGCGAGAGCCTGATGGTGCTGGGGCATTCTGGCGAGGCGCCTGACTAGCGGGGCGCTGCACTTGGTTGTTGTTGTAGCGCTGGCTCGTCTGCTGACTCTGGTTGCTGTACCTGACATTCTGTTGCTGTCCTTGGTTACCAGACTGATATGCAGGGCGAGACTGAGGGCCCTGCTGATTGTTGTAACGGGGACGACTGGCACCAGCCTGCTGCTGAGAGGAGTTATACTTCCTCTTCTTGTCCTCCATCTTACGGCGCTTGCTCTCAAGCACCAATGCCCTGTCCACCATCTCCTGGAAACTGGCATACTTGACATTCGACATCATGTAGGACAGACCATCATTCAAACCTTCCAGAAAGTGGTCTTGCTTGTCTTCATCATTCTCCACTTCATTGGGGCAATACCGCGACAACTGAGTGAACTTGTCACGGTACTCACAAACTGTCATGGAGCCCTGCTTCAGAGACAGAAACTCCTTCTTCTTCAGCTTCACCAATCCAGCAGGCACATGATGAGTCTTGAAGGCGACCTTGAACTCATCCCAAGTGATAGTATCCGGGTCCTGATGTGCAAAGCAATATGAATCCCACCAGTCCTGTGCGGCTCCCTGAAGCTGCCCAGAGCCATACAGAACCTTCTCCCTGTCATTGCACTGAGCAATGACCAGCTGCTTCTCCACTGCCTTAAGCCAATCCTCAGCTTGCATAGGATCAGCTGAGTGGGAGAAGAACGGTGGACGTCCCTTCATGAACTCTCCACGCTTGTCCCTAGGTGGGGCAAACGCGTTGTTACCTCCTTGATATTGGTTCTGATTCTGGTTTTGGTTCTGCTGCATGTGGTTCATAATATGAGCCATCCCTTGCATCAGTTGAGTCTGCATAGTCATCAACTGCTCTATGGTCATGGGCTGATTTCCCAGGAGGAGGAGGGTTGGCATTAGTCCCGCTGTGATCATTGTTGTGGTTGTTGGACTGCCCATTGTTTCCTCCATTGGTGTTGCTCCTGGTGTGGACAGGCATCTGATATATAGAAATAATAAAATCAGATGTAGTTCATATGTGTAAACCTGAGCTGTAATGTAAACTGCAATGTAATAATCTTTCCTCAAAGTATGACCCAGTTGATAGTTACTTTCCTTTCTCAGTTGATAAACACAGTACTCACAACAGATGTAATATATAGATAATGAACTGATCATGATAGTGTAAGACTGATAAGATAAAGCGATATGGAATATGATAAGGCACAAATAAAGGAGACCGATGATAACCCAAACTATCTCAAATAAACTTAATACTTAATCTTATTCTTGATGCGTTGTGGACATAACCCACAACTCATCGCACTCATTACAAAGAACCAAATCACACCATTAACACAATAATAAATCAAGTTCTCACACAGACCAAGCAAAGCACACTAAGCAAACGACTAAGCACTAAACTCGCATAGCTAAGATCGTGCTAACGTTCTAAGCGTGGTACTATTTATTACTAAGCTGGGAATAGCTCCTATTCTATAGTAGTACGAGCGCTGGCATCCCCATAGGCTGGATCTTCACGAGGCGGAGAGAAAGCAGGCCACTTAGGTGAAGGCGGTGGCACTCCAGTGATCTGAGCCTCCAGCTGTGCTATCCTCTTCCTAGCGTCGTCCAACTCCTTCCTGACTTGCTTCAACTCCACTAGTGAATTGGTGAGCTCGGTGTTAGTGACCGCCACCAGCTTGACAGTCCTGTGCATGCGGGGGTCTTGCTCATCAGTGGTGGAAGCAATAGTCATCGCCAACTCTCCACGGCGACGGCGAGGGTAGTAGCGACGCTCATCCTGGCTGATCTCCTCGAAGAAGTGATCACGGTATGCGTAGAAAGCCTGGCGAGCAGCATCATTAATGCCCGCCATCTGGGTAGACCTCTCAGCCACAGCCTCATGTATGGACATGATCCTCAGTGCCCTCAACGTCGGGTTAGGCCTGCCGACGTGTGCCCAGACCTTCCAGTACGCCGGGTAGTCTGGGTGACTCCAGTGCTGTCGACGAAAGCTAGTCGGCAGTCTACCTTGGGGTATACCCACGGTAGTAGTTTATCGGTAGACGGTGCGCAAACTACGAACTCGATGGTGACGCAAGACACGGACAAGCTTTTTATCCAGGTTCGGCCGCCGAGTTGGCGTAATACCTACGTCCTGCGTCTGATTGTATTGATTTGTGCTGAGAGAATATGATGTGTCCTAGGGGGGTCCCTTGCCCCTCCTTATATAGTCTGGAGGGCAGGGTTACAGATCTAGGAACTAATCCTAGTTGGTTACAATTACCATAGATAATTCGATATCAATTCCTATTCTAACCGACTAGAATCCTGCTTGATCTCCACATCTTGTTTCCTTGCACGAAACTCGGGCTGTCGGATCAAGCCTTGAACTCGTCTCGTAGTGGGCCAAGCTTCCTGGCTGAAGTCTAGCCGTAAGGGTATAGGGGTTTATACCCCCACAGCTAGTCCCCGAGCGCCATGTATTGTGATGCAACACGTCATCTTGAACTTCTTCGATCAGCGAGGCTTGTCGTCTTCAATAAGCGGGGAAATCGCCCAAACAGTTGCAACGGTTCCTTGACCAACTCGAAAGACAGTTGATCAACGTTGACATCGAAGAAGCAGGTTGTTCGAAGAATGCATGGTGCTCTAAAAAAAATTTCTTTCCTGGTGAAGTGTGCCCACTTTGCTTTTCTGAAAGGTAGAAGCACCAAAAAAGCAAGCAAATTCACCGCTAAGTGAAGTGTGCCCACTTAGTCCCCGAGCCTGGTAGTAGGTGGCGTAGGCATGTGGTGCCAGGGTCAAAAGAAAATTCCCCAAAGCAGTTTTGAGACTGAGATGCATCGCTAGATGCATCGTACCGATGTAGTCCCCGAGCTTGCTGGAAGGCGAAGTATGAGCCTTGTAGCAAGGTCTAAAAAATTGAATTTACCAGTCCCCGAGCATGTCATGCTCGTCTGCAATCGAAAAGACCAATCGACCAGTCCTCAGGCACTTAGTGTGCTGCGTGGAATTACATGTTACTATACTGTACGACCAGTCCCCGAGCATCGAGTGCTCAGTGGTCGGTGCATGCCTTAAAGCTTTGAGCTGATAGACTGAGCGACCAGTCCCCGAGTGTCGAGTACTCGGTGGTCGGTGCAGTCCTTGAAGTTCTGAGCTGATAGACTGGGCAACCAGTCCCCGAGCGTCGAGTGCTCGGTGGTCGGTGCCGTCCTTGAAGTTCCGAACTGATAGACTGGGCAACCAGTCCCCGAGCGTCGAGTGCTCGGTGGTCGGTGCAGTCCTTGAAGTTCCGAACTGATAGACTAGGCAGCCAGTCCCCGAGCGTCGAGTGCTCGGTGGTCGGTGCAGTCCTTGAAGTTCCGAGCTGATAGACTGGGCGACCAGTCCCCGAGCGTCGAGTGCTCGGTGGTCGGTGCAGTCCCCGGATTGCTGGCTCACTAGCGTATGTGTCTTCTTACTTTTGAAAAGATCTTTCCAATTAAAGTTGACGTGACGGGGTCTCCTGACGATATGTCAGACGGATGCATGAAAAGCTGCACCTGGCAACTGTACAACCGCTCTTTGCATGGTTTGAGAAAAGGAAACCATCAATTGGTACGAAAACTCCGCCGCATTAATTGCCTATAATCATTGTAAACCGAAACGCCGCGTCCGCCGCATGGCCTGCCCACTTCCCGAGAATACAGGAAGTGGGAGAGGTGGGGTCGCGGGTTTATAAGGGCCTAATAGGACCGCCTGTACCGCTTCTCCTGCCATTGCCTTCAAACCTTCCGCTCTCATCTTCTCCAATCTCCTGCATCTTCCTAGCTCCAGCTCACATTCGCACCTCTAATGGCGAATAGCGATTCCAGGAAGAGGGCCGAACTGATGGCCAAGGAGTGGAAGAAGTCTCGCAGCACCACAAAATCTCTTGGTGACCTCGTCGACATGGGGCTTCTGCACGGCGCAGAGCTCGGCGGCTGGAGGGCGCCGGAAGGGGAGAGCTACCCCGACCCTCGCGCCGGTGAGATCGTCGTTTTTGAGGATTTCATCAAGAGAGGCTTTGGTGTTCCTGTTCATCCCTTTCTTCAAGGTCTTCTTTTGTACTATGAGATCGGGATTTGCAATCTGCACCCGAACTCAATTCTCCTTATTTCCACCTTCATCCATCTGTGCAAGGCCTATGTTGGCATAGAGCCGCACTTTGATCTTTTCCGGTACCTTTTCTGTCTGAGGAAGAAGGGAGCAGTTGGAGGCTCCAAGGTTGCGGGTGGAGTATACCTCAACCTTCGTGATGGGATGAAGAATCGCTACCTGCACTGCCCATGGAACACCTCCTTGACCGAATGGTACAGGAAGTGGTTCTACGTCAGGGAGGAACCGGGCAGCTCCACGTTCTGCGACGTGGGGTACGTTCCCGAGAAGAGGGCGAGCTGGACCGACCGCCCAGAGTTCGACGGTCAAGTGGCGGATCTGATGAAGCTGATCGACTGGTCGCGCCTGGATGGTCTTAGCGTGGTCGGCAACTTCATTTGCCGCCGGGTGATGCCCTGCCAGAAGAGGGTGCACTCGGCGTATGAGTATGCCGGAAGCGCAGACCCGACCAGGATGCGGTCGGAGATCCTGGAGAAAGCGGAGGTACAACAGCTGCTGAACGAGCTGTTTAACTTCGCGGATGGGGGCTTCACCCGTAGCAGTGATCGGGTGCAAGCCTTCAAGTTAGGACGACCAGCACCAAAGGTATGTAGCAGACTCCGTTTGATCATTCGTATGTCGTCTGCAGTTGGCTCATCTCTGTTGCTTTTGCAGGTCGGTGATGTCGACCGGTGCGTAGTGTATGTATCACTGGCACCGGGGATGGAAGATCCTGTGGGAGAGGTCCCGCCAGAGGAAAACCGAGCCCGCCCCGTCCCGACCTCCGAGGAGAGGGTAGCGGGGAAAAGGCCATTGCCGGCGGATCCCTTGCCGACACCGGAGCTGCCGGCAGACCTACCGGCGGAGAGCAGCCAAGCGCCGAAGCGTCGTCGGCTCGTGCGGATCGTCGACGACGACGACGACGACGAGGAGGCTGCGCCGTCGTTGGTCCGACGGCCTCGGGGCCGCCCAGACGCTGCGCCGGTCGCCACTGATCGAGTGGCCAGCGGCGCAGCTGCCCCGCAAGTTGCCGAGGTGGGGGCACAGGCGCCGACCGGCCGGGCGAGGAGGAGGTTCACCGCGACCCATCGTCGGTCAGACCTGTAAGTGTTCAACTTACGTATTTTGGACTCCTCTTTTTTTTAACTTTTGTTCCTGTAGTGCGGCATCGGATGTCGACCCTGGCCAAACTGCCGGCCAGGGAACGGGCGAGCCTGCCCGCGGTTCTGGGGATGCGGCCCCCCAGACCACAGAGCAGCCGACGGCTGCAGTCGCGCCTGGGAGCACCGAGGGGCTCCCGAGCGCGGCGCCGACTACAACAAGCAGCCCGACCAGGGCTGGGGAGGCTCCCCCAACTGACTCCTCGGAGAAGGGAAGGTCTCCGACCGCTCCTCCTGCCGGGGGGAGTGAAGTCCCCCCGCCGCCCCGAGCAGGAGCCTCTCCGGCTGCGGGCTCCCCAGGTCTGGTCCAAGGGCCAGTGACGCCTGGGACCACCACCGGGGGTGACGCAGCCCAGGAGGAGGAAACCAGGGCGGCCTCCGACGACGAGGTAGAAGAGATCGAGGGTCGTCCCCGTGATGGCCGCCAACACGTGTATGTGTGGCGCCAACGCGGGGATCACTTTATCGGTCATGAGGAGCTCGCCGAGTCCGAAGAGGCCGCCAGGGTGGAGCGCGCGGCCAAGCGCCTTGTCGACGAAGTCAAGGTAAGCGGCGTTTTGAGCTGCCGCGCATTCTTTTGCCTTGTCTTCTGCGCATTCTTATATGCTTGCTTTGTAGGACGTTATGAAAACGGCGAAGTACCGGAAACGGTGCTTTGACCAGATAGAAGGCGTCATGGCCGAGAACAAGGCCCTTGCCGCGGAGGTAGACCGGTTGCGGGCGGAGGTCGGAGAGAAGGTGGTCGAGATGAGCGCCGAAAAGGAGCGTCGTCTCGACCTCGCTCGTCGCCTGGCCGACCAGTACCGGCTGCAGGAAGGTTAGTCACACGCTCCGAGCAGTTTCGCATACTTGTATAGTTTGCTTTGCTGACCAGTTTAGGATTCACGCAGACTTGGAGGAGGAGGTGGCGAGCCTCCAACAAGAGAAGGAGCAGCTCGGCCAACAGCTCGCCAGTGCACAGGAGTCCGGGCGGCGAGCGGAAGAGGAGTTGGGTCGAAAAGACCGGGAGTTAGCTGGTAATGGGTGCCGCCTTGTTGGTTGCTGCCTGCCCTTTGCTTGTCTGGTATGCCGAAAGTAACGTTTCGTTTCGTTTGCAGTGCTTAAGGTGAACACCAAGAAGCACCTGGATGACCTGATCAAGGACCGGGACTCCTGGAAGGCCAACTGTTGCAGGATCTGGAAGGGAGTGTCCCCGGTCCTGGACCTGATCAGTCCCGAGCTCCCGGAGAGCCAGCCCCGCGCGCCGCAGTTGACCCCGGTCGAGAAGGCGCAACGGGCGTGGGACTGGCTCCAGCAGTTTGTGAAGGACGCCGGGGAGTTTGCCGGCGCGCACGTCCTCAGCATGGTACGCGCCCACTACCCCCTGGTCGACTTGAGCAGGCTGGAGAAGGGGTACCCGAAGGAAGTCGGCCCACAGGAAGCGGACGAACTTCGGGGTAGTCTGCTGGATTTGTCGTCGACAGTGATCGGCGACATCAACCTGTGCGGAACGGCCACTCCTCCAGACCAGCCGAGCTCAGATAGGTCGGCCAGGGAGTTGTCGGGCGCGTCCGTTGCTGGAGATGGGCGGTCGACGCCTGCGGTCTCGACCAGCCAGGCGCCGGTGGCCCCGACCCCTTCGTCCGGGCAGCAAGGCCAGGCGGGTGATCAGCCCGAGCAACTAGGCCAATAAAGTAGTCTGTAGGAATAGACTAGTATCTGCCCGTCAGGGTGTTTATTGTAAACTTTGTATGTAAAGTTTGTAATAAAGTTTTCTTTTTTGTCATGACTGTTGTTTTGAGCGCTGTAAGAATATCTGAGTGACGTGTCACCGTATTTGTCTTGGTTGTCGCCAAGAGCATCCATTGCAGGAGTTTTGCCGAGTGCTGTGTATGACAAAGTATAGGCGAGAAATATAGAATCTTGTTATCAAAAATTATAAGATACTTACAAAAGAAAGTTATTAAAACTTTATGGATAGAATCGTCGCAGTTTGTCGATGTGCCAAGAGTTAGGCACTCGTGTTCCGTCTGGGTATGCCAATCTGTAGGACGTAGGTCGTGTGACCTCGGTCACCACGAAGGGTCCTTCCCAGGGAGTGGATAACTTGTGCATTCCCTCCTGGCTTGTTTTCCATCGAAGCACCAGATCGCCGACCACAAAGGAACGGTCCTTGACGTTCCTGTTGTAGTATCGCCTGACTGCCGCGAGATATTTTGCTGTTCGGAGACATGTAACTAAACGCTTTTCCTCCATGCAATTGACTTCGAGTTCTCTGGCGTTGTCGGCAGTCGCCTCGTCGTAGTGCTCGATTCTAGGAGATCCGAAGTGTATGTCGGCCGGCAGGACCGCCTCTGCACCGTATACCATGAAGTAGGGAGACACCCCTGTGTTTCGACTGGTCTGGGTTCGGAGGCCCCAGACTACTGCCGGCAATTCTCTCATCCATCGACCGGGTGCTCTGTCGTTTTCGGTGTACAGCCTCTTCTTTAGGGCATCAACGATCATTCCATTAGCACGTTCGACTTGACCGTTGGCACGTGGATGTGCTACTGACACATATTTTATGACTATGCCTCTGTCATCGCAGAAATCCCAAAAAGTGGTGCCAGTAAACTGAGTGCCCAGGTCGGTGATTATGCTGTTCGGGATGCCGAATCTGTGTATGATTTGATTGAGAAACTCCACGGCTTTCTCGGAGGTTGCCTTGACCAAGGGCATGTATTCGATCCACTTGGAGAACTTGTCGATTAGCACGAAGACAAACTTGAAATTGCCCGGGGCTGGTTTAAATGGTCCGATCATGTCAAGCCCCCAGCAAGCAAAGGGCCAAGACGACGGGATAGTTTGAATTTCATGGGCAGGTACGTGGGTCCTCTTAGCGAAAAACTGACATCCTTCGCAATGCCGAACCAGTTTTTCTGCGTCGCCGACCGCGGTTGGCCAATAAAAACCTGCTCGGAAAGCCTTTCCGACCAGCGTTCTAGATGCGGCGTGGTTGCCGCAGGATCCAGCGTGTATGTCTTCCAAGAGCTTGATACCATCATCTTGGGGTATGCACTTGAGCAGTACTTCGGAGCTTGCGTTTTTCCGCATGAGTTTTCCGTCGACCAGGATGTAGTTCTTTGATCGTCGGATGAGGCGCTCGTTCTCTGTTTTGTCCTGATAGCCTGTTCCGTCTGATATGTATTTGATGAACGGGGTGCGCCAGTCACGCCCACCGGTTGTCGGAGTGGCGTCGTCTATGAGCATTGCCTCGGTGGGTTGCTTGTCGACCAGGGGAGGGCTTACGCTTGGCTCATGGATGTCCTGGACAAAAATACCCCGCGGGATCTGGGCCCGAGATGAGCCTAACTTTGACAACGCATCTGCTGCTTGGTTCTTTTCCCGGACCACGTGGATGTACTCTATGCCATAGAAGTTAGTTTCCCATTTGCAAATTTCTTTGCAGTAGAGATCCATCTTCTCGTGGGTTGCGTCCCACTCCTTGTTGAGCTGGTTGATGACCAAAGCAGAGTCGCCGTAGACATAGAGGCGCTTGACCCCCAGTTCAACGGCTAGTCGTATGCCGTGTAAGCATGCTTCGTATTCGGCGACGTTGTTTGACGCCGGGAAAAGGATCCTAAGGACGTAGCGGAGTTTGTCCTTGTTGGGTGATACGAACAGTATCCCAGCGCCTGCACCGTTGATGTTCAAGGACCCATCAAAGAACATTGACCAGTGGTCTGAGACATCGGAAACGGAAGGTTCGTTGAGATCCGTCCATTCGGCAATGAAATCGACCAGGGCTTGGGACTTGACAGTGGTGCGACTCTGGAACTCCAGGGAAAATGGACATAATTCCATTGCCCATTTCACGATTCTGCCATTGGCGTCTTTATTGCGCAGGATGTCACCGAGAGGAAAGCTGGTTGTCACCAGGACTCGATGGCCGTCGAAGTAGTGCTTCAGTTTTCTTGACGTTATCAGGATGGCGTATATAAGCTTCTGTATTTGTGGGTACCTGGCCTTGGATTCGTTTAAAACTTCGCTTATGAAGTAAACGGGTCTCTGGACCTTGAAGACGTGACCTGGTTCATCTCGCTCGACCACTATTGCCGTGGAAACAACCCTGTCGGTTGCAGCAATGTAAAGGAGCAGGTCTTCATTGGGCTGAGGCGCTGTGAGGACAGGCGGTGAAGTGAGGAAGATCTTAAGCTAAGTGAACGCAGCGTTGGCTTCTTCGGTCCAGGAGAATTTTTCTGACGCTTTCAATAGTTTGAAGAAAGGGAGGCCTTTTTCTCCCAGCCTTGAGATGAAACGACTGAGGGCGGCCATGCACCCGGTTAGCTTCTGAATATCCTTGACGTTCTTCGGTGGTCGCATGTCGAGTACGGCTTTGACTTTTGAAGGGTTTGGTCGTATGCCGTCGCAACTGACGACGTTGCCGAGCAGTAGACCGGAAGGAACGCCGAAGATGCATTTCTTGGGGTTGAGCTTCCACTTGTACCTATTGAGTGCCTTGAAGGTTCGGTCTAAGTTGTCGATTAGGGTGCTCGCGTCCCTTGTTTTTACGACCACGTCGTCCACATAGGCCTCGACGAGGTCATCGCGAATCTCGTCGTGGAGGCATTGCTGGATGGCCCTTTGATAAGTGGCCCCGGCGTTTTTAAGTCCGAAAGACATGGTAGTGTAACAGTATGCGCCGAAGGGTGTGATGAAGGATGTTTTGATCTGATCTTCTTCCTTTAACGAGATCTGGTGATAACCAGAGTAGCAATCTAGAAAGGAGAGGAGTTCGCATCCGGCCGTTGAGTCGACCACCTCGTCGATGCGAGGAAGACCAAAAGGATCTTTAGGACAGTGCTTGTTGAGATCGGTGTAATCAACGCACATTCTCCATTCATTATTCTTTTTGCGTACAAGAACCGGATTGGCGAGCCAATCGGGATGATACACCTCTTTTATGAATCCGGCTGCTAGAAGCCGTGTTATTTCTGTCCTAATAGCCTCCTTTTTGTCACGAGCGAACCGTCGCAGTTTTTGCTTGATTGGTCTTGCGATCTTCGAGACGTTTAAGGAGTGCTCGATCAGGTTTCGTGGGACACCGGGCATGTCTGCGGGTTTCCATGCGAAAACGCTCACGTTGTCCCTTAGAAACCTGACGAGCGCGTCTTCCTATTTTGGATCCAGGTTAGCCCCGATGAGGGCTGTCTTCTCGGGGTTGCCTTCGACCAGCTGCACTTCTTTGTACTCCTTGGATTTCGAATTCTTTCTGGCTGTCTCCTGTTCGGGTAATCGGAGCTGGTCGGGGGGCAGCTGTGCGGCTTGGGTTGCTGTTTCCGCCATGCCGATTGAGAGGTCAATTGCCTCGGTGATCTTGAAACTTTCTTCTTCGCAGGTGTACGCAGTGTAGACGTTGCCTCTGATGGTCAGGACGCCCTTCTCCGTGGGCATCTTAAGCACCAGGTATGAGTAGTGCGGGACTGCCATGAACTTTGTCAGCGATGGGCGGCCCAGTATGGCGTGGTAGGTCCCGTCGAAGTCCGCGACTACGAAGTTGATGAACTCCGTCCGGAAGTGATCGGGTGTGCCGAATTGGACAGGCAATGTTATCTGTCCGAGGGGCACCGAACTTTGACCTGGCAAAACCCCCCAGAATTGGGCGTCGTAAGGTTTTAGTTGCGCCGGTGATATCTTGAGGGCGGGCAGGCTGTTGCGGAAGAGGATGTCGATGGAGCTTCCCCCGTCCACGAGCACGCGCTCGAATCTGATGCTATTGATGCAGGGATCAAGAATCAGTGGGAAACGACCCGGCTCTGGGATAGCGGCCCACTGGTCCTTCCTGCTGAACGCGATCTCCCTGTGGGACCAGGCGGGGAATTTCGGATCTGCGATCAGCCCGTCCGTGCTGTCTATGTTGAGGCAGGCTCTCTTTAACAGCTTTCTTTCTCGCTTGGACTCAGTGGAGACCTTGCCCCCGAAAATGGAGTGAACCACGTCGGTAGGGCTGACGTATTGGTGTCGGGGGTCCCTGTCTTGGTCCTCATCCTCATCTTCGTGGTCGTGCCCGTCGCGTTTGCTACTTTTCTTGGCGGTGTCTTCTTGGGCGGCCCGCCGTGTATAGATACTTTTGAGGACGCGGCACTCTTCCATGGTATGGTTAGACTTTGGGTGTAGCTGGCACGGTCCCTTCAACGTTTTGTTGTAGTCGTCTTGGTAGTCCCGTTGTCCATTGGGACGTTTGACCGTGTTTACTTCGTGGTCGTATTCGCGAGGGCGCTTTCCTCTGAAGTCGTCGCGGCTGTCGCACCGCCGATCCCAACCCTCTCGGTGATCGCGGTTGTCGGAGCGGCGATGATTTCTGTTGTCGTAGCGACCACGACCGTCATCTCGCCGGGAGGGCTGGTCGGGGCCTCTCGCATCGTCTCGGATTAGTTTTTCTGCGTCATCAGCATCGGCGTAATTTTTAGCCGTGGCGAGGAGCTCTGCTACCGTTGATGGGCGCTTACGCAATAGCTTGTTCCTCAGCGCTTCATGGAAACGCAAACCCTTGATAAAGGCTGATATGGCCTCGTCATGAGAAATCTTCGGGATTTTGAGGCGCATATCCGAGAATCGTCGGATGTAATCGCGCAGAGGTTCATTCTTCCTGTCTCTTATCCTTTCAAGGACATACTTGTTTCCGGGCTGCTCGCATGTGGCGATGAAGTTGTCGATGAAAGCCTGTCGTAGCTCTTCCCAAGAGTCGAAGGAGTCCTCGGGCAAGCCGAGAAGCCACTGATGACCAGCCTGGTCGAGGACTACGGGGAAGTAATTAGCCATGACGTGCTCATCTCCTGCCGCTGATCGGACGGCGATTTCATAGAGAGTGATCCAGTTCTCTGGATTTTCCTTGCCGTCGTATTTTTTAAGTTTTTCGAGCTTGAAATTGCGGGGCCACACGACCTGGCGGAGGTGTGAGGAGAACTGCCTTAGGCCCGGAGGACCGTGGGTCGCGTCGTACTCGATGCGGCGCAGGTTTTCGTGGACTGCTCTTTCTGCGGCGCGCCTGTTGATGCGGTCCCGGGCATCTTTGGGAGGGATGTTGTGGCGGAGATCCCTGTGTTGATCTTCTTCTTCTTGGCCGCGTACGCGGTCCCGCTGGCGGTGGCCATCGGCGTCCCGACCACCATCATCGCGCCGTGAGTCCCCTCGACGGTTGTCGGGGGAGCGGCTGCGGCGACGCCTGCTGGGTGAGGCCCGGCTACGATGAGTCTGGTCGGAGGCGGCTTCCGTATAAGAGGCGTCCTGGACTCTCTTGAGCAGAGTGGCTGTCTGTCCCATTGCGGCGATCAGGTGTGCTCGGATACTGGTCCGGACTCCCCGGCATTCGGGGGTGTCAGGAAGCCGATCCAGATTGGCCATGGCGACAGCCACGTTGGCGCTTGGCGTTTTGTAGACCGGCTGGTCCCCGACCATGTCGAAGGCATCGTTGAGGTTGCCTGGTGGCGTCTGTTGTTGCTCGTCCGCACGCCGTCGGGCGCGCTCGGCGTTACGCTGTTCGCGGAGTTGCCTCTGGTCGTCTGTTTCTCCGTCAACGGCTGCTTCGTCGGCGCTGACATTGAATACAATATCCCCTCGCCGGGGGGGGAATATCGGGAATCGGTCGAAACCCGGAGGGTGTGAAGGAAAATCCAGGTCGTAGTCCTCGTCTTCGGTGTTCACAACCTCGGTGGGAACGGAGCCGGTGCTTGAGTTGGTGCTGGAAACCTGGCCGTCCCGTAGCTCTCGGATGGTCACCATGTTGACATGGTGACGATTGTTCCTTGTCGGCGACCAGCCCGCTTTGCTGAAAACGGATTGGACATGCTGTGAATAAACAGAGGCCGAGTTGTTCAGGCCGCAAGGATAGTCTTCCTTTTTGAGCTCGACGGATCGTCCTGAGGGGGTTGAGGTTATCGTCAGGGACGTTCCCAGCCGTTCGTGTGTGGTGACACGAGTTGGCCGGCGGAATTTCGAAGAATCCGCTCGAGCAGCTTGGTCGGGCCGGCGCAGAACTCCATCTATTAGTTGGGAGACTTCGAATAGCTTGGAGTCAGCGCGATCGAGCGCTTGGAGGAGGTCCGAGCAGTCGATCTCCCTTCCCTTGTAGAGCGGGAACGGTGGTCGGGAGCTTGGTGTCGTCACGCGTGTGGTCGGAGACGGCGTGATCTCAGATTGGATCTGGATCTCTTTCGGAACCGTGGTCGCGAAACCGCCGCTGCACGTCGTCCACGTGATCTGGCCGACGGTGAACGTGAGGCCTTCGGGCACGGTCGCGGAAGCTGGGATCGTGACCATCTTGTTCGCCGGAAAAGTTGCATGCACACCCCCTACCTGGCGCGCCACTGTCGACGAAAGCTAGTCGGCAGTCTACCTTGGGGTATACCCACGGTAGTAGTTTATCGGTAGACGGTGCGCAAACTACGAACTCGATGGTGACGCAAGACACGGACAAGCTTTTTATCCAGGTTCGGCCGCCGAGTTGGCGTAATACCTACGTCCTGCGTCTGATTGTATTGATTTGTGCTGAGAGAATATGATGTGTCCTAGGGGGGTCCCTTGCCCCTCCTTATATAGTCTGGAGGGCAGGGTTACAGATCTAGGAACTAATCCTAGTCGGTTACAATTACCATAGATAATTCGATATCAATTCCTATTCTAACCGACTAGAATCCTGCTTGATCTCCACATCTTGTTTCCTTGCACGAAACTCGGGCTGTCGGATCAAGCCTTGAACTCGTCTCGTAGTGGGCCAAGCTTCCTGGCTGAAGTCTAGCCGTAAGGGTATAGGGGTTTATACCCCCACAAGTGCTCACTGCGGTACTCCACTGAGAACATGCCATGTCCCAGCTGCTGGTCAAGGAGACGCTTCAGCTCGCTGTGGAAGAAACACTCTCCACCATCCCTGGTGCAGACTGTCACAATCCACCCATCATCAGCAGCAAAAAGTCCATCTTGACCTCCAGGTCCTCCAGGTCCTCCGGGTCCTCCAGGTCCTCCAGGGGCATCCTCATCATCATCATCCTCATCATCATCATCCATGTCATCATCACCGAAGGGATCATCTCCTCCATGTGCCCAGCAAGGCGCCCTTCCATGCACCACCAGAGCTTGAGGTGGTTGCTGTCCTTCATAGGGTTCCGCGTCTTGGAGGTTAGCACCGTCATCAAGATGCTGGTTAGGCTGGAACACGATGTTATCCACGCGACCAGTCAACGAGAACTCCACAGCTTGAACGGGGCGGAAACGAATAACGCTCTTGCGGCAGGTCAGGTGGCGAGTCATCTACTTATGCATAAGATCATAGACATGCGGGAAACGGTTAATAGATCATGACAATGATGGATAAATGAATAACATAAATGAAGGTAAAAGTGTATGTGTAATGAGGATGAACCAAGATTGTACAATGGATGGACAATATGAACTTTGGTGGTATTTATGGTAAGATATAAAAGCAAGTAATGAAGGTATAAAGTGAAAACAAGGTAATGAAATTTATTGTCAAGGCAGAAATAAAACATAACTCAAGTAATAAATGAAAAACAAGGAACAAGAAGGTAATATGAGTAGAATGATAATAAATGACAAGGTATAAAAGAAAGGTTGAAATAACAAGTAGTAAAAGTTGAAACAAAAATATAAATGCAATATGAGAAATAGAAAATAATAAATGATAACAAGGTAATAAATGCAAGAAATAAGTGAATAAACTGAACTGTTAGTAAAAGTAAGTAGATAAGGCTAATAGATAAAGTCTAATGAGACAGGTTAGTAAGGTAGTTAATAGATCCAATGGTGTATTCCACCCAAAAGGGACAATCTAAACGCCTGTTTCTAACTAGGCTGCGTGATCCTACGGTCAACACGGCTTTGGTACCACTTCTGTCACACCCGGATGTAAAAGAGCATTCGGGTGCCAAATCACATGTGCGCCAGGATCTCAAATTCACGCACATGGACCGACATCATCAATGGTACAAAACACAGTGTTCAAACGAATTACATAAATGAGAGTAAAAGTACCATTATTACAAGCCAAATGTTTATCAAAGTGCGGAGGGGAAGCATAAACTAAACTGTTCCATAAGTAAAGGGAAAACTAAACGCCGACGTAGCAGGACCACCTTGCCACAGGAAGGTCGACGGTAGAACCACACGAGCCTAACAACCAGGAGACTCAGGGTAGTCCTCAGGGAAATCGCAATTGTACTCCTGATCGTCCGAGCAACCTTTAATGATTATAGCAAGGGTGAGCTCATGTCGAACTCAGCAAGCACAGACGGAAAGTAATGACATGCAAGGCTTAAAACAAGGTAAAGCTGACTTGGTTTGACTGCGGTAGCATTTTAGTTGATCGCTTCTAATTATAACAATTACTAGAACAACCTATTACTAAATATGAGTAGCATAAACCCAACCCTTAATTAGTGTAAGTAGTAATTAGCATCTTTTAAAAGACTATCCTAATTATTATAGTAATCCAGGGATTAACCCCAATTATTACCACAGGATAGCAATCCTGCCATCACGGAATAGCCATTCCGCCAAAACACGAGGTAGCAACCTCGCCAAGGTCCATCTCCAAGTAACCAGTGAATCCAATTTGCTCATCAAGTGAGGGTCTGGGCCGCTCGTGACCGTGACACGGCTGATATATCAGTTTTACACTCTGCAGAGGTGTGCACGTTCACTCCAAGTCGTGATTCCCATTTGCCCGGGGTCGCGACTCCCCAAAACACTTCCAAGGTGAGCAGGCAGGGTCTCACTACGAGACCTTTCACAGGGTCCAACTAATAGGATGCCACTCGCAAGTTTTTGCCGGGGCGCTCGGCAGTCGATACCCATAGCCATGGCGTACCGATCAACCGACAACTTAATATTCATTACCCAAGTTACTTCCTCACGCCTACCCGGAAAGTAACACCCTACTAGTGGAGGTCCTGCTAATTAGTCAAGCCAGAGCCATATAGCTTGGAGCTGCACTGTAAGTCCCAGGGGGCCGCTCCCTGACTAAGTCCTTACGGAGAGCAGAGACGGGTACGCCCGGCAAACCGGACCACCAACGGTACCCGCTCCCCCTGTCACCACCATCATCACGATGCTCATAAGCATCCAACATCGCCATCACCGCAGTGACCAAAGATTCAGCACAATTTAAGCATCAAGTTGAGTAGAGACTAATACTTGTTTAGGCATGTGTATAAGATGAGTAGAGCAGCTAAGCAAACCTAGTATAGCCTAGTCTACCCAAATACATAACCCCAGGTGAGCAAGGAATAATAAGTAAAGCTAGTCATGTCCTTAGGGTTTGCATTCATTGGACACATGCATATAAAGTAAATGACATTTAATGAGTAGGTTCAAAATGATCAAACGGTGTCTGCACTTGCCTTGATCGAAGTCGGGTTGCTCGAATTCAGCGGGATCCTGTACCTCTTCCTTCACGAACGTCTCGTTGGCTATACGCGACAATCATCAATCATAGGAACAATACATGCAAGCAAACAAACTTAATCAGAAACAGTACACCAAAGCATGCGGAAACAAAAAGCAACTGCATTACTGTATTCTACTCGACGAAACGAAACCATAGCGACCAGAATCACCTAAATCGGAGTTACGATGCAAAAGTTATGGCTAAAACAAGTTGAATGGCATTTCTGTAGATAAACTGAACTATTTTTCGTAATTAAAACTAATTAAAAACTGAATTAAAACTCATTTTGGACTAAATAAATAAATTCTAACCGAGCCAGGGGTTAAACTGCGAAAACTAAGGGCATAAACATAATTATTTTAAACTGCATAGGATAGCGGGTTAATTTTAAATAAAAACAGGGGCCTTTTTGCAAAACGTGCAGGGGCGCGCGTGGGTGCTGGCCGGCTCGGCCACGTGGCGGCTCGGGAGTGGCCGGTCCACGGCACTGTGCTGTAGACCGGGGCGCGGGGGGGACAGGCCGCGGTCCATGGTGGACCGCGCCTGCGGAGCGGCGGGGGGCGGCCTCCTGGACCCGGTCCAGTGGACCGGCCGCACGGGGGCGCAGGGCCGCGGTCCACGGTGGACCGCGCGCCAGTGCGGAGCGCAGGGGCGGCCGACGGCGGCGGTGGCGCCATTGGCGCCGCCCGGAGCTTCGGCGGCGGTGCTGCAGGGCACGGGGGAGCGTGCCGAGGGCACGGGCGGGGTCGGCGCGTCACGACGAGCGCGATGGCGAGCTCACCTCCGCGAAACGACGAAGTCAAAGAGAAGCCCGACGGCGGCGGTTTCGGCGGCGGCGGCGCGAGCTTGGCGAGAACGGCGGCGGCGCGGATTTCGAAGCTAGGGTTTAGGGGCGCGTGCGGGCGAGGCCGAGGCCTTAAATAGGACGGTGGTCCCGGGGTCCTCGAAACGCGAGCGGGCGCGGAAGCCGGAGTCGGTTGCGGCCGAATCCGTTCCGGCCGGAGGAGGAAGACGGCGGGTGGGTCCCACCCGCGGGGCCCACACGTCAGCGGCAGGGGCTGGCCGCAAGGGGAGAGGAGCGGGGCCGGCTGCTGCCGTGCGGCTTGGGTCGCGGCCCACTTGGGCACGAGGGGAGAGGGGAGGGGTGCGGGGGGTGCTGGGCCGAGAATCGGCCCAGGTGAGAGCTCTCCCTTTTTTTTTCACAGATTTCTTCTATTTAACTCTTTCTCCAAAACAAAACAAAACAAGCGCAAACAAATAAAATCAAGCAAAAATTATGTTGCAGCATGAGTGCAAAAAATCAAACACGTTTCTACCTTATATTTTATTTTAATTAATTTTGTAAATTATTTAATAATTCTCCAAAAATTCAAACTAAGCCAAAATTAAATCAAATTTAAACTAAATTTGAAATTCAAAAATTTGGAGTGTTATACATACTCCTTGCAATCTGCTAAGTGCACAGCTTCATTCGCTAGGTGTAGAGATCCTTCATCAAACATCTCCCTCAACATATATGGAAACAACTCCTTGAATCTAATGTTCAATCATATGGGTTGTACCTGGTTGATTAACGGTAAGTACATCACTTTCATCCTCACATGCCACTAATGCTCCTCCTTTCCTAGTCTTCAAACTTATATATTCCTTTATCATGTGACCCTCCTTCAGATAGATAGCATGTACATTGTCCCTTTCTCTTGCCTTAATTTCTTATTCCCATTATTCTTGACTTTTCCTGCTCCACCTCAAACAATCAAAGCTTGATAACCTGAGAATAAAGATTCTTATGGCTTATTCAAGGACTCCACCTCTAATAGGTATGCAGTTGTCTCGTTGAAGTTGAGAGTGTATTTTACAAGAATACTCATCACCAACTGCTCCCACGATGGTGGTAAGGATGAACCTAGTATGACAACCTTATCGTTCTCCTCAATTTTCTCATCTGCATTAATTAACCAGCTGCTTGACAAGCTCATTGAAGACATTTAGATGGTCGACGA
This sequence comes from Sorghum bicolor, assembly GCF_000003195.3. Lineage (NCBI taxonomy): Eukaryota > Viridiplantae > Streptophyta > Magnoliopsida > Poales > Poaceae > Sorghum > Sorghum bicolor. Next base: position 20,848,205 of record NC_012871.2, read on the forward strand.
ATCATGTACCTTCCTCCATGTGTAATTTGATAGTTGACGCTTTAGTACCCACAATTTGTCAACGATTTTGCCACACACAACTCTTCCACACTCTTCCATAATTTCTTCATTGAATTCTCCTTGATTACCATGCACTTCGCCTCATAGGAGGGACATAGTCAAATTGTTCTAATAGCCTTCCAGTACATCACCTTTCATTCTTCAATAGTTGTATTGTCCGTCTTGGTGCCATGAAGAGCATCAATCAATCCTTGTTAGACAAGAACATCTTGTACCACGTATTGCCACACACTAAATTTTTCTTTGCCATCAAATTTCACAACTTGATTCCACATCCATGACATTGTCTTAATTTCATGCTTTTTAGCCCTGTCAATCTTCTCACAAAATCAAATCAATCTGACCTTGGTTATCTCTGATACCACTTGTTACAATCTAATACCCCTAGTTATGCACAACCTCAAATCTTTCAAAGGATGTTGCGAGTATGTCACAAGCTTGCACCGTATTAAGAACGATATAGTCGAATCACGTAGAAAATCCTAGACGATGATACTAAAGCAACCGTGACATGGTATTATGATTTTGGCAAAGCCGACCACAAACTCTATTAGCACTACTCTTAAAAAGTGCAATTGATTGTAGCTCTCGCACAACCCTACTTGACCCTATATGACCCTCAGATTCTTGCCCTATACAAGATTCTAGTGTAACAGAACTTCTAGACTAATCCTCTTGAGCACTCCTAGTTGATCCTTACAAGCCTTAGATAAGACCCTTTTGTGTTAGCTTGGTGATGCCTATTGCTCTCTACCTCTTGTTTATATACTCCCCTTCAAGGCCCCCATACATGCAAGTAGGAGTCCTACTCCTAGTAGGATTCTACACTTAAGAGTAAAACTAGAATACCTAATTGCACACCTCTCTTGAGTCCTACTACAAGTAGGATTTGAGTCACCAAGAGGTTATTGCGAGCCAAAGCTAGAGGAAGAAACAAAAATCATAACTCCTCCTCAGACGTTTGGTATAGTTCTTCTGGCTCTTTTACCGAAGTTGTTGTTGCTGAAGTTGGAGTCAGGACAAACATCCCCTTATTTTGAGACATAGGGAATACTCCCTCTGTACCCGAATTTGTTTATGGTCTGGGCTCTAGGCCCGTTTTCACAAAGGTTGTCGTTTTACTCCCTCATGGTGCATTGTTGACGCGTTACCCGAATTTGTTGACGTTCTCAGCTCTAGGCCCGTTTTCACAAAGGTTATCGTTGTAGTCTCTCATGGTGCATTGTTGACGCGTTTGCCCTTGGGCAAGCCGCCCGTTCCGCTCCTAGGCCTTATTCATTTGTCACTAGTAGGCAAGCAAGGCAAGGGAGCAATAGCAGCAAGAATGGATGGAGAACGAGGTAATGCAATAATGGCCATGCAGCAACAAAAACAAGGCCTTGCGGGGCTTTGAACATAAGACCTTGCGACTCAAACCTAACTGCCTTGGCCATTTGAGCCTTTGGTTGCTTCTCAAAGAAAATACACCCGCAACCATATTTATTAGGGGCAGATATAGAAAACTAACTCCTAATTAATCAAAGCACTGGAAAATAAAAATTCCCCTCAAGATTAAAATCTTTCTTTAGTTCCTACAAAAGGGAGTTGTCTTAACCAAAGACAACCTCGCTAAGAAGAATTGGAAAGGGGGCCAGAAATGTATCTGTTGTAATATGAATGAGACTATCCAACACTTATTCATAGATTGCCCAGCAATTGGGAGAATTATTTTCTTTGCTACAAATTTAACTCAACCAAGATCTATCAGCGATATGTTTGGCACTTGGCTTCGTAATCAGCATAAGAGGCTTAGAGGTGTGATGTGGGTTGGGGTGGCTACCATGTGCTGGGTCATCTGGTGATGCCGGAATGATGTTATATTTAACAAACTCAAAACTAACTCCATTATGCAGGTTATTTTCAGAGGAGCATATTGGGTCCGCTTCTGGTCCCCGCTGCAACGTGATGAGCAAGCCAAGGACATCCTCACATCGATAAGCAAGAGATTGGAGACAATTGCTTTACATATTTCTAATAAAGGATAGAAACATATTTACTGTTTGCTTTAACTTTCTGGTCAATGTTTAAGACCAAGGCTTGCTCTTTCTCTTTCTTTTATCTCAAACGTTGTAATAATTGGTTGTGTACATCCCCGGATGTAGAGACCGGATATTTATCCCTTATCTAAAAAAATGTCCTAAACGTAAACAAATTGAGATATGGAGGGAGTAGTCCTTTTGCGTAAGTGTGAACTGCCCTTGATCAATTGTGTAATTGTGTTTATTGAATGTATCAGTTGTAGACTTCTAGTTAAGCAATTAGTTCAGTAAATGAAGTGTGAATGTATAATGTATATAATAATATATTATGTTAGAAGCAACGGTATAACCAATGTTTTGCCTATACTACTTGTCAAAGCGTCGGACCTCCATTGAGTATACTTATCAAATACTTCGTCCTTCTAAATAATACTTTCTAAAACGAAGAGAGTACTATAATATCTTTAGTACTCCCTCCATATCTATAAATAAAATTATTTTGGATAAGATTTGGGTCAAATATTGTGAATATAAATCATGAATCACTTTTAAGTTGTTGAGTCAGAAAATGTGAAAATCATATGAATAAAAATATATATATACCACATTTTGATAAATATTTTTATAAAAATAAAGAGTCAAAGTTAGGCTTTGGAGATTGTATTGTTATCCTAAACAACTTTCTTTTTAGGTATGGAGGGAGTACTATATTAGTGCGTGTTAACATATGTTTTAGGCCTTGTTTAAATGCAGGGTATAAAGTTTTGGGGTATCACGTTGGCTCTCACATCAAGGTGTCACATGGGAGTGTTTATATAGTAATAATAAAATAAACTACAGAAGTTCTCAGTACTCTGCGAGATGAATTAATTAAGTCTAATTAATCCATGATTAGTATATGTTTACTGTAATTTTACTATAGCACCGCATTGTCAAATTATGGACCAATTAGACTTAAAATATTCGTCTCGCAAGATAGTCACAATTGTGCAATTAGTTATTTTTTAATTTATATTTAGTACTTCATTCATGTGTCCAAATATCCGATGGGATAGGGAGTAAACTTTATGGGAGGAACTAAACAAATTACGTGTGTAGAAAATCATATTGACGTGCAAAGTAAGCTACATCATATCAATTGCTAAAGCATAGTGATTAGTGAGCACGTCGTCATGAAGGGAAGGAAAGTGACAACCTCAATTGTCAACAACAATGCAAATATATACGCGTTTCCATGTCAACTCTACTATGTGCTTGTGCAGTTGTATGCTACTGCTAGTGTACGTGTACCTCTACTGCTAGCACGCACACAACTAGTCAAGTCCATGCGATTTATTACCCTGTTGAGAAATTAATAAGCATGCTAGCTAAAATGTAATCAACCATGTGTTAGTTGCAATTGCAATCCGCTTATATTATGTACCCATGTTCTTTTACGACCTCAAAATCTGTTTGTGTTGCACAAACAAATTAGCATTATCAAACGTTAAACAATGGTGTGTGTGTGTGTGTACGTATCCTATATGCTTTATTAATTTAGCATGTTTAATTCATACAAAAAAAATTAGAAAAGAAATACATATTCGCTCCTACTGAAATGTTATAAGTTGTTTGGTTACTTTTTAAAGTTTAACTAATAAGTTTACAAAAAAATATAGCAAAATTTACAATATCAAATTAGTTTCATTATAAATATGTACTTAAATATACTTTTTAGTACATTTGTTGTATATTGAAAATCTTGCTTCCTGATTATTCAGCTCTGCTGATAAAGTGATTCTATTGGATTTCTAGGAGGAAGCAGGGGTAAAGAGCTGATGAAAATTGATCTCTACTAATCTCTACCTGAATATAATAGGGAGCAAGGTGATTTTTTTATTCACAGCTCTTAGACTATCTCCAACAATCGTCATCCAAAATACAAGACCTATTTGTCCTTTGGATAGCGCTACAGGTAAAAGGTTCTATACCTATTTTTAGTCTTCTCCAACAATAAGACCTAAAAGACAACACTCTCTGCAAATGGGTCTCGAAGAGAGAGGATATCCAAATTTGGGTTATGTGTCTCCTGATACCCAAAATGGGTCTTCTGTTTGGGTACTCTGTTGGAGGCTATATGTATTGTGTTGGAGACCTATTTTGGTTTTGGATTCCCAAACAGGTCTCCTATTGGAGACGGCCTTAGTGTAAATGGAAAATTGATTCTCTCTTATCCTGGCATTCTGAGCGAGTGATTCTCCTCAGACAAGGTGAAGTGGGAAATAGTGCTGAAATTGAAAAAAACACAGTTACCTTTATGCAATGACGGGTGAATTCAGAAAAGGAGAAAAGATGATATGGAATGTCCCTGCTGATTTCTTCAAGGGGGGGCACATTTCGGCCTTGTTTAGTTCCCAAAAATTTTGGAAAATGGACATTGTAGCACTTTCGTTTGTATTTGACAAATATTGTCCAATCATAGATTAACTAGGCTCAAAAGATTCGTCTCGTCAATTCCGACTAAACTGTGCAATTAGTTTTTATTTTTGTCTATATTTAATACTCCATGCATGCGTCTAAAGATTCGATGTGATGGAGAATGTGAAAAATTTTGCAAAATTTTATAGGAACTAAACAAGGCCTTCAAAGGACGGCATGATGAATTTTGTACGTGTTGGGCGGGCAGAAACCATTATAAAAGGGTAAGGGGCCCAGAACCAGAAACGGCAGGCAGGAGCAGGACCCGACAGACGCCGGGGGAAAATTCCAAGGCGGCAGGCCAGCACGCGGACATGGCTACCGCCACGGCCGGCTCCTCCTCGCCGCCCACGCCGCACGCCGATGATTCGCCGGAGCCGTCGTCCCCCGCCGAGAGGGTGTACGTAGCGGTAGGGAGGGAGGTGGCTGAGTCCAGGGCCACGCTGCTCTGGGCGCTGCACAAGTTCCCCCAAGGGGCCTTCGTGCTGCTCCATGTCTACTCGCCTCCCAAGTTCCTTCCCTTCCGTAAGTTTCTCATCGTCCTCTTCCTCTTCTCTAGCCTCCACTGCAGATGCAAAGGTCTTTCTTTTATTAGGAGATGATATGGTTGACCGTTTTCTCATGACAACCTTTGTGTTCCAACTTCCAACCTCAATTCCTGCAAATTAACAGTTTCAGTATACATTCTCTTTTAAGAAGGGAGTCAAAATTAGGATTTATTTACCTGACCTAACAGCTTCATGTCCAATATATTCCCTAATATTTACCTGCACTAGAGTTCTACTCTGTTGCTGTGTTCACTGCAATATAGCTCAATTTAACTCAAAGAGGGGAACTTTGTTTGGGGTTGCAGCACCATTGGCTCTGTTTTTTAATCAGTATATAGCAGGATTATCTTCCAGATTCTTGATTAGAATTTTGATATATGGATGCACGTGCTTTTGATGTTTATGCTCCAAAGTTGTGTGCAGTGGGTGCCAGGATCCCTGCTGCCCAGGTTAGGGAGCAGGAGCTAGCTGCACACAAGGAGATGGAACTACAAAGAATCAGTGACAGTCTGGACCAGTACCTACTCTTGTGTGCACAAGAAAAGGTCTGCCACTTGACTTCTCTGTGCAATTATCATATTCCCCATTGTCAATTCTAGAAATGGAAAAACTGCACAATAACCATTTGCAGCTCAATCGTACCTATGCATGGCTTATATATCACAGAATATCAAAATACTAGTCCATCATTTTAACTCACTGCACTGTACATCTGGCAGGGACATGCTGAGAAATTGCTGGTTGAATCAGATGATGTTGCACAAGGACTAGTGGACCTCATTTCTGAGCATCATGTTACTGAACTTGTCATGGGGGCAGCGGCTGATAAGCATTATACAAAGTAAGTGGAAAACTTCTCAGTGGTATTTACACCTTAGTATAATCTCTGTGCACGATATTACATTTAAACACTTTATAATCATGGTGAATGTTGGTGATAACCCATGGATTTAAGATTCGTACATGCTCTCTGGAGATTTGTTAGTTCATGGTCTCAGCTAAACAACTAACTACACATTTCTATGGCTACAACACATTTGCAACTCTGAATAATAAGTTGTTCCCTATTGATTCACTAAAACCTAACTCATGGTCTCAAGAGTTCAGGAAAATGAAGATTCTGAAGTCCAGGAAAGCACGATTTGTAGAACATCAGGCAGATCCATTGTGCAAAATATGGTTTATCTGTAAGGGAACACTTGTTTACCGGAGGTATGGTTGGTGACCCGAGGATACCCTTTACTTTTGTGCTTACAGTTACAATGGCAGTTTCTAGGCTGCAGATCATGTGCATATGTGAAATGAGGAAAAACAGCAATGTACTTTCTTGAATCATGCATGCCTTGATATGAATTTAATTCAATTTTTTCTCTACTCTAGGAAAGCTGTTCAACTTAGCCATGAAGAGATGCAGGAATGTAGACAAAGCTCTGGGGTCACACATAATTCAGTAGAGAAATCAGGAAGTTTGTCAGAAATGTGGTGTGTTGCCAACACATGGCTATGCAAATCAATCAGGGAACCGCAGATTGAAAGGACTACTTCCGACCCATCCTACATTAGTAGCAAGGTAATGATGGTGCTGAAATTATGTCAAACTTAAGAATTATTTCAGTGCATTTTGGTAAATGATAATCAACGTGCATGACTGCTAGCATGTCCATGATGTAACAGTTATTGGTGCAACCTGCACCTGAAACAGTCTATATTTTTAGATTTTTTTTTGACAGATGCACTTTCTTTAGATCATACCACTTGAGCTGGCAGTCCATCACTCTTTTTCAAATCTAATTTCTAGAAAAGTGTCTTCACAGCACTAGCTTACCTTCCCATGCATAAGCAACGTCTTAATTATGTAGTAGTTAATATTCAATAAAATTGTGATGTGTGAAATTGATCTCTTGCAGGACAATATCAAGGAATCTTATGATTCCTGCGAGAATTTCCATCATTTCCTCAAGAAGTTAGAGAGTGCAAGGCGAGAAGCTTATGAAGAAAAATGCAGACGTGAGGAAGTGGAAAGAGAACTGTATGAGGCTTTCCAGAAAGTAAGCATCTTACTTTATAGTTATCATTCACATTGCATACGATATATCTTAGAAGACTTAAGTGACTTGCATTGGGCACAATATATGTGGGAGAAATTCCTTTTACCATGCATTCAAACTTTCAAATCACTGTCATAAACATAGCAGTTGTTTAAAAAAACTTACAGAAGTGAGCAAACTTCTTTGTATCTCACATTTATTTTCCCCAACAGGCACAAGCCTCAGAAATTTTGTACTTGAGAGAACTGAAGCAAAAGAATGAACTAGAAGAAAAGTTGACAACAATAATGGAAGAGATTGAGAGTCTCACAATAAGAACTGATGAGCTTTGCTTAAAACTTCAAGGGGAACGTGAGCGAAGAATTGTCCTGGAGAAAAGAGGTGCCCATTCTGACCGTATCATCAAGGATTTGATGTTGCAGCGTGACAAAGCGCTAAGAGAGGCAGAAAAACTACGTGCAAAGAAAGGAGAGTCTACTGCAACTGCAGAGGGGACAATGCACATAACAGAGTTTTCCTACTCAGAAATTAAGGAAGCAACTAATGACTTTGACCACTCAATGAAGATTGGAGAAAGTGTATACGGAAGTGTATACAAGGGCTTTCTTCGGCACACAAACATAGCCATAAAGAAATTGAATCCTGAAAGTACACAGACACAGTCGCAGTTCAATCAAGAGGTTACATTCTCAGTTCACTTTATTTAGTATAAAACTAATTAAGATTTTGTTGGTTTAAATAAATTACTGTCTTGCAGGCAGTTAAAAGCCTTTCTTCCTTCTGCTTGTCAGGTGGAGATTCTTAGCAGGGTGCGGCATCCAAACCTTGTTACTCTTATAGGAGCATGCAAAGATGCTCAAGCTCTTGTCTATGAGTACATGCCAAATGGGAGCCTGGATGATCGCCTGGCTTGCAAAGACAATTCCAAGCCTCTTAGTTGGCAATTACGGACCCGTATTGCTTCTAACATTTGCTCCGCACTCATTTTCCTCCATTCTAATAAGCCTCATAGCATTGTTCACAGTGACCTAAAAGCATCTAACATTCTTCTCGATGGAAACAATATAGCTAAACTCAGCGGCTTTGGTGTATGCCAAATATTATCTGATCAGTTCAAGGCCACAACGACTCTATATCGTTATACCCACCCAAAGGGTTCTTTTGTGTATATTGATCCTGAATACCTTATCTCTGGTGACCTGACACCCCTATCTGATGTATATTCTTTTGGCATCGTACTCCTGCGTCTTCTCACTGGAAGATCAGGATTTGGTCTACTGAAAGAAGTGCAACAGGCAGTGGAAAAGGGTTGTTTGCAAGCAATATTAGATTCATCTGCTGGGGGGTGGCCTGCCATTTATGCTGAGCAGTTGGCTCAGGTAGGTTTGAGATGCTGTGAAATAAGAAGGAAACATCGTCCTGATTTGCAAACAGAGGTTTGGGCTGTACTTGAACCAATGTTAAACTCTGCTTCAACAATGCTGTGTTCATTGTCATTTAAGTCAGTATCAGAAGACCTTGGTGGTGTGCCATCCTACTTCATCTGTCCAATAGTGCAGGTAACTCATACATGAGAAAATATTTATAGAAGGAAATATATTATCCTTCCTTACTTAGCAAATGTATTCTCCTTCCTTACTGTGGTATATATATTTATATAAAATATAGAAGAAAGCAAAATAAGGCTGTACATGGCCCAAGAGTAATTTCTTTCCTGTGATTCCATATCCGAGGTGAAACATTTGTCTAGCCTTAAATTCCTCTTAAAGGACTGACCATGTATAGCTCAGACCATCCAATACAAGTCATAGAGAGGCAAGCTTGGGTGCCTATTTCTTCTTAATTAAAAAAAATGAAATCCTCTTAACCTTTTGCTTCCCATTTCTTATCCATAGTCATTTAGATCAAATCAGTTGATTTTTGCATTGACTTGTTCCACCTGTTTAAACTTTGCATTTATGTGTTGCAGGATGTCATGCGGGACCCTCTGATTGCTGCAGATGGTTTTACCTACGAAGCCGAGGCTATAAGGGAATGGCTGGACAGTGGCCACCGTACATCACCCATGACAAACCTTGAGCTATCCCACCGTGATCTTTTGCCTAACCATGCTCTCCGCTCTGCAATTCAAGAATGGCTGCAGACAAATGGGGATTAATACGTCTGCTTTCTTATCAGGGAACACAAAAGTGTTTGGATGAGGGTGATGCGGGAATTTTCAGGATTTAGTTTAGATTTTCAGGAATTAGTTCAGATCTAAACTACATCATGAGAATTTGAATTTGACTCCCTCCTTTCCAACCATGGCCTTAGGAAGGATACTATTGCCCATGTATGTTATGCTGAAGATGTGTTTCAGTTTTATAGCATGTTTATAGGCACTAGTACAAGAAGAAAGAAAAAAAAACTTTCCTGTGACTTCCAGAAAGACAGGATACCAGGATAGAGCCATATACGCAGGTCTTGTTTTTTCAAGTTATACATGTAAACAAGATGTAATAAACAAGGAGCCAACACCTCCATTGGTGGCATGCTTAATTTCGGTCAGGATTTTACAGAATGAAAACTGCTTTGGCCATTACATAATTGTTATCCTTGTGGTGAGTTCTGAGTAATAGTTAACTGGGCGTGATACTGCTTGTGTGAATATTGAATATGTGGCAGGTGACATTTTGACAGAAGGTAAATGGAAGCAAAATGCCTGTCTGATTGTACTACCAAATTCATAATGTCAAATTTTACAGCCATTAATATTAGTATTATAAATTCGGGCAAATTAGAACTTCTAGCTATTCAGAATATCCATCGATATACTGTCAGATCTGAAAGTTAGAAGAAAAAAAAAAGGTTTCAAAAGTGCCTGAGGTAATAATGAAATCATCATAATGACCTTCCATACATAAGTAATGCTGTATGCTTGCTTCGTTGACTGCTTTTAGATGAATGGACGTCATTGAGATAGGCAAAAAGATCTTGGTTTGAAAGGAGTGTCCAGTGCCCAGGTTTGTCAAAGTCTCACCCCTGTGCAAATCACAGGAAATTCCAAAAGGCACTATATCACTGTCGCAGACGACTGACCAAAGCTGCCAGTAGCAATCTGCTCGGAAGAAACTTACAAGAAGGAATTGTGCGTGGCGAACTGGCGAAAGCAACTGGCAGGGATGGATCCTCTGAAGCCAGTAATCCTGAACAATTCGTCGTGCGCGTGCCTTGCATTTGCATTCCTCGTCTATCTATCTTATCGTCGATCTCTGTCTATCTCATGTGCAGTGCCGTCTCTCCTGCAAGGCTGCAAGTGCACATCGGTTCAACGCCCTAACCACTGCACAGAAGTTTCAGCCTCAATCTTCACGTCACCCAGCTCCAGCTCGACGAATGATACCGGTATATGCTATTGAGTCCATGTTGATAAATTTGAAGCAGATGTCTCGACGTGAATATTGACAGCTTTGACAGGATGAATGCTATGACAGGCACTGCCGAAGAAAGAACAAGGTCCAATTGTCCAATCGCCATTCACCGGCGCACCAGATTCCAAAGCTCCCATGCCAGATGGACATATACATTGGACATTTCTTGGGCAGCTTGAAAGCAACCGCTTTGTAGCTGTGAAAACATGTCTGCCTTGCCGGCCGGGGAGATCGATAAACTGTGATACATCTGATATTCTAATGGGAAAACCTCATCGCCAAGCATCAAAAGCCATTTGCCGAGGACAGGCATCGGCTGTACCTTCTTGGATTGGTGTAGAAATTTTGGACAGAATTCATAGGACGTACGTACTGAAAGTCTAACATCATGTTAGCTTCCTTCCAACTTCCAATGCTGAAGAAAAGCCCTCTCTTATTTATTGCAAATCATAGATAACGATGGTGAAATTACTCCAGAGAATTGATTACTGAAAGAGAATACCACACACCATTGGAACCTGGTCTTTTTTTTAAAAAAAAAAAAAGAAAAATGATTCAATTGGCTACTGAAAATGCTTACCAAACTGAAGGGAGAGACTTCTCTAATTGAATTATACACTTGGGGGCCCGTAGTCTGATACTGACCTGACGTGCCGGATGATGCTGTACACAGAACACCACCATAAGTAGAACAAGACCAATCCAAAGCCATGGTTCTAGCCTCTTGCTGTCACTTGGCTCTCTCTGAGCTAACCTTCCTAGGAACAATAAGCAGCAAAAGGCACAAGGGCGACGCTGATACCAATACAAATACCATAGGGTTGTTGTAAAGTGGCGCGACACGAAAAAGGTAACTGCCTTCACTTTCCCCTATGCTATTCAGGCCATGGCGTGCTCCACTGAAGCAGATTGCAAAAGCATAGCAGAATCTTAGCTTGATTCCTGATAGTACATGTAGGGAGCAAGCTGAGAAACATGGATGAGGAAGAGGTCCATATCGCAGTTGGGAAGAACTCAAAAAAGGAGAAAGCCAACATACTATGGGCTGCTGCCAATTTCCCCAGGGCCACCATAGTTCTTGTCCATGTTCACTGGCCCTCCAAGTGGATGCCTTTCAGTAAGATCTTTATAATCCTTCAGACAAATCCTTTCTGCAGCTCCAAGGGTCACCTATGTACTTGTCTTTCATTCACTCGATTTTTTTCCTACCGTGCTGAATACAAAGTGATATGGCCCTTGAATCCAACACTACACAGGATTAATGGCGGGTGCAAAGCACGTTTCTAACTTATTTTTGCGCTTTTGATGTAAACTATTCCTAAGGCGAGGTTTTGGAGTTGTAGCCGTTTTTTAGATCTTTTCTCAGTGCCTGTCTAGGCTCTTTCTCTTTAATACAATAGGCAGCTCTCCTGCCGGTTTCGTTTCAAAAAGAAACTATTAGTTTATAGACGAAGTTGAATGATTGCCATCTTACCTTAAGAAACTACCAGCCTATGAGAACAAGGATTGCCTAATTAATGATGATCATAAGCACTAGCAGGATATAAGAGCACAAGCATAAATACAAGCAATTTATTGGCTATGCTGGATGACCATAAGCGTTGGGAGAGGCGATTATTGTTTTTTTTCGATCACGCCGAAGCGCGTATTTCATTAAGCAGGATAGAGTTTGCAAGACAAAAATGACAAGAACACGCAAACCGACTGACCACGACGAAACAAACAAACTCAAAAAGACTGACGCGGCCAGCAACCCCAGTTACCGCAGCCCAGCAACCCCTGAGGCGATTATTGTTGTCATTAGCTGTACTAAAAATCATTCTCTCCTATCCAACAACTGCAGTGGGTGGCAGAGTGCTATACAAGTTCGCTGATGAGAAGGAGAAGGAGATGCATAGAGGCAGAGAAATGAAAGTAATGGTCAATATGTTATCACGATACAAAAATCTGTGCGGGACGAGAAAGGTAATGCTATTTATCCTTATATTTGAGTTCAGATTAATAGACCCCATCAGCTTATGCAGTGCGTTATTTGGGGTTATATGGTAAAAGAATTCAAGTAATCAGATATTTAGAGGCTTCATGCTAAATTTGGTGCTAAACTGCTAATACTAGTAAATATGCATGTCAGTGGCCCTTCTTCAATCTTCATGCAAAGGAAAAGGAAATGATCTACACCTTTACAACATAGATATTCCTCTCCTTTTTTAGTGAAAACAGTAGGGGAAACCCCTATGTGGTAAATATTTATTTATATAAAGAAAAGCAAAACAGGTCTTTCTGAGAAATAAAAGAAGGGCTAAATGAAGGCCAAGAAAACTTAGGTCTGCCCAGGAGAGAGGAAAGAGGAAAAGGCAGACAACAAGAACAACTAAAAAAGTGATCTGAGTTTGTTTAAAAAAAGGTGATCTGAGCCAAGAAGGAAAGGACAATTAGACATTCCTCTTTGATATACTATTTGAATCCCATCTGCAATGTTAATTTACATTAGCAGTACTATAAAGTGAAATTAGTATTGCAACTGGTTCCTAAAAAGAAGGATAAAGATAGGTATTTATTTGTCAGGGAACATGCCTTGTAAACAAAGTATGTGTTACTTTACTGCAGGTTACCGCACATTACCTTACACATGATGACATTGTTGCCGGTGTTGTGAACCTGATAAAGAAACTCAAAATTAAGAGAATCATCATCGGTTCAAGGTTAGAACTGAATCTTCACCTCAAACATCTCATTCAGAAAAATAAGGACGCATCTCTTCAGATATGCTGCTCTATGTACAACCTGTACACAGACAAAACTAATGCTCAGAATGAAAAACTAAACTAAGTTGTACAGGAACATGTCAAGGCAGGTGGTGCTTCGCCAGTGCTGTCAGGTTTGGATGGTACTCAATGGCAAACACATCTCCACCAGGTATACTAGAGATCTACTATGTTAATTACCAATGACCTACTTTCATTAACCTCTGGACCAAATTTGGAAATTAGTTGATGGATACAATTATTTAAATACAGCAATGATCACCTGGAGCACAGTGAAAATATAGGATATGGAGGGAGCTCAGGTATTTTAGCATCTATACATGAGCTAGGTGAGGAATCTGATGGCTATGTGACACCACCAACTGATCTTGTAAGTAAATTTCAAGTGAAGAATTGCCATTCATGAAAACAATAACCATTTCTACCAACAAATCTGTGGCCATAATTCAAAATTAGTGCTAATTCTGCTGTACTATCATATTTGATTTATTTCAGGTAGACGAAATCATTGATGAGGAGTCAACTGAAATGAATGACTCCGATCAATTAGTAACGGTACACATACTTTCTGAGAGTTATGTCTTTAGAGTAAATATCTATGATATGTGCATTCAAAACCTCTTCTTTTAGAAACAAATGACATCTAAGTTCTTATGTTTGGGAGTCTTTAAAATTTGTGTCTACCAGTGTAGGTGCAATAGATTGATTGCTTCCAGCATGATGTGCAGGAAGATGAAACATTGACTGAACAAGGCACAGAGGAATCAGTCACTTCTGAAGAGATGGAAGACTTTTTTGAAGGGGGTGCTGATCAATCTGACGAGATACAGAGTTTCAGAAACATTACTGAAAAGGCTGAAAAAATCATGGTAAGAGTTAAACAATACAACATTCCTCAGATTCTACTCCTAAACATAGAGCCAGATCAGAAGCCTTAGTTAACTGCAAATACAGGTGGTTTCAACTTGCAATAGGTAAGAAAACATCAGGTGGCAGGTTCAGAGAAATAGGTGGACACAGATTATATGGAATAAAATGTTGGGCACATGAGAGCACTGAAGCATTAGTGCGTCATATAGGTATGGATATTCATCACCTCTTGTTTTGTTTGGTCAGGAGGAAATAGAAAGACTGCAAAATAAACTGAAACAGCTGCAAGGACAGGAGCATAATCATGACGAGAGGAACTTGTCACCTAGACAAATGGCTGCTTCACTGAAGCGGAAGAGTTTGTCAGAACCTAGATACCCAGAGCTGCAAATTCCAGAGAACATCGAGCAATTCTCGATGTCGCAAATTGAAAAAGCGACCGACAACTTCCACTCAAGAAATTTCATCGGGGAAGGAGGTTATGGCCCAGTTTACAAAGGGAAACTAGGTGGCACATCAGTGGCCATCAAGCTGCTGAAGCCTCGTGGTAGACAAGGTTTCTCAGAGTATCAGCAAGAGGTAATTCTTAATCTTATGTGTTAATAGTAAGCAAAGTTATATAATCGAAGGAAGTAATTAAACTTGTGCTTGGAATAATTAATTCTGATCCTCAGGTGGTGGTGCTGAGCAAATTGGAGCACCCGCACATCGTGAGGCTGATTGGCGTGTGCCCGGCGTCGTGCGGCCTGGTGTACGAGCACCTCCCCAACGGCACCCTCATGGACAGGCTCTCCAAGGGCCTCCTGTGGAAGGAGCGCGTCAGGATCCTCGCCGAGCTGCGCTCAGCGCTGGCGTACCTCCACTCCAGGCGGCCCCACGCCGTCATCCACGCCGACCTGAAGCTGACCAACATCCTCCTGGACGCCGGCAACGCGAGCCGGCTGGGGGACTTCGGGACGGCGCGGGCGGTGCACGTGAAGCCGCTGGAGGAGGAGACCATCAGCCGGCGCACGAACCCGATGGGCACGACGGGGTACATGGACCCCGTCTTCTTCATGACCGGCGAGCTCACGACGGAGTCGGACGTGTACGCGTTCGGCATGGTGATCCTGCAGATGCTCACGGGGCTGCTGGACCTCAACATCGCGGAGCAGGCGCGCGAGGCCGTGAAGATGGACGCCGTGCACAGCGTGCTGGACGCGTCCGCCGGACCCTGGCCGGAGGTGCAGGCAGAGAAGCTGATGAAGCTGGCGCTGAGGTGCTGCAGCCTGGAGAGGAAGCGGCGGCCGGCGATCACGTCCGATGCCGAGTGGAGATCGCTCGACATCCTACGGGCTATGGCAACCCCATCTAGTAAAGCATCATGGAAATGGAATTCCCATGCGAGCTGAACAAACTGTAATAATGTACAGTATGCACCTCCTAGTATATATGTACGTAGTATCTTGCTGCAGATGCCATGAAAATTGAAAACAGTAGTGTTAGCTAGTAGTAATTCTCTTGTGATTAGATAAGCATGATCCAAGAATTAATGTGCATTATTAGGATATAAATATTCAGGAGTACAGTAGCACAAACAGAAGATGCAGATCATGCTAGATGCAGCAGCAATTGGTTAACCAAGATAATGATGGTGCACCGTAATTTTTGGGAAAACTGCACCTAATTTTGTTCAGCCCTCGCAGGATGCAGAAATATTATATACTGTATATTGGTAAATGGTAGTGCCCACTTAAGTATTTTGCTGATGTGGCAATGTAGTTATTGAAGAAAGAGTAAAAATCATAGAAACTGGGTCTAAGTTAGAAACCATGTCTACACAAAATTCAAGACATAAAGTGATATGATTGGCTAAGAATGGAGAGAGAATGAATGTGATTGGATATAAAAATATTGTATAGAAACTATCCATTGAGACCATAGTTTCTATATATAGTGTCTATAAAATTTAATAGATATAGAAACTATATGTAGTTTCTAGCATTGGGAGTGCCCTTACAACAATCGGTACTACTAATTAATGCATGTTCCTTGAATGGTGTGAAAAAGCAATCAAAGCCGTACCGAATCAATTGGGTCAATGGAAGGCCTTGATTACTTCTCAAAAGTTTAGCAAAAATTTTCAAAATTTTTCTGTCACATCGAATCTTACGGCACATGGATAAAACATTAAATATAGATAAAAAATAAATAATTACACAGTTTATTTGTAATTTACGAGACAAATTTTTTGAGTCTAGTTAGTCTATAATTGAATGATATTTATTAAATATAAACAAAAATACTATAGTTTTTGTTTAAAAAAATTGTAACTAAACAAGGCCGAAGTAAAAGTGGCATTCATCAGCAAAGAGTTTTTTTTCCCAAACAAATCCGTGAAAAGTGAGCAAAACAGACACAGCAGACATGTTCCAAATTTCAGCCAAAAAAAGTTTCAAAATGCAGTAGTAAAATTTAGAACCATGATTCATCAGCTAAGTATACCATTGAATCAGCGGATAACAATCCATGGATTGTTTACGTGGTCACGAGCAAAGGAGAAGGAAGAGGACTGTATATAGAACAGAAATAAATAAGGTTTTTTTTATTCATACCATTATAATTTTGTAAGTTTAGAGATATGTCATTACAATTCATCTATTCATAGAACTGCCATTGTAATTCTCTTTCACGAGCTTGCTCCGCAAGTCCGCATGTCCAGCACGAGCTCGAACATCCACCATGTCACGGTGCCCGCCGGGTCACGTCGACATCTACGTGAGTGCCGACGACGTCGCTGCCGCCAAGGGCGCACGCATCGAGGTGCGCGGCGCGGCTGCCGAGGAGGAGGAGGGCGTCTTTGCGGCGCCCTACTCGCCAAGAGCATATACGCGCGGCAGGGGACGGGCAGCACCTGAAGCCCTTCGACGCGATGTGTGTTTTGTTTGGTCAGTTGATTCTGGATAGATAGCTGCAAGGGAAAACGTGGTTTTCTTTTATTTTTGTTTTCCAAATAAAAATCTAGGTGATTTTGGTGAATTCAATTGATGAGTGGATGCAATGCAATCATGGACCTGCCCAGTCTCGTCTTGCAACGTTGGGTTGTTCCATTCAATAACAATAATTCGTTCGAGGTCTTATGATTTTACAATGATTTATTCGTCTTGTTGAGAGTGTCTCTGGTCTTTACTATCACCCGCGCACGTTCTTCCTGTCCTGGTAGTGAGACGTGAATTGGGGATCCATCCTGTAGAGATGGACTGATTGAGGCAGCAGAGGATGAGGAGGAGCTTGCCGACGGCGGTGCCAGGGAGGCTCCGCACTGTGCCGATCACTGTCATGCATGCCGGAGGGCTTCTGTTGCTGCCCATCCCGCACACAACGAGGCCATCCTATCCGTGGACTCGTACCAGAGCATGTACACATAGCTGCTCTACTCTGTGGCCTCGTCCACCGCACCAACGTGATGCGCGTCGGCGCTGTGTTCGCTTCAAACTTCCTCCGCACCATCTGTTTCCTCGACAAGCAGTAGCCGCGCCTATACCGCGACATCCGTATGGACACTCTTGACCCAGAGATCACAAACCATGCCATGTGTGACATCATCGGTAGGGTTCTTTGTGGCGGCTCGGAGAAGGCGCGGACCGCCACTCTACTCACTCGTAGGTTGATGCATACAGACGTTAAGTCCTGTCTTTTCCATCAGGTTGACTCACACGACAACCTACGAGTGAGTAGAGTGGCGGTCCGCGCCTCCTCCGAGCCGCCACAAAGAACCCTACTGATGGCGTCACACATGGCATGGTTCGTGATCTCTAGGTCAAGAGTGCCCATATGGATGTCGCGGCATAGGCGCGGCTACTGCTTCTCGAGGAAACCAACCCGGTTTTAATTTCTCACAATGGCATGCGCGCGCCACTCTTATCCGACGGCTCCAGTGACCTGAAGATTCGTGCTGGTCAACCGCGTCAGAATGTTGTCTGATTCCAATGTTTAAATCTCATTCCTCGATTCCTTCCCTACCTTTTCTGTCTGTTGCTTCTCCATTTCAAGGTACTAGCATTCGACTCATCAGGTGATTTCATAGACCCTATCTCTACACTCTCTCTCTCTCTCTGCTCTCTCCACTTCTCCCCCTGCCCTACCTCTCGCCATCTCTATACATCTGCTGCTCTCCCTATTTTCTATCTCAGGTGCGCTCTCTCTCTCTCCATTTTTTCTCTCTAGTTCTCTCTCGATCTGTTCCCCCAGTTTATATACGGGTGCAGATCAGATTATTTTATGTTGTGATATTAGGTCTCGTTTAGTTCCGAATTTTTGTTGGTTTCAGGACTGTAGCACTTTCGTTTTTATTTGACAAACATTGTCTAATCATGGAGTAACTAGACTTAAAAATCCATCTTGTGATTTACAGGTAAATTGTGCAATTAGTTTTTATTTTCGTCTATTTAGTGCTCCATATATAAACTGTGCAATTAATTTTATTTTCGTCTATATTTAGTGCTTCTGCATGTGCCGCAAGATTCGATGTGACGGAGAATTTTGAAAAGTTTTTGGTTTTTTTGGGTGAACTAAACAAAGCCTTAGTTCATCTGAGTACATCTAATTCTTTATACTAGGGATCGACGGCTCTTATGTGTCCAGTCTAGTTTTTTGATTTCTTGATAATTAGATTCTTATAAGAATACGTATGCTTTTTTCGAGTCTGTTCTTAGATATGTTCTATCATACGCCTAACTATAGATCTTATGCATGGTAATTTCGACTTATTTTTAGATAATGCGGTATTGCGGCTACTGTTTTTAGTTATTATTTTCAATATTAAACTTTTTATTATCTTTAGAACTTTAGATTAAAATATTTATTATCTTTAGAACTTTAGTATAGTTGTTAGATTTAACTTTCATGTTCTGCTTGCAGAGCTAGTGTGTGGTGGATGATGTGCTTTTTGGTGCACTGAGTTTGTAATAGTTAGATTCCTTATCGTGCTTGTATTTTTTTTTCAATTTCATCTAGCGCCTTGTTTAGTTCACCCGAAAACCAAGATTTTCCGTCACATCGAATCTTGTGGCACATACATGAAACATTAAATATAGACGAAAACAAAAACTAATTACACAGTTTAGCTGTAAATCACGAGATGAATATTTTGATCCCAGTTAGTCCATCATTGGATAATATTTGTCACAAACAAACGAAAGTGCTACAGTACCGAAAACTTTTCACTTTTCGGAACTAAACAAGGCAACCCAAAATTTTTTCAAGATTTCCCGTTATAGTGTACAATTTGCTTATAATTTATGAGATGATTTTTTTAGCCTAATTAGTCTATGATTGGATAATATATATCAAATAAAAACGAAAATACTATAGTCCTCAAAACCATAAAATTTAAACAAGGCCCTAGTTCTTCTGTTAATGATACAATTGTTGCATCTCGATGCTGCTTTTAGGCCTTGTTTAGTTCACTCCAAAATAATTTTTTTTAAGATTTTCCATCAAGCACTAAATTTAGACAAAAATAAAAACTAACTGTATAGTTTACATGTAAATCACGTGATGAATTGTTAAGTCTAGTTAGTCCATGATTCGGTAATAAATTGCCACATAAAAACGAAAATGCTACAGTACCAAAAATCAAAAAAATTCAAAATTAAACAAGGCCTTAGTTCTACTGCATAAACTTTTTTTATTCCTTACTGATACATTTAGAATGATAATGTTTTTAGTTTTATTGTGTGATTTTTTCATTCTTTACTAGTACGTTTAGACTATCTCCAACAATTGTTACCCAAAATACAATACCCATTTGTCCTTTGGGTAGCGCTACAGATAAAAGGTTCCATACCTATTTTTAGTCTTCTCCAACAACAAGACCTAAAAGACAACACTCTCTGCAAATAGGTCTCAAGGAGAGAGGATACCCAAATTTGGGTTATGCCTCTCCTGATACCCAAAATGGGTCTTCTGTATGAGTACTCTGTTGGAGGCTATAGGTATTGCGTTGGAAACCCATTTTAGGTTTGGGTTTCCAAATAGGTCTTCTATTGGAGACAACCTTAGATTTGTTCATCCTGCCATGCTGACATTTTCCTAGCTAGTTTGTACACTGTGGTGTAATGGGAAGCTAGCTTTTTCAGTAATCCTTTATAAAATTTGGATCTAGGAGGACTCGCTAGACTCGGCTACCTACGTGTCAACTGTCAACAAAACTGCAAGATGCATTTTCCGATGCCCTTGTTGCAAACCAGTATACGGAGGGGTGAGTTGAGCGGATGGAGCGGCGCTGGCAAGGGGCAGGGCGGTGGCTACTGTCAACAGCGTACTGTCAACAACGTACTGTGCATAGGCATAGGTGTATGGGAGCACGTAAAAACTTTTCAGATGAAATGACAAGGGGGCAGCCAGTGCATTTGTTTATTCGTCCAAAAACCTACCACTTTTCAAAATTTTCTTTCATATCGAATATTGTTCACATGCATAAGCATTAAATAGCATTAAATAACATGCATAAACATTTTATTTTATTCTAGGTACAGTTTTTTTATTGTAGTTCATTTTTTTCTTAATTTTTTTTTGTCTCATTCTCTGATTGCCACTTTCTCTTAGCGTTCAGTTAGCATTTCCTAATTTACCAAGAAAAGGATTAAGTTGCTCGCAAAAAAAGATTAAGAAATATACAAAAAGCAAAAAAAAAGTGAAGCAAAACATATCTGGGTTATAAGAAATTTTTAATCTAAAGTAAAATAAAAGGATACTAGAAAAAAATATAACAAGGCAAAATAGGAAATTAGGTGGCGTAAGCAGTTAACAGTTTTTATGAAATATAAATAATACGAAAAATACAAAGATTGCTTTCTAATTAGGCAATAGGGCCTTATTTCGTGATTTTTTTGGATTTAACTACTAGCACTTTTATTTGTATTTAATAATTATTGTTTAATTATAGACTAACTAGACTTAAAATATTCACCTCACAAATTACAGTTAAACTATACAATTAATTTTTATTTTTATTTATATTTAATGCTTCATTCTAAAAATACGGAAAATCTCTAAATTTTTAGAAACCAGACGATAGTGAAGAAGACACATGCGAACCATGTTGGATGGTGTGTACATAAAGTGGCGAGTGGAGTGAATAATACTGTAGCTTTTAGGAAAAGTACTGGAGCTCTATGGAAAGTCACAAACAAGTGCAGACCATGTCCTATGAAATATTTCAACCGTCCTATAAATAAACACAATTTTAGATGTGAAATCTTTTTGGATTTCGCTACTGTAGCACTTTCGTTTGTTTGTGGCAAATATTGTCCAATCATAGACTAACTAGGGTCAAAAGATTTGTCTCATGATTAACAGACAAACTGTATAATTAGTTTTTATTTTCGTCTACATTTAGTGCTTCATGCATGTGCCGCAAGATTCGATGTGACGGAGAATCTTGAAAACTTTTTGCATTTCGGTGGGAACTGTTTACTTCCACCCAAAAACCCAAAATTTTTCAAGATTCTACGTCACATCGAATCTTTAGATAAATGAAAATACTGCAATAATCAAATTTAAAAAGAGTTTGATCTAAACAAGGTGCCCACCTAAAACCTTTTCAGCTATCATATCAAATTTTTTGATAAATGCATGAAATATTAAATATAGACAAAAACAAAAACTAATTGTATAGTTTGATTGAATCTTTTGAATATAATTAGGCATTGTTTAGTTCACCCCGAAAACCAAAAAGTTTTCAAGATTTCCCATCACATCTAATCTTTCGACACATGCGTGAAGCATTAAATATAGACGAAAATAAAAACTAATTGCACAGTTTAACTGTAAATCACGAGATGAATCTTTTGATCCTAGTTAGTCCATAATTAGATAATATTTGTCACAAACAAACGAAAGTGCTACAGTAGCGAAATCCGAAATCTTTTCGGAACTAAACGAGGCCTTAGTTCATAATTAAACACTAATTGCAGAATAAAACAAAAATGCTACGATAGCTAAATCCAAAATTTTTAGCGAACTAAACAAAGGCTAAATAAGAACTTGGGACACTTGACCTAGAGAGCAAACTAAGGATCAAATATACTTAAGGTGGCATACAGCAACATCAAAAAAATTTCGCATAAAAGGCTTGGCCCTCTTATGTGCATCAATGAGGTTGTCTTTTCTTTTTCAGGCCTTGTTTAGTTTCGAAAAAATTTTGGATTTCGCTATTGTAGCACTTTCGTTTTTACTTGACAAATATTGTCCAATCATGAACTAACTAAGATCAAAAGATTCGTCTCATGATTTACAGACAAACTGTGTAATTAGTTTTTGTTTTCGTCTATATTTAATGTTTCATGTATGTGCCGCAAGATTCGATATGACGGAGAATCTTGAAAACTTTTTGGATTTCGGAGTGAATTAAACAAAGCCTATATTTAATGTTTCATGTATTTACTGTAAAATTTGATGTGATGGAGAATTTTATAAACTTTAAGGCCTTGTTTAGTTTCAAAAATATTTACAAAATTTTTCAAATTTCGCATCACATCTAATCTTACGATACATATATGAAGCATTAAATATAAATAAAAGAAATAACTAATTGCATAGTTTTAACTATAATTTACGAGATGAATCTTTTGAGTTTAATTACTCCATAATTAGACAATTTTTATTAAATATAAATGAAAATATTACCATATACATTTTTAAAAAAAGTTGGAACTAAACAAGACCAGTTGTCAGCTACAGGGTCGCCGGTACTGGCGCTGGCAGACTGGCAGGTGAGCCACCCTAGCGGCGACTCGGGAGTGGGCGAGCAGTAACGGTGGGGACCAGAGCCAACAGCTGGGAAAAGGAAAGCATGAGGAGATGAAGGGGGGAAGAATAGTGCGGTGCAGCCATAATATAACATTTTTTAAGATACATGCAACATTTATATTTTTAAATAAAATTATAAAAAACTAAATTTAAAGATCTTTCTAATGATACTAATTATATACCATAACTATTAATATTTTTTATATATGTAATTAAAGTTATTTCTTGGAAAGGGTAAACGACATTTATTTAGGGACAGAGACAGTACAAATGAAAATGCTACCGTGTCGGAATAAAAAAAGCTAAATCTAAACAAGGTCTGTTCAATAAAATATAGTTAGAATGCCAAAAATATACTCATCCGTCCATAAATAAATACACATCTGGTTTTATGAGAAGTCAAACCTTAAAATTTTGACTAAATATATATAAAAATATACTAATAATATTAATCATATGTAATATGTATCATTAAATTGAGTATGAAATATATTTTTATAATATATTTATTTGCATATACAAATTTTAATATTATTTGATATATTTATAGTCAACTTAAAATTAGAGTCCAAATGAAATTAGGAAAAAAAGGATTTAAGTATTAATAAAGTTTAAGTAACAATAATAGTTTTAATTTTCGGTAATTTACAAACTATTAAAAACATAATCTGGAAAAAAATTAAAGTCCAGATGAATTTAGGAAAAAAATATTTAAGTATTAATAAAGTTTAAGTAACATGAGCTGGGAAAAAATAAAGTTAAAAGTGAATTGAGAAAAAAATAAAACATACAACTGCTGTGAATTTTTTGTAGTCCGTGAATGTTTTTTTATGGCCAAAAAGGCAACTCAAAAAATGGTTGCACATCAAGGTTGATTAAATACTGCTCCATTCTCCTCGCACCGCAGCATTCGGAGCATGCGCAGCTTTTGCAGAAAAGCCCTTTGGCTTTTATATAATCAACTCGCAGTCCAATATATTGGCTCACCGCTTTGCAAATCACCCCCTGAAACCACTGCCGACCCTGCCGCAGCCCTCTCTTTCCTCTCTCCCTCGGTAGTCCCTCCTTATCGCCACCGCCGCCGCCTCCATGCCTCTCCCCTCCCTGCCCTCTCCTCCCCGCGTCGCCTCCATGCCGGCACGAGCAGAGGAGTTAAATCGAAGAGGAGGCATCCATAGATTATTCATGTGGAGGACCGGAGAAGGGGTTCCTGGTCCCAAAGACCTCTGCGCACTCTTCGGATTTGGGCGCCCACAAACAAATCTGACCTCAACAGCCGTCGATCTGGTCGGTCTTCAGAAGCCCGTGGTGCGCGCGCGGCGAGCTCCGGCAAGCAGGTGAGTGGGGGCTGAGCTCAAGCCTTGCTTCTATCTCACATTACTTTTCCCCCTTCTCTCTTTCCACCTACGTAGCTAGGAGCTCGGGAGGCAGCTTTGCCACCGTCGCCGGGCTCTAGCGCGATGGCGGCCTACGGAAGACTAGCCTCCGATGGACACATGGTATGGCAACAACGAGATGTCAGCAAGGTGGCGACCCCGGCTCCTTGCAGTGGTGGCAAGCGATGATTCTTGTGGCCAGCGAGATCTCAACAGTGAAAGTGGCCCTGGCTTTGCCTCCACATCGATCTGTGATTGGTAGCAGCATCTTCACTGTCCTAGCCACCATTCCTTGCTGCAGCCATGGAGAAGTATCAGTTCCGGATCCTGGCGATACACAAGGATCTCACCATATCTTGGAGTTACAGCAGCGGTGGTAACATTTAGATCCTGCTTTTTTCTCTCTCGTGTCCTCTCGCACCATCCGTCTCCTACTCTGCTATGTCATGCATGATTTTTAATCTTAGATCTATGGATTCCTTTAGTTCACCGTTCCATTGCACTGTTCATTCCCTAAAATATACTGGTGAATAGATTATCTATTGAATTTTTATTCCTTCAGGCACAATGTGTATGCAGTAACATAGTTAAAGTATGCTAGCGGAATGTGTTTAAATAGTGAGTTGATGTTTTTTTTATGATAGGGGGTCCCATGATAAGGTGAAATCATTTGGATAATTATTTGGTTCTTTTTTGCATCATTTACTAAACACATTGGTCATCCTTGAGAAGAAGAATGTGCCGAAGAAGTTCTAGGTAAACAAAAGTAATTATTTATTAAATGGAGAATGCATTCGCATAGCGGTATTATTCTGAATCATTCATGCATTGCCAACAAAGAAGAAGTTAGAGGCATTATTTCTAGCCTGGGAGATTTTTACTACCACCTAGAATACATAGTTGCTTTTCCTTTACATGGGCATATTTGTGGACTGTGATAACAAGCGAGAAAATGGAGGGTATGTGTTTTTTAAGTCATTGTAGGTCAAGGTTAGTGCAGTGCATGATAACAGTTAGCATGAATGTCGAGGGTATCAGTAAGGGGTACCCTCACCAATGCACGTAATGAGATTACCCGTACGCAGGTCGAGGCCCTCAACTCGACGCTCTGGTCAGACATACATACGTCAATGACCGTAGCCTCGAAGACAAAAAAGGCGTCGAGCGAATCGATCAGGGCTCGAGCGCGAGCTACCGTCGAATACGGAAACGGGCTCGCGCGAACCAGAAGGCGTCGAGCGCAAGGACGCCGCCCGCCGCCTGACGCGCGCACGGGAACCAGGGCATTTAATGCGCCTGACGCGTTCTCACCTAACACGCCAGTCACGGGAAGCGTGATAGGGAACAGGCACCCGTCCCATCATCCCTTTTGCAGCCTTCCCCGCCAAACGACTCAGAACGTGCCAGGACGCGGGAAGCAGGGATGGAACATCTAAACAGAACCCCCTCGAGACATCTAAGGTCAACGCTTGGGACGACAAGGCGCTACGCGGCGTCCCACCCTCGACCAGATATGTTCCCTTCCAGG
The DNA here is from genome assembly GCF_000003195.3 of Sorghum bicolor. Lineage (NCBI taxonomy): Eukaryota > Viridiplantae > Streptophyta > Magnoliopsida > Poales > Poaceae > Sorghum > Sorghum bicolor. The sequence continues at coordinate 20,874,078 of NC_012871.2, forward strand.
AAAAGGGTTGGGCGTCGACTGACAGCACCGCAACCACTCCGCCGGATCTGCCGCTATACCGTACAGGCGTGCGACCGGTGAACCAGCCCAAGACGGCGCGCATAGCAGGATACAGGGGCACGCGTAATCATCACTAGGCTACCAAGACGGGACGGCTCGAGACCACGCCGGTACGGAGGCCTCGAGTAGGTCAGCGCGCCATGCTCCTATCGACCCCTACTCTGACATCTATACATGTACCCTAGGTCTCTCCTTGGAGCTATAAAAGGGGAGACCGGGGAATAGACATAGACACAACACTACATCCATACGCAGTAGAACTCCCATACTCCACCTCACTCTATACCACGCTTGTATTCGCCCCTGTACAAGCACTTAGGTGCAAGATAATACAAATTTCCCTCCCCCGCTGGACGTAGGGCCTTCTCTTGCCCGAACCAGGATAAATCTTTGTGTCTTCTTGCATCAGCATCTGGGAAAGGGAGCACGCATACAAATTTACTCGTTGGTGTGACCCCCCGTGGGGAAAACACCGACAGTTGGCGCGCCAGGTAGGGGTCCTGCGTGTTTTTCATCGATTTCCCACTCCTTTCCAGATGGCCACTCCCGCTTCGCCGATTCCGCGCTCCACCGTGATTTGGTTTGGGAGCCTTGAGTTCATGTCGACTGGCTCCAGCTATGACATGATCTTGCTCTTGATCAAAGGACCGGGAGGAGCCCGCGTTGCGCCAGTGCGAATGAGGGCCCCGAGACGCCCTCGACACCACGCCTCCCCGTCCAAGAAGAGGCGTGGGCAGCATCATCGTCACCCCTCTGCCTCGTCACGACCGGCAGTTCGTGCTAGGCAAGAGGTGGCACAGGAGCCGGCCACGCCGCGTACCGGAACCGTGGGCATGCCGGCCCAACATCATACGACGGCAAGAGGTGACGCGCCCCGAGCGCTCTCCCCCACCGCTAGGTTGCTTCCACATGGGCTGTTCACCCCAAGAAGGGCATTGCCATTCGGCTTGGACAACGCCGCGACGTCGCTCGCCAGGGCGATATGCCCAAACGCCCGGACGTACGTGGAAAGACCAATGGTCCTCCCACATGACTCCAAAGCACGGCCGCCGACGTCCGAGCTGCCGGACCTCTCCCAGGTACGAGGCCTCCGCCGCCTAGGCCCTGGACGATACACGATCACCTCGCTCAGGCAACGGCTATTGGAGGAAGGACGTGGATGTTACTACGCCGCCGAGCCGGACTCCGACTCCGAGACCGATAGCTATGACCCTACAAGGGAATGCTATCACATCGACGGGGCGGTAGAAACTACCGACGAGACGCAGGATGTGGCTGCCGGCGGTCGAGCCCCTGTAGCAAGAGATGATCCCAGGACACCTGGGAACGACGGACAGGTCGACCCGCTTCCACTGGAAGACAGGGCCGCGCAACTCGCGCAGTTACGAGAGCTCAAGACCAAGCTTGATGAGGACCGTGAGCGCCTCGTCCTGCTCAAGCAAATCCTCGAGCAAGACTTGCCCTACCCGCCTGGTGGAAGTATCCGCAGACGCGCTCGAGAGGTACACCAACAAATTGTCGGAGACGCAGAGCCAGAGCAGCCTGTCAGCCGTTTCCCTCGAGCAGGCCAGAATGTAGTGGCGGCAACGATGCTGCTGCGCAACATGCCAGAGCCATCGAACTCCCAAGCTCGACGTATTCGAGACGAGGTACAGACTCTGCTCCAGGTGGCGGCGGTTCAACAAGCCGAAAGCTCGGCTTCTCGACGACGAGGAGCTACCACTGAAAAGCATGACGAGCCGGCCCAAAATGAAAAAGAGGTGTCGGTCCACCAGCAGCCACCTCCCCGAGCAAAAAAGACCACGCTCGTCCTCCCCGTCGACGACCAGCGTCGGCACGACGCACGACGCGACGTTGAAGAAAATCGACGCCGTCGGCATGGGGACGCGGAAGAGCGCGGTTACAGCGCACATCATGGCGGGAGGTACGTCAGCGACGAGGACCGAATGGCCCCCGAGCCACCAGGCCCACGGGTGTTCAGCAGGGCAATCCGCAGCACACCACTGCCCAGTCCGTTCCGACCCCCAACCAGCATCGCAAAATACAATGGTAAAACCAAACCAGAACTATGGCTGGCAGATTTCAGGTTAGCTTGTCACCTAGGAGGTGCTCGAGGAGACGATCGAGCCATCATCAGACAACTACCACTTTTTCTCTCTGATACCGCCCGACGGTGGCTCGAGAAACTTCCACCTAATCAGATCCACGACTGGGTCGATTTAGTTAGAGTCTTCGAGGGTAATTCCAAAGGGACCTACATATGGCCCGAGAACTCGTGGGACCTTAGCAAGTGCAAACAAAAGTCAGGAGAAACTCTTCGAGAGTATGCTCGACGCTTCTCGAAGCAGCGCACTGAGCTACCACATATCCCTGACCACGATGTCATCCTGGCATTTGTCTCTGGTACCACCAGTCGAGACCTGGTACGAGAATTGGGCCGGAATCGCCCTCAAACCGTCGATGAGCTAATGGACATAGTGGCAAACTACGCAGCAGGGGAGGAAGCGGTCGACGCTTTCTTCAGTTGTGAAGGAAGGAAAGGCAAGCAGCCCGCCGATGAAGATGGGACCCCCAGTCGAGGGCCCAAGAAAAACAAGAAGAAGCAGAAAGCGCGGCAGTTCAAGCATGAAGACCTCGACAACGATCTCGTCGCCGTCACGGAACGCAAGAGGCCTCGAGGCCCTCCAGATGGAGGCATTTTCGACAAGATGCTAGAGGAGCTATGCCCTTACCATAAGGGAGGCGCCAATCACAAGCTCAAGGACTGTCGTATGCTGAAAAAGCATTTCGACGGTCTGGGGTTCAAAAAGGATGCGCGTGACGACCCAAAGAAGGAGAAGGGCGGCGACAAGGAGAGCAACCAGGACGACGATGGTTTCCCTGCCGTCCACGACTGCTACATGATCTATGGTGGGCCCTCGACGCAGTTGACTACAAGGCAGCACAAGAGGGAACGCCATGAGGTCTTCGCAGCGAGAATGGCGGTGCCCCAGTACCTCAGCTGGTCGAGCACGCCCATCACCTTCGATCGAGAGGACCACCCGGACAAGGTAGTCGCCCCAGGCGTCTACCCACTCGTCGTCGACCCCATCATCGTCAACACCCAACTTTCGAAGGTGCTGATGGACGGCGGCAGCAGCCTCAACATCATCTACCTCGAGACCCTCGACCTCCTCGGTATCGACAGGGGACGGCTCCAACCAAGCGTCGGCGGTTTCCATGGCGTCGTGCCAGGGAAAAAGGCGCTGCCAGTGGGTCGAATCGACTTACCGGTCTGCTTTGGCACGGCGGCCAACTTCAGGAAGGAGACCCTCACCTTTGAGGTGGTCGGGTTCCGGGGCACGTACCACGCCATCATCGGGCGCCCGGGCTACGCCAAGTTCATGGCTATACCCAACTACACCTACTTGAAACTGAAGATGCCCGATCCCAAAGACGTCATCACCGTCAGCTCCTCTTTCGAGCACGCTTACAAGTGCGACGTTGAGTGCGTCGAGTACGGGGAGGCGGTCGAGAACTCCACCGAGCTTGTCGCAAAGCTCGAGGCCCTGGCCGCTGAGGCTCCAGAGCCCAAGCGCCACGCAGGCAGCTTCGAGCCAGCCGAAGGAACCAAGAAGATCCCGCTCGACCCTAACAGCTCCGACGGCAAGGTGCTGACGATCAGCGCCGACCTCGACCCCAAATAGGAAGCTGTGCTCGTCGACTTTCTCCGTGCGAACACTGATATGTTTGCATGGAGTCCCTCGGACATGCCAGGCATACCGAGGGAAGTCGCCGAGCACTCCTTGGAAATTCGAGCCGGTTCCAAGCCAGTGAAGCAACGGTTGCGCCGATTCGACGAGGAGAAGCGCAAGATCATTGGCGAGGAGGTCCACAAGCTTTTGACGGCCGGATTCATCAAGGAGGTTCACCATCCCGACTGGTTAGCAAACCCTGTACTAGTTAAGAAAAAGAATGGGAAAATGAGGATGTGTGTCGATTATACGAGTTTAAATAAAGCATGTCTGAAAGTTCCCTTTCCATTACCACGTATTGATCAAATTGTTGATTCTACTGCGGGATGTGAAACCCTTTCTTTCCTTGATGCATATTCTGGTTACCATGAAATAAAAATGAAAGAGTCCGACCAGCTCGCGATCTCTTTCATCACACCTTTTGGGATGTATTGCTATGTAACCATGCCATTCGGGCTCCGAAACGCGGGAGCCACGTACCAACGCTGCATGCTCCACGTGTTTGGCAAGCACATAGGGTCGACAGTCGAGGCCTATGTCGACGACATCGTCGTCAAATCAAAGCGGCAAGGAGACCTGATCCAGGATCTCGAGATCGCTTTCAGCTGCTTACACGCCAACCAGATCAAGCTCAATCCCGAGAAATGCGTTTTCGGCGTGCCTCGAGGCATGCTCCTAGGTTACATTGTTTCCCAGCGTGGCATCGAGGCCAACCCTGAGAAAGTCTCGTCCATCACAAGAATGGGGCCGATCCGAGACATCAAGGGTGTGCAGAGAGTCACGGGATGCCTAGCGGCGCTGAGCCGTTTCATCTCAAGGTTAGGAGAAAAGGCGTTACCATTGTATCGGCTCCTGAAGAAAGTCGAGCGTTTCTCTTGGACTCCCGAGGCTGAGGAAGCCCTCAAAAACTTGAAGAAAACACTGACTTCAGCACCAGTCCTGGTCCCGCCTCAACCTGGGGAACCACTGCTCCTTTACGTTGCCTCAACGACTCGGTCGTCAGTGCAGCTGTGGTTGTCGAGAGGCAGGAGGAGGGGCATGCATTGCCAGTCCAGAGACCAGTCTATTTCATCAGCGAGGTGCTCTCGGAGACCAAGACGCGTTACCCTCAAATCCAGAAGCTAATATACGCCGTAATCCTCGCCCGACGCAAGCTGCAACACTATTTCCTCGGCCACCCCATCACGGTGGTCTCATCCTTCCCCTTGGGCGAGATAATCCAAAATAGGGAGGCCACGGGAAGAATAGCCAAATGGTCGGTCGAGCTCATGAGTGAGACTCTCACTTATGCGCCTCGCAAGGCCATCAAATCGCAAGCCCTGGTGGTTTTCATCGCGGAATGGACAGACTCCTAGCTTCCCCCGACTCAGGTCCAGTCGGAGCTGTGGACGGTGTATTTTGACGGGTCACTCATGAAGACGGGAGCCGGGGCCGGTCTGCTGTTCATCTCGCCCTTAGGCGTTCATATGAGGTACGCCATCAGGATTCACTTTGCTGCATCCAACAATGTCACAGAGTACGAGGCCCTCGTCAACGGTCTCAAGATCGCCATCGAGCTAGGAGTCCGACGCCTTGACGACTGAGGCGACTCCCAGCTCGTCATCGACCAAGTGATGAAGGCCTCAAACTGCCACGACCCGAAAATGGAGGCTTACTGCAAGGAAGTACGTCGACTCGAGGACAAATTCCATGGCCTTGAGCTCGTCCACGTCGCCCGACGCTACAACGAGGCAGCCGACGAACTCACCAAGATCGCGTCGACCCGAGGCACGGTACCACCTGACGCGTTCTCAAGAGATCTTCACGAGCCATCCGTCGACTTGGGCTCGGGGGCTGGCGTCGATGCCGCTCCTGCCTAGCAAACCGACACCGTCGATGCATTATTGATGGCAGCTGAGGTGATGGAGGTAGAACAGTGGCCCGGCCGACCATTCGACTGGCGCACACCGTTCCTCGACTGCCTAATCCGCTGCGAGCTGCCAGAAGATCGATCTGAGGCCCGCCGTATCGCTCGACGGGCCAAGTCATATGTGATCTATGGCGAGGACAACGAGCTATATCGACGAAGACCGACGGGGATCTTGCAGCGTTGCATCACCGTGGAAGAAGGCTGGAAGCTCCTCGAGGATCTGCACTCGGGGGCTTGTGGCCACCATGCTGCTCCACGGACCCTCGTAGGGAACGCCTTCCGACAAGGCTTCTACCGGCCAACGGCCGTAGCTGATGCCATCGAGCTCGTACGCTCATGCCACGGGTGCCAGTTCTACGCCAAACAGACGCATCTGCCCGCCCACGCTCTTCAGATGATCCCCATCACATGGCCGTTCGCAGTATGGGGGCTCGACTTAGTAGGGCCTCTGCAAAAAGCAAAAGGGGGGTACACCCACTTACTGGTAGCTATCGACAAGTTCTCCAAATGGATCGAGGCTCGACCCATCACCAACATTCGCTCCGAGCAGGCCGTCCTTTTGTTCACCGACATCATCCACCGGTTTGGGATCCCCAACGTCATCATCACTGACAACGGCACTCAGTTCACTGGCAAGAAGTTTTTAGACTTCTGCGATCAGCATCACATCCGTGTGAACTGGTCTGCAGTGGCCCACCCTCGAACTAACGGCCAGGTCGAGCGTGCCAACGACATGATTTTGTAGGGACTCAAGCCAAGGATCTACAATCGCTTGAAGAAATTCGGCAAGAAGTGGGTCGAGGAGCTTTCCTCGGTCCTATGGAGCCTAAGGACGACGCCAAGCAGGGCCACAAAATACACCCCATTCTTCATGGTCTACGGCTCTGAGGCTGTTCTCCCGACAGACCTCGAGTATGGGTCCCCTCGACTCAAAGCGTACAACGAACAATCAAATAAAGAATCTCAAGAAAACACGGTCGACCAACTCAAAGAAGCTCGAGACATGGCCCTCATCAACTCTGCTAGATACCAGCAGAAGCTTCGACGCTACCACGACAAGCACGTGCGCAGGAGGGACTTGAACGTGGGAGACCTTGTTCTACGACGGCGACAAAGCAACCAAGGACGCCACAAGCTGACCCCACCATGGGAGGGCCCATACGTGGTGGCCGAGGTCTTGAAGCCAGGGACATACAAGCTCACAGACGAAAAGGGGGCAATCTTCACCAACGCATGGAACATCGAACAGCTACGTCGATTCTACCCCTAGAATTTCAAAGCTTTAAGTTCCTACGTACGCTTTGTACCAAGGCCTTGTAAATGAATGTACGAATAAATGAAGTCTTTCCCTCAAGCAATTTACTTTTCCACAAGTCTCAACGATAGAAGGGAGTACCGACTACGACCCATCATAGTCGACACTCCCTCGGGGGCTAGCAAGGGGGGTGACCCACCCCCAAAGTATCGGAAAAAATCTAGTAATCCTTTCATTCCTATCGGTGATCTCACACGGTTGAGTAGTAAAGGTACCTCGAGCCCTTTAAGGGCCGAGGAACGACGAGCCTGAGAACTCCTACGCCCCCGGGCTATGGAAACTCTACTCGCCTTCTCACCCTTGAGGAAATTGAGACCGCCTCGAACAAAAGACCAAGTGAGAAAAAACAAACATAGGCACAGAAAGGAATAAAAAGAAGCCTCGAAAGAAAAGGCAGACAAATATATAACAACCACTTAAAGACACTATATCACTTAAAAACAGGATTAACAGAGTACTATACAAGGGGCCCCAGGCACCCTGAGCAGGCTCGCAGGCCTTAGTCCACAGCACGATCCTCACCACTCTCGCCTACGCCCGAGCTAGTCTCACGAGGAAGCACCTCAGGCTCAAATAGCTTGGCCAGCCTCTCTCCAGGAACCTCCGCGTCGTCGATCAAGGCGTGGAGCCTCTCTTCGTTCTCCGCGTCGGTCTTAGAGATGTCGGTGACGAAGCCGTGGGACACCACCTCCATGTCGTAGGAGAAGCCTGAGCAGACAACCGCCATCGCCCGCTTCACCTCGATGTGGAGGGCGTCCCGCACCCGATCTCTCAGCGTCGCGCCTAGGTAGCACAGCTGGTCGACCAGTGCGTCGCCTCGAGCGTCCTCCTTCGACTCATCCATGGGCTCGATCTCCCAAGAGGACGAGAGATCGCTTATCGTCGTTCGCACTCGACGGTTCAAAGCAACCTCCGCCTCGAGCTGAGCCTTAGCACTGCGGGCCTCGACTTGGGCGGCCAAGAGTTCGTCCTTAAGCCCTATGAATGCCAATACAAGAAACTTTAGAAAAAACCAAGCACACCTCGAAAAGGAAGTTCGACAATAGAAACGTACCACGGATGCTCTCCTCCAGGGCCGTGTTCTCGCCAACCAATCTGGTGTTGGCCCTCTCAATCTCTTTGTTGGAGCGGGCCAGCTCAGTGTTGGCAACGCGGAGATCCTCGATCGCCTTGCCAGCCTGAGCAATGGCCCCACTCTTCTCCAACAGCTCTCCCTTCAGACGTTCGACGTCGTCAGAGAGCCTGCGGGATCGAGCCCGCTCCGCCTCGAGGTCTTCGAGGGCCTTCTTCTTGGCTTCCTCCGCAGCGCTCCTGGCGATCTCGCCGCTCACGTGCTCCACCTTCATCCTTTGAAAGGAGTCTCGAAGGGAGTCCAGGTCGGTCTTGAGAAGGCCCTTCTCCTTGTCCAAGTCAGCAATGACGTTCTTATAGGACAGGGCCTCCTCCCGGGCTTTTGATGCGGCCTCCTCGACCATCAGAGCCCGCTCCCGCAGCAGCGTCATCTCCTCCACCGCCTTTCTTGAGGCCTCTTGAGCCTCGACCAAGGCAGCCTCCCTCGCCTTCTTCTCCTCCTCGAGCGCTATGAGGTCTTTATAAGCCTTAAGGAGTTTTTCCTGCGACTCGAGGAGTTGGTCCTTGAGGACGGGGAGCTGCTCCCAACCGCCTCTCGTGGCGTGAATGAAGCTCGACTTGATGCGGGAGGTCTCTTTCATGTCCTGCAAGCCGGTGGTCAAACGGTTAGAACACAAAACCAATGGATCTATAAGGACTAAGGACCGAAAAATACTTACAAAGTAAGCCGGTCCGAGACCGTTATTGATGATGTCCGACAGGAGCCCCACCACGTGCTTCATCCAAAGGCGGAGCTCCTCGACGTGTTCCCACTTCTCGGCCTCCTTCCGATCGTCGAGGAAGATGTTGGGCTCGGACGGATCGGTGGAAGCCCAGATACGAATCCGATCGGGACGCCAGTTCTCCATCTCCCGGTCAGCCCGCGCCTTGATGCCGCGGATAAGGTTCTCGACGGTCTCGAGGGAGCCCCCGTGGCGCAAGAACAAGTCGACGAGGCATGGGAACCGCTCGTCGTCGTCTACCGTCTTCCAGGTGCCGTCTCCTCCCCGACGTCCCGATCTCATCCTCCTCAGAGGGAAAACGGTCCTCCCACGCCCGACGCTCCTGGAGGAACCCTGGGGCGATTCCGTCCATGCCGTAGATCGTCCTCCTAATCTCGGACTCAGGGTCGACGGGGGTGCGCATCATGCAGGCAAGCGCCACCACACCGTCCGCCCGCCCCGACTCTGTCGGGATCGCGGCGGGCGCCCCTGGAAGGAGCCACGCTGGGGTTGGAGGGCCGAAAACCGGCAAATCCTCCTCCTGGTCTCCGGGTTCTTGCGGCGCCGGTGGTACAGGTTGGGGCGGACTGTGAGGAGGGGGCTCGAGCGGTCCTTCTTCCTGGCCCCCCTGCTGCTGCTGCTGTTGCTCCTCGAGCTCCTGCGACTCTTGTCGGCAGCCCTGCTCCTGCGGCTGCCGCCTTGCCTCGCGCTCCCGCTCCTCCTCCTCTTCCTTTTTCTTCTGCTCCTCAAGGGCGCGAAGACCAGTAGGCCAGGGCGTCCGTCCCGCGACAAGGGAGGTCGACGCCTCCTCATCCATAGGACGGGCATCCCTAGACGTCTCGTTGCCGCCAGACGTGTCGCTGATGGTAATGGGGTCCCCCTCGATCCCCGATCGGGGAGGCTCGGGGGCTCCCTCTTGCCCTTGGGTCTTGGCGACCTCGGCCTGTGTCGGCGGCGACGGGGTAGACTCGGGATGAGGCGGGGCACTCTCAGCGTCGGCCGGAGGTTGAGAGTCGGAGGAGCCTGTAAAACAAAGAATATAGGCCGGTCACTATGATGACCAACGTAAGAGCATCGCAAGTCCCAGAATTAAGCTACAAACCTGGCTCCTTGGAGGCTGCTCCCGCTTTGAGCCTCTTCGCCATTGAAGGCTGGGCCTGCTCAAGCGTCTGCTTTAATCTGAGAAAAAAGGAACGAGCATAAAGAGACCGGTATACGAGGAAACAGGAGAACAAAAGTCACAACATCAAAGAGCTTACCCCACGGGGAGAACAGCTCGCCTGCCGGTGCCCCGACCGGTGGGCTTCGAGCCACCCCGCGTCAAGGTCCTAGGCCCCTCGAGGACAGGCGCTGGCCTTGGCCCAGCAACTTCCGCTTGGCGGGCACCAGGACTGGCGCTCCTGTGGCCAGTCTCTCCTTTCTCGAAGGCTGCGGCGCGACCACCAGTCAGTGGCCCCGTCGCCTGGGGCCTAGCATGGCTACCCATCCTGGGCGCAGGGGGAGGGCGCGGGGCGACCTGACCAGTCGTGGGCACGGGGGGGTGTCGGCGCGAGGGCAGAGAGATCCGCCTGGTCCCTCTTTCGGAGTTTCCATCCGTGGGGCGACGACGTCGCCTCGAGGCGGACCCTCGAGGATCCGGTCGAGGCGAGACGCCATCCCCTCGGAGTCGTCGCTGTCCTCATCACCATCTCCCCCATCATCGTCGCTGGGGGATTCTTCCTCAGGCTCCCCCCTCTGCCTGGATTTAGCTCGACGCGCGTCTAGTGCTTGGCGGTCAAGGTTCTTCTTCTTCTCTCCTTTCTTCTTAGAGTCCTTGTCGGACTTCAGTTTCTTAGCGGACTAGCGCCGTTTGTCGCGGTCGACCTCGTCCTCCTTTACTGGAGGCCTCGAGGACCGGACATCAATCCGTCCCTGCTAGAACAAAGGTAGACTTAGAAAAAGGGAAGAAAGAAACCCAGAATCGAAGCTGTGCACGAGAAGAGAGCATACCAGATCGATCGAGCCCGCATCAGGCCTCATGGGGAAGCCGTTAACCTGCTCCGGCTTAAAGTCACCGGCAATTGCGGCCCTGACCCGGGCCGCGACTTCGTCGTTCACCGGAGCCTCGTTGGACATCCGGCACGCCTCGAGGTCACGAGATGAAACGCCAGGGCCCATCTCGTCCATCCTCAACGGTCGAGACATCAATGGGAGAACTCTCCGGTGATGGACGGTCGAGAGGACGAGAGCGGCAGTCAAGCCCTCCAGGCGAAGCTTCTTTAGGGCGTCGAGGAGGGGGTCGAGCCGCGATTGATGAGCTTGGACGACGCCGTATGTCCAGTCCGCTGGACGCTCCGTGATCAGGCGACCGGAGTAAGCAGGCAGGAGGTTGTCGTCGTTCCGCAGATAAAACCACTGGGAGTCCCAGCCGGCGTGGTTAGTCGACAACCCCACTGGGATGTACTCACGCGGCCTATCCGTCTTCCCCGTCTTCTGCACGAGATTGAGGCATCCCGCCCGCACGGGTTTCCTCACGCCAGTGGTTCCGGTGGGGGCGTTGAAAAGCTCACCCCTGTAGAGGTGGAGCCACAGCTCCCAGTGGGGCATCATCCCCAGGTAGCCCTCGCACACCGCGGCGAAGACCGCCGCGACGGTGATGGCGTTCGGGGAGAAGTGCTGGAGCTCCACCCCATAGTGGAGGCAGAGCGCCCGCATGAAGCGGCTCAGAGGAGCGCCCAGGCCGTGGCGGTGGAATTTGGCGAACGACACCACGTAGCCCTCGGGCGGCTGGGGCTCCCTGTGGTCCGCCGGTGGCGAGATCCACTCTGGCGACGATAGCGAGGTGCGGCGGCGCAGGAGTCCCTCTCTCTCAAGCTCTAGCAACCGGCGCTCCGTCATCGACGACGGGCGCCAGTCGTCGGCGGCGACGAGTCTCACAGGCATCTTGGCTGGAAGGACGGTGGATCCGCTACCGCTCGAGGGGGTGCACGCGCGCGTGAGAGAGCAAGAGAACTAAGGCAACGAGAGGGATAAGGCGAGAATGAAGACGGGAGGCAGAAGGGAGAACGGCGGCGACGCTAGGGCACATTTATAGGCAGCTGTCCACCAACAGGCAGATCCGATAAATGAGGTAACTCCTCCCCATAAATGCGCAGTCTAACGGTCCTTTCCCTCCTCTCAGGTGGAGCGCTCCGAATTCCACGCCAACATAGTGTCGTAACGTCTCCCAGCTAAAAAGGCGCGCCCAACGGGCAAGAAGGCGAACCGCCCACGGTCTCTTCCTTCCCTTGTAAGCCAAGGAAGTGTACCCATGAAAGCCTCGGGAGGTCGCAGGCTGGCCCACCGAAAGGGTTCGACAGCCGATCTCGAGCACCAGAGTCAAGGATCCCCAGCGAGTGGTCGAAGATCGAGACCCGCTGAAAGGTCCTAATATGGCTAGAGGGGGGTGAATAGCCTATTTAAAAATTCTACAAACTCACTAGAGCAAGAGGTTAGTAAATAACAAAGCGAAGCTTTTTGCTCTAGCTCTAAAAGGGGTGTTTGCAAGCCACCTATCCAACAATTCTAGTTGTTAAAATCACTAGGCACACAAGAGCTATGTCACTACTTACACTAGAGAGCTACCTAAAGTTTCTATATAAGTAAGTAAGCTACTCTAGTTTGCGGGAATGTAAGAGAGAAGGTTTGATCTTTATACCACCGCGTAGAGGGGATGAACCAATCAATAAAATGAAGTCCAATCACCGGGAGAAATCCAATGAACAAACACAAAGGAGACAAGCAATTTTTCTCCCGAGGTTCACGTGCTTGCCGGCACGCTACGTCCCCGTTGTGTCGACCAACACTTGGTGGTTCGGTGGCTAAGAGGTGTAGCACGAACCTCGTCCTCACTAGGACACCACAAGAACCTACCCACAAGTGAGGTAGCTCAATGACACGAGCAATCCACTAATGTTGCCTTTGGCTCTCCGCTGAGGTAGGCACAAACCTCTCACAATCACTGGGAGATGGCCACGAACAATCACCAACTCGTGCCAATCCTCCTCCGCTGCTCCAAGCCGTCTAGGTGGCGGCAACCACCAAGAGTAACAAGAAAACCGCAGCCAAATCGATCCCCAAGTGCCACTAGATGCAATCACTCAAGCAAATGCACTTGGAATCACTCCCAATCTCACAAAGATGTATAATCTATGAAGGAGATGAGTGGGAGGTGTTTGCTTAGGCTCACAAGGATGTCTAGTAGTCAAGAATGCCAAGAGAGTCAGCCCCAAGCCGGCCAAACACGTATATATAGCCCCTCAAACAAATAGAGCTGTTGGCTCTTTCACTGGGCAAAACACGGGGTCACCGGACGCTCTTAAAGGGGCACCGGACGCTCAACACCAGCGTCCGGTGCTCCGCGTGTCAGAGTCTAACGGTAACCTGCAGAGCACCGAACGCTGAGCAGGTTGGCACCGGACGCGTCCGGTGCACACCGGACTCATGCGCAGAGAGCTCCGCAAACTTGCAGGGTCACCGGACGCAAGCCACCGGACGCACCCTTAGCGTCCGGTGCTCACCGGACTCATGCGCAGAGAGGTTTGCAAAACTTCCTCACACCGGACGCACACCACCGGACGCTCCAAGCTGTGTCCGGTGCCTATCGTCCGGTGCCTAACCCTAACCGAGTCAGGCAGCCTGCACACCGGACGCTCAGACACAGCGTCCGGTGCCTCTGAGCCAGCGTCCGGTGAGTGTTCCTCAGCGAGAAACACTCCCGCGACTTCTCCAATTTTCCCACCGGCGCAATAGAAAATATGCACTTCATTTTCTCGAAAAGCGCCGAATCCCAAGAGGAACCCATCCTCTCTCTACCCTTCAAACTCCACCTCCTTCTCAAAGTGTGCCAACACCACAACGTGTAAACCAACATGTGCACGTGTGTTAGCATTTTCGCAAACATTTTCTTTGAAGGAGTTAAGTTAGCTCACTAGATTCTAAATGCATGCACATGAACAATGACACCTAGTGGCACTTGATAACCGCTTAGCCAAAGAATTCCCCTCTTTATAGTACGTCTATCTATCCTAAATGTGATCACACCCTCTATGGTGTCTTGATCACCAAAACCAAAACCCTAAGCAATACCTTTGCCTTGATCTCCATAGGGTTTTGTTTTTCTCTTTCTTCTTTTCCAAGTTGAGCACATCACCATGATCATCACTTGCTCCATCACTTGGCATGTACCAACCTCATTAAGTCTACACACACTTTAGTATAGAGGTTAGTACTAGGGTTTCATCAATTATCCAAAACCAAACTAGGGCTTTCACCCGCCTCGAAGGCTTGCTGGGGATGTCCAAGGTAGGGTCAAGACAGTCGAGAGGAATCCCCCCGATGGGAGGCATCGAGCCGCCGGACTCTATCGAATGAGACCGGTATCCCCGACCACGTCGACCCTGCTTTATGAGAACGCCTCCGGGCTATAGCTGACCCCCTCGAAAGGGGCAGAGGTTCTCACTTGGATTACCCATTAGGAACTCAATCTAGGGTGGATGACGCTCGCTCTATCGAGAGTACGTCGAAACCCTCACGCAAAGCGTGCCAATCAGGACCTTCCACCACCGGTGTCGACAACGTTTCTGAGAATTAGGCAATATAACCCTCGAAGGAGTCAAAAACTCCTCCAAGGGCTCGGGGGCTACCCCCGCTGGGTCGCTCGCGCGCCCCCACGGAGATTCGACCTCAAAATAAAGCCTCCACTCGAGCGCCAGCGCTCAAATGGAGACTCAGGGGCTACTGTCGAGGGTATCAGAAGGGGTACCCTCACCAATGCACGTAATGAGATTACCCGTACGCAGGTCGAGGCCCTCAACTCGACGCTCTGGTCAGACATACATACGTCAACGACCGTAGCCTTGAAGACGGAAAAGGCGTCGAGCGAATCGATCAGGGCTCGAGCGCGAGCTACTGTCGAATACGGAAACGGGCTCGCGCGAACCAAGAGGCGTCGAGCGCAAGGACGCCGCCCGCCGCCTGACGCACGCACGGGAACCAGGGCATTTAATGCGCCTGACGCGTTCTCACCTAACACGCCAGTCACGGGAAGCGTGATAGGGAACAGGCACCCGTCCCATCATCCCTTTTGCAGCCTTCCCGCCAAACGACTCAGAACGTGCCAGGACGCGGGAAGCAGGGATGGAACATCTAATCAGAACCCCCTCGAGACATCTAAGGTCAACGCTTGGGACGACAAGGCGCTACGCGGCGTCCCACCCTCGACCAGATATGTTCCCTTCTAGGAAAAGGGTTGGGCGTCGACTGACAGCACCGCAACCACTCCGCCGAATCTGCCACTATACCGTACAGGCGTGCGACCGGTGAACCAGCCCAAGACGGCGCGCAGAGCAGGATACAGGGGCACGCGTAATCATCACCAGGCTACCAAGACAGGACGGCTCGAGACCACGCCGGTACGGAGGCCTCGAGTAGGTCAACGCGCCATGCTCCTATCGACCCCTACTCTGACATCTATACATGTACCCTAGGTCTCTCCTTGGAGCTATAAAAGGGGAGACCGGGGAATAGACATAGACACAACACTACATCCATACGCAGTAGAACTCCCATACTCCACCTCACTCCATACCACGCTTGTATTCGCCCCTGTACAAGCACTTAGGTGCTAGATAATACAAATTTCCCTCCCCAGCTGGACGTAGGGCCTTCTCTTGCCCGAACCAGGATAAATCTTTGTGTCTTCTTGCATCACCATCTGGGAAAGGGAGCACGCATACAAATTTACTCGTTGGTGTGACCCCCGTGGGGAAAACACCGACAATGAATATTTGCCTTCATAATTTATTTAGTGTCACAATGTGTTGCTTCCTTTCAGAGAGCTAAATATTTGTGCAGCCATCATTGCATTTTGTTGTATTTCGTTCATAACAATACCTGATTACATACCTTGCTGCACTGCATTCAGAAGAGACATGTGCCTTCTCGACAAGGCAGAAGTGCCTCCATTGTCTCTGTAGGGGCTTAATTCAGTATTCACATTGAAGCCACAACAACCATTTGTAGTAGGGGGCTTAATTCGTCATTCACACCGAAGTCTAGGTTTTCATTTGTTCTAATAGCTGTTTTCCATATTTCAGATCTTAGACTTCTTGACTTAGCTGGCAATGAATTGTTATGGTGGCAGGTAACACAATGTGTTAGCCTGCCCCAATCAGTGGCAGATCTAGGGGTATTCCCCAGTATTCCCAGGAATACCTAACTATTTTGGTACACTTTTATGTAAATATGTGTATATACTTATATATATAAATGTATAATGATATAATATATAGTATTTTGCACATTTGAGCTCAAAACATGTCAAAAACTAGCATTTCATTTAGAATTCTATATTCTAGAAAGCAAATATTAGTTTAAAGCTGCTAACTTGCAGTACAATTGACTATATTTTCAACCTATAGATTAACTTTGTGGAAGTAGGAATACCCAAGTTTAAAATTCTGGCTCCGCCACTGGCCCCAATCCTCCAGTGGATTTGCCTAATGGATGTGAGTTCTCAGGAATTGGATTTTTTTGTTAGTAATTTTGGGATGATAAATTGGGAGAACTATATAGTGTGCTTTTAGCTACTGAGGGAAGAGGTGATCCCACAAGTATCTGCTTGGTCAACTATTAGTTTGCAGCTCTCTGCCATTTAGTTAGATTATGTATATGTGCTAATCCAAATTGTTACTTGTATGCCGTGCCATAAAGCCTTAAGTGAGGATAATCTATTCTATAGAAAAACTATGAACAAATTCATGTTATATTAATATTAGAGATTAATATTTATCATATTACTGTTCCTCTCCCTTCTAAAGAGATGCTTGACATGAACAAAATCATGGAGAAAAAATATGAACAAATTCGTTATTCTCAGACCATTCACTATCTTCTATCTAGCTGTTTTCTTTCACTTTTCTCTATGAATTGTAATCTTGGTTATATAGGTATATTTTGTGTGCTGGGTGCCAAGCATTGTTCTATCAAAGTAATGAAATCCATTTTCTGTCGTTTGTTCTTCATATAAATATAATATATAATAGTTATCATTGCAACAACTCTTTCTAATTCTTAAATAAGGAAAAGCATTCTATCGTTTAACCTTTGCTTTCCCATCACACATGCCGAAGTTTATTAATATGTCAACTATTTTCATGACATTTTTTAGATTAATGAATTGTTGCCTTGCCTCAGTTTGTAGGTTGATCGTCTCTGATGGGGTAGTGGTTTCCTCATGCAGATAATGGCTTTTGTGTAGCCCACGAAATAATTGGGACCTGATTTTAGCAAATGTGACTTATGAGATTAATGTGCACTTTAAAATGCTTGAAAAAAACAGTAAAAATTGTTCTGGTTATATTTGTGTTTCTGTGCCCCAAGATGTTACAAGCTGCATAGTCTATATTTTTAATTTAAATTTTGATTTGCCCCAAACATGTTGGCCCTTGTACTGGGCATGAGGGTAGGCTAATAACAGCTGGAGGGTGTATACTAAGTGTTCTACCGATTGCGGGTGTATACTTAGTGTTCTACCGATTGCAGCCAGTTTATGTATGATCGACCTCTACAGTATGTGTCATCTAGCATTCAAAAAAAAGGTGACATATTGGCTTCCCCAACTTTTCTCCTCATGCTTACGTGAAGCAGCATTTTATTGTCTTATCATTGTCTTGCATATATTTACATATATTGGTTCAAGCAAGCAGATGATAAATTGGATTACCTAGGCGTGTATGTATGTTTTAGTAGTGGACTGTCATTATGGCTGGAACACGTTAAGTGTCATTATTATGGACTGTCATTATGGTCTACCTGAGCATGTTATTTAATCTGAATTGGTTGGTTGTAATATACTGTCTTCATATATAGGATATACTTTCTATTTTTGGGGGGCAATTTCCTGTCTTTCATCTGCAACTATTTGCATCCTTGAATCAAAGTGTTTCCCTGAATCAACACAAGTGCTGATATAATTTTACATTTGTTTTCGCGTTGTACATGAATCAATCCAATGAAATGTTGTCCGGTAAACATCTTAAAATGACCTTTCATTGTCTCTTGGCTGAAGCTTTATAATACAATTACATTGCATGGTTTAATATAGCTGGAAATTAGAGATGGCAGAGGTGAGGGCTATGGTCTTAAGCATGATTATCACAGATATGATGCACACTAAATAATATTCATTATAGGGCCAATTAGAGGTTTGTACACTGAAGATGTCAACTTTAACTAAAATACAAGTAGTTCCTCTTACGATTGATTCATTATTGTTACTGTTTATTTGACAATCGTTGTATAGTGCAGTGACTAGAAAGGAATGGACTTGTCTGTTGAACAAAGAGCTTGCTGCTACAACCAACAAAATCTGTCAAATGAAGAAATGCAGATGTGTGCACAGACAATGTTGCTACCCAATTGACAAAAAGAGCCTCTTATAGATACTCTAATCCTAATCTTAGGTGTTGGCCCTACAATGATAGTAGAAACCAAGAATGACTATATGTATCGTTTGCTTATAAAGTATTGTGTTTTTCACACCATTGCAGGGTGCCCTTTGGGCGCCTGATGTTAAAGATACTATACTTTTGGTCTTATCTCCCTGAAAATACTTTTGTGATCTCTTATGTTTTACTTATGAGTAAAGTCCATCACCGGTCCCTAAACTTGTTTGGGTGTGTCATCCCGATCCTTAAACTCACAAAACGATTGTTTAGGTACCTAAACTTGTTCAGCTGTGTCAGCCTAGTCCCTAAACTTAGAAATCTCCCATATAGGTCCTCAAACTTGTTCAGTCGTATCATCCCGGTCCCTAAACTTGTTTTTAAGTCATCCAGATCAAAGCAGGGCGAATATAAAAACTCTATATAGGAAAATAATTTATAACTTTTTCATATGAACTCAAATGAAGATAAACTTTATATCAAATTTGTAGTAAGCAATGCGATCTACAACTTTGTAGTTGAAAAGTTTTTAAATTGAAATCTTTTGGGGTCCCAAAAAATTTTGTGATATTAAACAACTTTAAATAAAAAACATTTCAACTATAAAGTTGTAGAACACATTAAGGGCTACAACTTTGATATAAAGTTTGTCTTCATTCGAGTACATATGAAAAATTTATGAATTATTTTTAATATAGAGTTTTTAGATCACTTTGTTTTGACCTAGATGAGACTTAAAATCAAGTTTAGGGACCTGGATGACACAACTGAACAAATTTGAGGACTTAAACGGGTGATTTCTAAGTTTAGGGACCGAGATGACACGACTAAACAAGTTTAGGGACTGAGATGATACAGACGAACAAGTTCGAGGACCTAAATCGTCGATTTGCGAGTTTAGGGACCGGGATGACACATTAATACAAGTTTAGGGACCGGTGGTGGACTTTACTCTTTACTTATCTACGCCCTTTGTACTGTTTACATGTCAACTCTGTAATATGAATCATTTGTGCTTTTTACGAAATTAGCCATTATGCTTTTCATTGCTGATGAATGAAGCAATTCTCTTGTGAACTTGCTAAAATTTAATGCTATGGAAGATATGTCATGATAGGGCGCCCGTGTTCTAGTAATATTGAAAAGGCCTAAAGGGAGAAAGAGTGACGAACGGCACGCAGAAAATAAAATGATAAAAAAAACAAAACATGTCAGGTGGAGTGAGAGGAGCAGTAGTCCCATGTGCGTGCGCAGTGTGTGTTCTCGGTATCTAGGCCTGGAATCAAATGTGGACGGGAAACAAGTGGGAAAGGGCAAGCAGTGTTGACTGTTACGAATCTTAAAGCACAACGTAGGGACTAGATAAGGCATGCGTGCGCATGCCGTTGCGGTTTTGTCCATTCGCTGTATGCATTCTTATACACATACATGAGTGACAGTGACCCCATATACGCTGAAGACGTAGAAAATGACATGCATTAGAGAGAAAGAGAATTATAATGGCAGTTTTCCAAATAGACGAATTGTAATGACATATCTCTAAACTTGCAAATTGCAATGGTATGGATAAAAAAAACCATATGTATAAACCTTTGTAGCACATCAATGCATGAGCCATGGCAGGGCGCCACGCATGCAGCGGACCCAAGCGAAGCATGGCGCATTTGCTGTCGATGACTGCTGTCGTACGGTGCCGCGTGGCATGCAAGCATCAACTCAATGGCAAACCCAAATACCTGTGACGTGAGCCGACTAGTTTTTTAAATAATGACGTGAACCGACTGGTGCAGATGCAATTGACCGCGGCTGGAGATCGATATGGGGATAGAGGGTCAGAGGGAGGAAGCGATTAGTGTTGGTGCGTAGAGAGAAATTTGTTAAACACCTGGACAGCGGGCCGCGTGGCCTTGCAGATCTTTGTCAATCTCCGTGGGGTGGGGGCATTATGTGACTAAAAGGTGATACTCCTACATGCTATACTATATTTTTTGGGCTAATGATGTCTGCTGAAAGAGAGAATATAGAACATAACCCTCGTAGATTGTGGCCTCGTCTTCATCTGCTTGTTTGATCGCGACGAAGGGTGGATGCAAAAGCCCCGTGCACACCTGACGATCGGCATCTGTGTTCAGCGTTCGCCACCTCCTTTTGTTTCTCTCCTCCAGTTAGTGTCATCTCTCCCTTCTTTCGTCTTCCTTTACTTGAGGCGACAACTGGGCAAGCGCCACCAACCACCCACCAGGTATGCTTGGTCCCCTTCTCGTCCTTTTTCTGTTGTGCGAAATCGAGCGCTCCAAACCCTAATGGCCTAACGTAAATTTGGATCTAGGTGGCAGCAGAGGGTGGCGGCTACCTCTTCTCCCCTCGCGACCAAGCTCACCCCAATGTCCCACAGGGTGCTTGCCTAGGAATGCTTATGCGCTAGGCAGAGGGGCACAGTCCAAGGTCGTATTGCTTGAGTGAGGGATGATAGGTGACGACAGAGGTGAGAAGCGCGCCTGGAGGAGGCTAGTTGAAAGGTCCAAATGGCTAGAGGGGGGTGAATAGCCTATTTAAAATTTCTACAAATTCAACTAGACAAGTTGATTAGTAAAACAAAAGGCGAAGCTATTCTAGCACTAGCACAACTAAGTTATGCAAGCCACCTACACAAGTCTAGCAAGAAAGCTAAACACTAGTTACAACAAGAAAGCACAACTAGAAGCTTGCTACACTCCAAAACAAGAAGACTAAACTAAACAAGCTAAACAACTAGCAAGGTATACAAGTAAGTAAAGGAGAGGGAACGTTGTATAGTAGAGATATATCCAACCAATCACTCACAATCACAAAGAGAATCCTCGGCAAGAGATGACACAAGATTTTTTACTGAGGTTCACTTGCTTCCCGGCAAGCTAGTTCTCGTGGTGGCGATACACCCACTTGATGGATCACGAGCTAATTGGCAATCCAAAGCCAAACCCTCAGCGGGTGCCGTACATCCACTCACAAGATGGGGATCCTCCAAGCCACGAGCAATCCACTAGAGTAGCCAATTGCGATCTCCCGCGGGGAAGGCTCAAGAACCCTTTACAAATCACTCGGTGAGGCTCGAAACAATCTCCAATCACGAGCTCAACACCACCGCTGCTCCAAGCCGTCTAGGGCGTCGGGAAACACCCAAGAGTAACAAGAAATCCGCAGCAAACTCAAGAATCAAGTGCCACTAAATGCAACTCTCAAAGCAATGCACTTGAATCTCACTCAATCTCACTAGGATGAGCAAACAAGCAAGGAGATGAGTGGAGGGAGTGTTCTCTAGCTCAATGTATGTCTCAAGTAATCAAATGTGCAAGAGGGAGCCTCCCCAAGCCGGCCACCTTCTATTTATAAGCCCCTCAAAGAAACTAGCCGTTGGCTGTTTTCACTGGGCTGAAAACGGGGGCACCGGACGCTACTAAGTGAGCACCGCACGCTCGACTCCCTGCGTCCGATGCACTGAAGTTGGCCACGTGTCCATCTTGAATCTCGTGTGTCATATCCTAACGGCTACCTGCAACACACCGGACGCTCTGCAGGTCCACACCGGACGCGTCCGGTGCACACCGGACTCATGCGCAGAGAGTTCCGCAAACCTACGGGTCACCGGACGCTAAGCACCGGTAGCGTCCGGTGCTCACCGGACCCATGCGCAGAGAGGGACGCAAAACGCCCGCACACCGGACGCTGACCACCGGACGCTGACCACCGGACGCTCTCAGAGTGCGTCCGGTGCTCAACCCTAGCAGGGCCTCCGCACTCAGCGTCCGGTGAGTGTTTCTCAGTGAGAAAACACTCCCGCGACTTCTCCAAAATTCCCCGGCGTAATAGAAAATATACACTATTTTTTCTCAAAAGCGCCGAATCCCGCCTCACAAGCTCGGCGGGAGGGAGAGAGGAACCCAAACCCCTCTCAACCCTAGGAACTCCACCTCCTTTGCAAATGTGCTAACACCAACAAGTATCCACCACCAAAGTGCAAGTGTGTTAACTTTTCACAAACATTTTCACCAAAGGAGTTAAGTTAGCACTTTACTAGATCCTGATGCATATGCTCAAGATATGGACCTAGTAGCACTTGATTCGAGAGATGACCGTGATTTCCCCTCTTGATAGTCGGCTATCTATCTTAAATCCGGTCAATCACTTCTCTACTCTTCTTAGACCGGCAAAAGTAAAACCCTATGTTTATACCTTTGCCTTGATAACTTTTGCTCCTCATCTATCATCATGATCTTCACTTCATGCTTCATCCCTTTGTGATCATGTGGCCACCTTTTTCAAGCCACCATGCACCTTCATCACATGTGTTGCTATGCCTAACTCAATCACTTAAACACAAGGCATTAGCAACTTAGTGTCATTAATTACCAAAACCAAACTTGGGCTTTCACTAGTGGCTGGCTCGGCCATAAGAAAGACATGCTATGGGTGCAACTGGAGGCGTCAGGTGGATGGTGGGAGGAGGACAAACAGAGACGATAAGCATGAGGTTGCATAGGTGACAATCGTAGCCTAAAGGAGATAGAGGCAACGCCGACGGGGGTAAAGCCATGGACGAGAGGAGTACATGAGGGGGATGGATAAGGTTAGATGGAGTATTAACTTATGTCAGAGAGGAGAAGGTGCAATAGGTAAGGTAGACTAGGTCTTTTTTAACATTTCTATTTCTATATAACTTTAAGTTCATATTTTCTTGTTTTTATTTTTATTTAGTAAGATAATAATATATGTTGATGTATAGGACATTAGAGAATGTCTTGGCGGGTCACCTATGGATACTACATGGTATTTTTTAGGGTTATAATTGGATACATACCATTCAAAGTATCATGGTTTAAAAATATAATCATTACTATTCAGGATATTAAAAACATGCTAATATAATTTCACACATCTCCAAAATATATCATTGCATTTATCATTTCTAAACTAAATTGCATCTTCTTTCTCTTCTCCCTTTTTTTCTCTTCCATTTCACTACTGTAAGGCTGTCTCCAACAGAAGACTCATTTGGGAACCCAAACCTAAAATGGGTCTTCAACACAATACCTATAGCCTCCAACAGAGTACCCATATAGAAGACCCATTTTAGGTATCAGGAGAGGCATAACCCAAATTTGAGTATCCTCTCTTCTCGAGACCTATTTGCAGAGAGTGTTGTCTTTTAGGTCTTGTTGTTGGAGAAGATTAAAAATAGATATAGAACTTTTTACCTGCAGCGCTACCTAAAGGATAAATGAGTCTTGTATTTTGGGTGACGATTGTTGGAGATAGTCTAATTAGCGTGTGCTGTACCTAGACATGTGAAGGCCTTGTTTATTTGAGGAAACTTTTGGCTTTAGCTTGTGTAACACTTTTTTATATTTGGTAATTGTTATTCAATTATGGACTAATTAGATTTAAAAAATTCATCTTGTAAATTATAGTTAAACTATAAACTATATAATTAGTTATTATTTTATTTATATTTAATGTTTTATGTATGTGACTAAATATTCGAAGTGACGAAAAATCTTGAAATTTTTTGCGAAAACTGGGCCGAAGTTGGCCACAAATTGCCCTTCCGCACGCCCCTTGGCCCACCGCCTGAACTCGTCTCGCCCGCGGCCGATCTCCTGCATCCGCCCGCCGCGCCGAACCCAGAGGCCGGAGGAGACTGCGCTCAGTCGAGCACCACGGCCCAGCATCCTCGCGACCATCTCCGGCACGGCGTCCGCCCTCTGCAGCCCCTGTGTCCCTGCGACCGTCGCTGCTGTCCTACTTCGCCACTGGCCACTTTGCCCGGCGACGAGCACCACCAACACTAGGTATTCCCTCCCCTTGGTCCTCCCTGCTGTGCGAAACCGTGCTCCCAAACCTTAACGTAATTCGTAGGTAAAAAAGATCGTGCGCCCAAACCCTAACATACTATTTGTGATCCGATCTGAATCTAATTACAGGTGTATATGCATGTCTGTGCCTACTAACTTCGATTGTCGGCCCCTGTTTGCAGTCGGAGATGAACGCATCCAGGAAATCCAACCATGTTTCCAGCAAGGACAGTGCAGAAACCGCGAGGGATATCATCACCACGTCCGGCCAAATCCAACCCCTCAAAATCCCAGACGCTGTTGCTGCGCTTGCGCAGGCTGCTGCAAAGGCAAATGGTGAGACTGAGAAATGTATGTCCCGTCAGAAAACTGGTATTTCATTTCCGTTGTGATATAGGCAGCTCTAATAGTTGTTGCTGGAGACGCAGAAGAAATTCCCTTGTGAGCAATTTAAACCTGTATGTATGCTTCTTTTCCTTTTAATCTCCAGATCTTCCAGGGTGGCCGTTGTTCTCGCCTCCTAAGGTGCAGCTGGACAAGTGTACTAAGTGTTCGAGAGAATTCTGTTCCGCAATCAACTTCCGGAGGCATACACGTGTTCATCGTAGAACCCTCAAGATAGATAGGGTATGTGATTTGTGCTTTTGTCTTTTCCCTCCAATTCTGTACTGACATACCATAGTAGTTAGACAAATGAGGAAAGTATGGGGGAACTGCAAGTCTTTCTAAATTAATAAGGTAGGAGGTCGGCCTTGAGCGGTTGATTCTATGACCTTGGTCACCACACCAAACTGCTTCAGCACCATGTACCTGGCTTTTGTGACGACGTAGGTCTTTTATTTTTATAATGCACGATCCATTTAACGCGAGTCATCAAGTTGTGAATTGGAAGAATGTATTCTTTGTGGATAATTAGTTTGTTCCCAAGTCAAAATTCTCATTGTTATTCATTTCCTTTTCTGATAGTGCTGAAAGTCTGGCCGAGTTGTAGTATATATGGATTCTTATGATTGCTGGTTATAGTTTCTGTTTTCTGATAAGTACTCTTGTAAGAATCATGCCCTAGTGGTCTTGTACGAGTCTTCTTAGACTCCCACCTTTTCTTCTTATAATATACTGATGCCTGGCTCTCCTGCTAATTCAAGAAAAAAAAAAGACTGGGTGGTTCACTTATTTGTGAGAAGAATTTTTTTTTGGTTAGTTTGAGACCCATCACTAGTTGGCTACCCACATCTATGACAAGGCCACGTCAGATATAGTCTGACATTCAAAAGGAGACTTTTCACTTTTATGAAATTTGGGATATCCATGACTCCTCAGCTGTCCGATAATCTATAGGAAGTTTAGCACAACAACCTAATATAATCACGAAATCGCTTACTAACTTGTATCTTGAATGGTTGAAAGCCTTCAGTCCCTGTGTAGTGTTAAGTTTTTTTCTCAGTCACACTAGTTTAAACATCTTAGCAGTATGCAACTTTAAACGATGGTAAAGTAGTGTTTGTTGATTGTTGTCATACTGAACTTCATTTATTCCACTAAGTCATTTTTTTCCTATGAAACTGCTCCTCCATCACATTACCATACATTGGCATGACATATTTGTTCATGCTCTGCAGGATTTTCCCAAGAATAGAGACCTTCTCGCTGCATTCTGGAATAAAGTAAGTTATCTTCAATAAATTGGCTTCTTACTTTGCCAATTTCCTGAACTTACTCTAAGCTTGATCACATATTAGGTAATATTTGAAGTAACTCACTTACAGGTTATAGATTTATTATTAAGTTTTTAAAGAAAACTGTACGTATCGTATCCTTGTTACATTTCATGTAAAGGATATGCATGTGTTTCTACAACTTTTGGTCTAGTTTTTGTGCATTTATCCTTGCATCGCGAAGTATATCTAGAGTAGTGCATTAGCTTGTTTAGTTAAGTATCCCTTTATAGATTACAATTTGGTTTTGTTCTGCGCCGAAACATTGCTCATAGCTTGGAATGTTTTGTTCTCTTTAGCTGACTGTGGATGATGCCAGCACAATTTTGTCCTTGACAGGTGTTGTTGTAGAGGTAAGTATTGTACTATTAGATTGTTAATTCCCAGATAACATGCGACATATTTAAACCTCTTTCCCTTTCAAATCAGTAACTGGGAATATAAATACATTTTCAGGGTGTAACTGGCTCATCAATTTTAATAGCACTATCATCATGGATGTGTAAACCAGGGTATGCTTCATTGCCAATGGCATATGCCAGAGCTGGCAGTGAGCTTCTGGTAAGGTTTTTGAATTACCTTTTCCTGTCCTATGGCGTACATTTAGAACCCAGCATCATATGTTCATTTTCTTCTCTACAGGATCTGATTCAAACAAAGGCTGCAATGCATCTGCCTGTGTCATCGGATGAATTATTTAGCTTGCTCGATGAAGCAAGCGAGAAAACATTTCTTTGCACAAATACAGCTGCTTGTATACAGAAGTTTTTATTTGACGGAGAGGTAGACAAAATTGCAACTGAGTTGAAAAATGTTGTTTCGTGCATTAGTTACATGCTTGAACAAAAGCTGGTGAGATAGTACTTCTGTTGTGAAAAAAAAGAAGATATTTTGCATTTACCCTTTATGTATAAGTTTGATCAATTTATTCTGCTACTGCAAATCAAACTACAGGTTGAAGCATGGTGTGCTGATAAGACTGCTGAAGCATTAAGATGCCAGAAGTTGCTGGAGGAGGAAGAGGAAGCTGCTCAGAAAAGGTTAGCCACTATAGTGCACTATAAAATTCAAAAAGCTAGCAAACCATATGAAGTTAACTTATTTCTTGTATAAATACACTGTCATTTTGCTCAATTTTGAGGTGGAATTTATTTAAGTTTTCTTCTATATCTTGAAGGCAAGCCGAACTGATGGAAAGGAAGCGGATGAAGAAACTTAGGCAGAAAGAACAGAGGTTAAAAAACCTCAAGGATGAGGATGTGACAGTTCAGTCACCTGAAATTATGGATGATGCAACATGTTCTACTGCCATTCAAAGTGTCAAGTCCATTTCTGATCCTGACCGTTTTGAGCAAGAAGAATCACAGTATCTTCAATTTCCAGCACCAATTACTTCAGAAATTGACAATGGTTTTAATGTGGACCTATCAGTAGAAGATATCAGTTGTGATTTGGGGCTTGAAATGGATAAAGGTGTTGTATTAAGGCAACACGTTTCAAGGCGTCGTTTAGGCAGAACAGAGAGGCTCGCTGAAAATAGCATTGTACCTGGTCCTGTAGTTACTTCAAAGCATCCAGCTTTTGTGAGGCCTTCAAATTACAAGGATCCAAATGTCTGTTCTACGCCAAGTAGAAACAAATCTTGCGCATTGAAATTGCAATCTGAGATTGAAGAACAGTGCCAAAAACATGAGTTAGATGTAGATGAACATGGCATGGGTCCTAGCAAAAACTCTCGTGTGCTAATAGGATCTATAAGTGTTGCAATTGAAGATGGTAGTGAACACTTGCAGGACATTCGTTCCAAGAATGATCCAGTCCCTCCTAGTTCAAAGACAGTGAAACATGCATCAGTCAAGGTGATGCAACCTGTTACCCATGAGGGTAACAGAAATGAAGGCATTCCTCATAGTGATAGTAATAGTACGCCAGCAGCTGAGAACTGTTCTCAATCCAGTGTTACTACAGATGAAATCAGTTATTCAACCTACTGCAGTGCAGATTTGGCAGTGGATGAACATTTACAACGCACCATGTTTTCCAGTAAAGAAGCGACAGCCTTTCTTTCTCAAAGTAAACATCTAGCTGCTGTTATATTTGAACACCCTTGAAGTGTGGCTAACCAATAAATTTTACTCTACATAACAAAGTCATTTTACTATATTAACTTGACCTGGCAGTTCTTTTCCTTCCTTTTCTATTTTTTAAAAAGAACACAGGAAACCATCTATATATATTCTACATGAGTCTCTGAGGAAACAAAAACAAGCGCTCAAGTTAACTGATGCCATTCTAAAACTAGACAGCATTATTTTGGTATATTATGTTGATTTGGATTAGAGTGAAATAGTTATTCATATATTTTAATTAGGAAAGTTTATTGTGGTTCTTCCTTATTTAGCTCAGTACTGAAGCTTGGTTGTGTTTTGCAGGGTGGAAAGAAGCAATAGCTGCAGATCATGTGAAACTTGTTTTGTGTCCTGAAAAGTGAAAGAATGGTGAACTAAAGAAATTCTGTTGAGGGCAACAGCATGGAAGCACAGGCTGAGTTGTCGGATCCCACAGCCATACAACATAGGTAGTGCTTACCTAGCCTGCAGGGTGCTATGAAAGTTTGGAGGTCAAGTTTGTGTTGCGGCATGAGTGATTGTAAAATGGCGGGTGCATTTTGCAGCTGACTTGATATTGAAGCAGAGGGTTCCAGTTTTAGAAGGGGATAGCTTGTGTGGTGGGATCTGTTTTTGGTAAGACAAGGATGTGATTTGAACATGGTTTGGTCGCATAAGTTCCTAATCTTTTGTACTCATTAGAGTCTGCTAAGCATGAAATGCATGTGTGCTAAACGTGTAGTGCTCGCGGTTTTCATATTGTCCCAATTCTTTCTGCTGGCAGTTCACGTATTCACATTCATTTTGTATCGTTCGTGCTGTATAATCCCTATTATTCGCTATATATTTTAGACGTTAGAAGAAATTAAGTACTTATCTATATTGAAATTATTGATGATGACTTGATGAGCATGTATCCTACAAAGACTGTCATTCTCATTTCACTAGAAGTTAAACATTTTTAGCCTTATCTAAATATATACAAGATAACATTAGTATTTATTGTACATAATTAATATCACTAGATTAATTGCTGAATATATTTTTATAGTAAACTTATTTGAAGATAGAAATGTTGTTACTCCCGTTTCAAATTATAAGTTATTTTAACTTTCTTGAAGAGCTAGAATATTCAAAGTTTGATCAAATTTAAAGAGAATTATATAGATTTATGATATCAAATAGGTATACTATGAAAATATAATTAATGAAGAATTTAATGATATTTATTTGGTATCGTAAATATTATTATTTTATTATATAAATTTGGTCAAACTTAAGAAGTTTTGACTCTACAAGAAAATTAGAAATATTTATAATTTAGGATGGAGGGAGTAATAATTTCTATAAATCTAATGAAGATTTGAGAAAGTTTGACCAATATAAAATCCAATGTGATGTTTTTTATGGAGAGAGTAACAAAAATTTTGAACATTTCCAGATTTAGAATTAATAAATCCCATAGATAATCATAATGTTGAGTTTCAAAATATTTTTTTAAAGAACATACGAAAATAACAAAAAACATGTGTATTATACTAGAAGACAAAAATCTAAAAAAAATCAAAAAAAATAGTTTGTATTTTAAATTTGGCACGTGAATAAATATATAGATGCAGTACATACATACCAAGTTTAAAAAAAAATCGAGTTACTGAGATATATTTTTAAAATTAGTCTTACCTAATGTGTGGTTTCTGTAGGGCTATGGTATTGTTTCTTTTTTGTTTCTCCAGTTTGGGGTTTGAGTGTATGAGAACTACGGTTCTGAAGAACCAACACCCGACCGGTGCAATAAAATATCAAAGACCGATAACTCTGATTTTTGTTTTCCTCGATTTTGTGGTTGGTTTTCACCGAATACACCGAGGCCTTGTTTAGTTCCAAAAAGTTTTAGCATTTTCATTTGTTTGTGGCAAATATTGTCTAATTATGAACTAACTAAGATTAAAAGATTCGTCTTGTGATTTACAGGTAAACTGTGCAATTAGTTTTTATTTTCGTCTATATTTAATGTTTCATGCATGTGTTGAAAAGATTCGATGTGACGGGGAATCTTGAAAACTTTTGGTTTTCGCGCTGAACTAAACAAGGCCCGAATAGAAAGTCGCGGGTCTGCCATCATTAGGCTGCTGCTCGCTCTACGCTGCCATGGGACCATGCGCCACCGATCTGTTGTACTTCCTCCATCCTAAATTGCAAGAATTTTGAAAAGTCAAATTTTTTAAAGTTTGACCAAATTTATATGATAAATAATAATTATTATAATACCAACTAAATATCATTTGATTCTTCCTTAATTATATTTTCATAGTATACTTATTTACGTTACAAATTTTAGTATTTCACTCTATAATTTTGGTCAAACATGAAAATACTTTGATTCTCTAAAATTCTTAAAATAACTTACAATTTAGGATAGAGGGAGTAGCAGATGCGCCGCATGCCACCCTCCGCTGATGCTCGTCCATGGGTAGAGTGTTTTTTCCTCCTAATCCCGATGTCCCCAAATCGCTTTTTTGCATCACGTGTGTCTAACCCCCGCAAGGGTGGTCAGTGGTGATCTAGTTTGCTCACGATTTACAGGAAGGAAGATTCAAATTTGTTCGTTTGCTTGTTTTGCAATATTTTGTTCTTTCTGAATTCTTAATTTCCGAATGCAAAATCGATTGGAATGGTATATTATATCTAGAAAAATTAAATTAGATGTGCTTCTTATCCAAATTTCCTCGTTCATATGATATAGTAACTACCTTTGTACTATATATTTAGGTGAAATGGTTAAAGAGAAACCCATTTCTGAATTCTTTAAAAGGAAAAGAGATGAATCAGTTGTTCAACAATGTCCGGTTCTTGCTCTTTAACTGAACTAGAACAAAGGCAAGACTGAAAAACAACAATTACATGGATTTTCTGTACATGCTAGACAAATGCCCCCCCCCCCCCCTCTTCTCCTATGTTTTGTTGCAAGCTCCGCCATAGGGATTATGCATAAGAGTTTAGGAGAAGCAATCCTGAAAGCTCATTGTATCTAAACTTGGCTAGAAACCTATTCAGTACATGCTATTTTATCTCTTGATGCATGTAAAAGGGGATTTATGGCTGGATGTAGGGCCATCGTATATTATGTCTTGATGGATGCCATATCAAGACTAATTTTAGAGGGCAACAACCGATAGCAATAGGAATAGACCCAAATGATTGTATTTTACCCAATAGCAATGGCTGTTGTTAAAGGAAGAACATATAGATAACACATACCCTTGGACCATAATGACTGATAAGCAAAAAATAATTACCATTAAATGATCATTATGGTTCAGGTAGTACTACTTAGGTCTTGTTTAGTTGGCAAAAATTTTGGATTTTGGATACTGTAGCACTTTCGTTTGTTTGTGACAAATATTGTCCAATCATAGACTAATTAGGGTCAAAAGATTCATCTCGCGATTTACAGACAAACTGTGTAATTAGTTTTTGTTTTCATCTAAATTTAATACTCCATGCATGTGCCGCAAGATTCGATGTGACGGAGAATCTTGAATTTTTTTGGAAACTAAACAAGGCCTTAGAGCCTCTTTGGTAAAGTTCATAACAACTTTATGAGCTGTTGTGAGCTGTTTTTTTTATCAAACACTTATTTCTAAAACAGCTTCATGAGTGAAATTTTTTTCTTCTCCTCTCACAAAGATATGAGTTGAGATGAAGCTAAAAAAAGTAGCTTATTGTAGCGCTCTCTCTCATTTTTCTCTCTCTCATATATGCATAAAGTAGTTGGTGAAGCTATTTTACCAAACACTTTTTCTAAAATAACTTACCTTCACCTATAAAGTTATTCATGAAGGTATTAAAAAAAACAGTTTCGCAATGAAGTTACCCTTAATATTAACCGTGCCATTAAATGGTCATTTTGCTTTTTCTTGTTTGCAGAGACTCATTCCAGGTGTGAAAAGATGTTCCCTGACTCGTTACACCTGTACTCTAATTTTTTCAAGGAAAAATAAGGGTGAGGTTTTTGAAGAACCAATTGTGGACTTGTGCATGGTCCTCTTCGGTGCAAGTTTTGAATGCAGATGCTCACGAGTGGCTTGAGAAGATGGAACCAAAGACATGGGTGAGAGCTTATTTCTCATAATTGCCCAAGTGTGACATTCTTCTTAATAAGAATTGTAAAGTATTCTCTCCATCTTAAATTGTAAGTCATTTCAAGAATTTTAGAGAGTCAAAGCATCTCAACAAAATTATAGAAAAAATTACAAAGTTTTATGACATTAAATAGATATACTAAATATAATTAATGGAAAACCTAATAATACTTAGTTGATATCATAAATGTTATCATACTACCATATAAATTTGATCAAACTTGAGATACTTTGACTTCCCAAGATTCTTGGAATAACTTATAATTTGGGATGAGACATCTTGGATGCTAGAGAGCTTCCTATCCTTAGGCCTTGTTTAGATGCAAATTATTTATTGGATTTTGACACTGTAGTAATTTCGTTTGTATTTGACAAAAAATGTCTAATCATAGACTAATTAGGCTTAAAAGATTCGTCTTGCAATTTACAAGTAAACTATACAATTATTTTTTTTATCTATATTTAATGTTCTATGCATATGCCGCAAGATCTAATGTGATGGAGAATCTTGTAAACTTTAGTTTTTTTTAATCCGATGCATCTAAACAGGTCCTAGTCTCTAACTACAGCTACAGGCCGTGTGTTCTTCTATATTGTTTTCTC
The DNA here is from genome assembly GCF_000003195.3 of Sorghum bicolor. NCBI lineage: Eukaryota > Viridiplantae > Streptophyta > Magnoliopsida > Poales > Poaceae > Sorghum > Sorghum bicolor. Next base: position 20,906,794 of record NC_012871.2, read on the forward strand.
ATCTTTCGATTAACAACATTTTTGCAGAAAATAGTACTTATTTACAGCTAGAAAAATCTAGAGCTTATTTACAGCTAGAAAAATCTTTCTAAGATGCCAAATTGGACCTTATATATTGAAGTAGACGGAAGATAGAGACGGCGACTGACAAACTCGCGACCATCCAGCACCAGCAGTGCTTCTGTGCTTGGCCACTCCGGTGCCGCATGAGTGCATGACTCAGCGTGCGCCGTGCAGCAGCAGCAGCAGCAGCACTGTAGAAGGTTTGTGTCACGCGGGCACGCGCTACAGGCGTACAGGTCCATCCTCTCCCTCTTCCCGTTCCAGAATCGGCCGGCCAGAAGGGGTTCCTGCTCCTCCTGGGTAGCTTCGCCAGGGCGGCGGGGTTGACTGATTTGCTGCTAGTAGGCAGCCCAGTTGCCATTTTCAGAGAGAAGAGAGAGAGAGAGAGAGAGAGAGAGAGCCGAGAGCGAAGATGATGACCTCGTGGCTTCTGGGCCGCCGGGGCGCCTCCGGCTTCTCCTGGAGCTCCACCGCCGATCAAGTCACGCAGGGCATCTCCGCCGCCGGCCTCACCGCCATCGTCACCGGTCCGTACTTATTTCTTTCCCTTCTTCTTCTTCTTCTCCATCCAGCAGCAATCCCATCCCAAAACCCCTCTCTCTGACCTTTACTAGTATAATCCAACCCAATCTCATCCCATCCAGGGGCGTCCAGCGGCATCGGCGCCGAGACGGCGCGGACACTGGCGCTGCGCGGGGCCCACGTCGTCATGGCCGTCAGGAGCCTCCCCGCCGCCCAGGCCGTCAGGGACGCCGTCCTCGCCCAGGCGCCGGAGGCCAAGCTCGACGTCATGGAGCTCGACCTCTCGTCCATGGCCTCCGTCCGCGCCTTCGCGTCCCAATTCATCGACAGGGGTCTCCCCCTCAACATCCTCATGTATGTATTATAATTGTTGCCTGCTCTGCTGCCAACCGTCATCCTTGAGGATAAATAGAGAGCGACCTGGGATGAGTTATGACTCCGAATACCATGTCAATGAGTCTATTCAAGGCTGGATCTCTCTAGGACCAGGCCACTAGGATGAAGATTACCACTGCCTGTACTTTCAGGATACTGATAGGTTCAGCCTACATATACTGTACATATTGTGTAAGATGTGCCCGAAAGCTATCAAATCCCTCCTTGCTTGCCACTCTATGTTTGGCTGTCCATTGGAAATTATAGGAGGGACATGTTAATTGCATACTAGTTTGTTTTAGGTAGCATTTGTTTAGTTTGGCGATTCTTGTGTTTGAGATTTTCTTATGCCTGGCCTAATAATCTGACTTGGTATATTGATAGATCTGCTAATTCAGTACTGGTTCTCTTGACCTTTGTTCAAAGTGTTGGTGTTGCTTCAATATATCTCATGGCATTCATTTAATTGATTACTTAGCCCTTTTGCTTGCAGCAACAATGCAGGAGTAATGGCAATACCTTTTGAGCTTTCAAAGGATGGAATTGAGATGCAGTTTGCAACTAATCATGTTGGTACGCATTCAGTATACTTGACTGCTTGGTTAATCCGTTGTGTGTATGAATTTTCCCTACTTCAAATCATATAGCAATGTATAGCACGTGCAAGTCTAGCACTCTAACTCAACAGATGACCTAACACTCAAAAGTTTTCATTCATCATGGTGTTTAGACACAATTTTACTAAAGTGCAGTTCTAATTTCATAATCTTCAGGGCATTTCCTGCTGACACACCTTCTATTGGATACCATGAAGAAGACCTCTCGTGAATCAAATGTGGAAGGAAGAATTGTCAACGTTTCGTCAGAGGGGCACAGATTTGCATATCAGGAAGGCATCCGTTTTGACAAGATCAACGATGAATCAGTGTATGTAATTGCTGTGCAGTTATTATGTTCTACACACTAGTCTACTTCGTTTCAAAGCAAACCTATCCACTTGTTCAATCTTGTGTTGTGCAGGTATAGTATCTTTGGAGCATATGGGCAGTCAAAGCTTGCAAACATCTTGCATGCTAATGAACTTGCCAGGCGATTCCAGGTATCTCTTGGTCCATCTAACTCGTGCCCTTTTTGTTGATCTTATGGTGTATTTATAGTTATAGTACATTTGTATGCATTGTATCATGGATACCTGCGCTTGTGACCAACATTGCATTATGTTTCAAAGATGGCTGCATGTGAATTTTGGAAATTGTAACTTTTGATAAATAAAGATCATTGGGCAGTAAGTTGTTTCGATTTTGGATGTGGAAATTTGAGTGCATTTAATGCTAATCTTGGTGTAGCAAATTGAAGAAACAATCACCATCCAATTACAAGAATTGTAATGTTCCAGATTTTGCTGATTATATATCTCTTTACAGTTACCATTCAGTTTCCAATTTATTAGGGTGTTCTATAACTATTTTCTGTCCATCTATTATACAATATTTTGTCTGACAGGAAGAGAATGTCAACATAACTGCAAATTCTCTTCATCCTGGCTCCATTATCACGAACCTTCTTCGTCACCACAGTATCATAGATGGTAAGTATAATTGGCATTCTTTCCACAACGTTTAGCTCTTCTGGTCTTATAAACTGAAAGGGAAGCATAAATATTTGGCTAGTTTATTAGAACTTACTGAACTATGTCAGTTTATGCTTCTTATTTTTATGAACAAACCAAGGCAATTAGGAGGGCATAAAAGGAACATGAAGGTTAGAACCACACATGCATAAGAAAGACAGCAATCAAGATAATTTAAATTATTAGCAATTGAGAATGTGAATGATGTTTGTCACTTGGTTGCAGCAACAGCCTGATAGAATTTGTTGCCTTTCAAAACCGCAGCTATGCCTCACTAATTACATCTTTTTCAATTGACACTGATTACATTGAATTTTCTGCTGAATGCAGTTCTCCATCGGACGCTTGGTAAATTGGTGCTGAAAAATGCTGAGCAGGTATTTTTTTATTTTAAATCTCCAGGGTCTTTTTGCATTTTAGTTGTTTATTAGGTATTGACTAGACCTGTCACGTTGCATTTTGCTAATCTATCATTTGCTGGCAGTAGCATTATTGTCTGCTGCTTCCTGCATTTCGACGTAGTGGTAGTATTGAGACATATTAGAATAAGCTTCCGTGTAGATCAGCGACATTGCGTCGGGCACAACTGGCAACCATTATGTTAAATCAGAAGAGGTACAGGAACATCTTAAAAGTAGTATATCCATATTGTGATCTGACAATACCATCACCATGCCTCAAGTTGCTATTGGTACTCATCTGGCAAAATCTTCACTCGTGGAAAAGCAGTTGGAGGTCATTTATAACACCATAATGTCACCTACACTTCTGTGGCATGCCGTGCAACTTAACAGTCTGATGTACAACTACAACCCCACTAGTGCTTACTAAAACTTGTGATCTGTGCTAGGTTGACTGGCTTTCTGGTAGGCACTGGAAATCTAGATTTCACCAGCAATAGGCTAAAGTTATATCTGTGCTGCCGGTATCATGTAATCATGTGCTGCTGGCTACACGTTGCAGCCTAGATTAGATGAATGAGTCTGCTATACGATTTGGGGCTCTGATTGGTTTGCTTGGAACTTAAACAGGGTGCGGCAACTACATGCTATGTGGCACTCCACCCGCAGGTGAAGGGTGTGTCCGGGAAGTACTTCTGCGACAGTAACCTGTACGAGCCAAGCGCGAAGGCCAAGGACATGGAGCTGGCCAAGAGGCTCTGGGATTTCAGCGTCGAGCTCGTCACCTAGCTGATGCCTCGGTTGTTATCGGTTTCCTTGTTGTCAGACATGGATGCGATCAGCAACCTGAACTCTCTGTATATCACGTGTATCGCGCACTCAACATTTGGCGGCTCGCCTTTACAATACAAGGGTTGCAGGTGATCGCATTGCTGCATGCCTGCATGAGGATGGTGTGTGTTTCTGTGAAAAGAAATGTGCCTCCTGCTGCTGCTGCTGCTGGTGGATGATATAATGGAAGATATGCTTTAGCTCCTTGTTTAGTTCTCAAAAAATTTTGTAAAATTTTTCAGATTTCCGGTCACATTGACATATGCATAGAGCATTAAATATAAATAAAAGAAATAACTTTACCTGTAACTTGCGAGATGAATCTTTTGAGCTAGTTAGTCTATAATTGGATAATGTTTATTAAATACAAACGAAAGTGTTATATTATTTATTTTGCAAAAAATTTTGGAACTAAACAAGGCCTTGTCGTGCGGTTTCTGAGGGCTTGTTATTTAATAAATATTGTCTAATCATAGACTAACTAGTTATTTAATAAATATTATCTAATCATAGGCTAACTAGTTATTTAATAAATATTGTCTAATCATAGACTAACTAGGTTTAAATGATTCGTCTTGTGAGTTACAATGTGTAATTAGTTATTTCTTTTATCTATATTTAATACTTTATAAAATTTGATGTGATGGAGAATTTAAAAGATTTTATAAAATTTTTTAGAATTAAACAAGCCCTGAATCATTCGAACCCGAAAGACACTGCCGTTTTTGTCGGCTCCTAGTACGGTACGGGATCCCGAGCTAGAAGACGGGGACGGGTAGTGGGCCCGCGTGTCAATGGCCTACACTGGCTGCCCCGTGAACCAGAACGGGACACGCGAGTCGACCAGGGCCTTGTTTATTTTAAAAAGAAATTACAAAATTTTCTCAATTTTGTGACACATATATTGAGCATTAAATATAAATAAAAGAAATAAATTTTTGATATAAATCTTTTGAACTTAGTTAATTCATAATTAAATAATATTTGTTAAATATAACCAAAAGTAGTGTTCATTTTACAATTTTTTTTTAAACTAAACAAGGCCCGGTTGGCAGTTTCTGGTGTTGCCGTGTTGGGCTGTTCGGCACAGATCCGCCCCGGTGGGTCCACGGAGTAGCTGCCAACGTGGACAGGCGGCAGCCGACCAAGGCCAGTTTGGCTCATTTGATCGCCCGTTCGCGCTCAGTCCTCGATAAAGATGACAACGGATATAAATCTGCTCGATTTTATTAATCTAAATCTATGTTTATGAATATAAAATTTGCTTATTAAAAAACCCATAATCTATGATGAGTTTAATTTGTTGCCCAAAGTCATGTCCATCTAGTCACGGATATCCATCAGGTTGTCTATAGACACATCCACATAGCAACAAAGGTCTTGTTTAGTTGGCAAATTTTTGGTTTTTAGTTACTGTAGCACTTTCATTTGTATTTGGTAATTATTGTCCAATCATAGACTAACTAGGCTCAAAAGAAAAGATTCATCTCGCAAATTACATACAAACTATGTAATTAGTTTTTATTTTTGTCTATATTTAATACTCTATGCATGTGTCTAAAAATTCGATGTGACGAAGAATCACGAAATTTTTTTGAGAACTAAACAAGGCAAAAGAAAAAAACAGAACATAAAAATCATGTCTTAGACCAAGAAATTGTATTCATTTTTCTCATTTTCACTTGAATGGATATATCATCTTATATATGTCTGTGAACGTAGTAGTTTATTAGTAGAAACATTTAGGATGTTATGGACTCGTATCATTGCTTCACTATGATGGATCAGATTTTAAAAACCCATTGATTTACGGGTTTGGGTACTACATCCTCGTACCTATGTCCACAAATCCATTGGGTCTAGATTTTTGCCTATTAACAAACACATGGGTAGAGAAATTGACCTATATTTTTATTCTAATAGAATAAAAACTCATGGGATTTTGGATCTCGGATACCCGTTGCCATCTTTTAAGTCCTCGAGAACCCGAGGAGGCGAAGAGACCAAGCGGCAGCCGGTAGGCAAAGGGGGTCTTGACTCTGACGCGAGATCAGCAAGCAAGATAGGCAGATAGTATTGTTATAAAACATGTTGCTAGTGGTTGGGACCTTTCCCTCTCCGTTTCTTCTGATCAATATAGTGGATTGAAAGTAGAGAACAAATAGACACAAGATAGTAAGACTATTCTTTATTCCTCTTAATATTGGTGATTACAACATAGAGCTCCCACGTATATGTAGTCCTGTCAAGGTCTAAAAGTTTTGGTAAGAGTCCACATACAAACAGACTAGGATTAGGATTCCACCTTCTCCTTTCCTTCTAGGATTAAGTTCGTATGTTTTACAACACTTCCCCTTGGACAATTATCACATGCCTCATTAAAAACTCCATTCGAAAATCCAATGGGAAAAACGGTTCTTGGAGAAAAGAGTACATCGTATTCATTAATTGCATTGCTTCTCATTAAAAACCTTGTGTGAGAAACCTTCAAGTAAAAACTCACATAGGAAAAAAGAGTACAACATTTAACCTCTATGGTCATGTATTTTTTAGATATTCTATTCTTCATGAATAGATATTTTTCTTCATGATCTATGCATAAACTTCAATGTTTTAGCAAATATGATCTACTTGATCTTTGTAATTATAGTGGTTTACCCTCAAGGTAGATTCAATAAAAATATGCTTCCCCTCATAATGCCAAATTTTGAACTTTATTGTTTAAAACACACTGTTCACAAATATGTGATTAATTAATGGTATACAGTACCACAATACCATATCTTTTAAAATGTTGGCTCATAATTTTTCTAGAAATTATATGGGTATAAACAAGAGAAATATGCTTCACGTATAAATGACCACTTATTAGTTGTACAAAACAAATAAAAACTATCTTTAGGCTAATAAATCCTTTCAGAGGATTATGGGGTAAATAATTTACAATATTCAATATCTTCTAGATAGTGCATCAAACTTATAACTCTTGTTTAGTAGATTTTAAAATATATATTTTATAAATCTTCAGGATTCAATTATACCACTAAACAATAAATTTAGTCTTATATTTAGCATTTAGGGAATAATTCAGTTACCAAAATCACCATTATTCTTATACCTTATATAGTATTTAGAGGATATTAAACCTTTATTACTAGCTTTACAATATACACTTTCTGAGTGTTTATATGATATCTTTATAATATTTATAATTTCTCATTTTATTTCTTCTCGGGTCTATATTCACTTCAGGGATTAATGGTGCTTGTTAAGAATCGATTGATAAATCCTTCATGGATTAAATCATTCAAGGATGTTCTTATTCTTAGCGAATAATATATCTCTTCTATGAGATGTATTCTTTACTATATGAGAGATTATTATGTGATATACATAATGAAATAGTGATATTCACTACAAGATCATTTAATGACTCTTTTTCTTCTAGGATATGTTTTTTTAGTCTTCAATATTCATATAGGAATATATATTCTATCTTAGACTTCTTAGTACTTACTACTTAGTATGAGATTAATTTTTATATGTTGAGATTTCTTTTCTTTAGGAACTATATGGATTTTCTGAATCCACTTACTAATTGCATATTTCATATTTATTCATTTTATTTGTCAGAGATATTGCAGAACATTTATTTCTTCTTAGTAGGAGATTCAACCTCAATTGCTTTCTTTATTGACCCAATATAATCGTTTCAAGCGACTTTGTCATGGACTTTGTTTTCTGGATCTGGGTTCTCATAAGAGAAATATTTACAATTATAAAAGTAGCGTTGTTGACACCTATTATTTTCTCCCAGTACTCTCACAATGTGAGATTATCCTATCTCTTTGTCGTTTTCTAAACAAGAGATCATTTATTGTTTTGCATACCCGTATGATGCGCGCGCTTAGTGTGTTAGATTTTATCTTCATGACGATCCTCTTCATGAGGTGCCTAACCTTCTTCATGAGGTGTTCTCTTCGTGAGAATAAAGAAGTGTATTCTTATTTTATTTAACAAGTATACACTAAACAAGAACCCACAAGCGTCCCTATAGATTTTAGCTTCATAGTATATACATTTAGTTTACTACTAGTAAACACAACTTCTTGTTTATAACTTCAAAGTACTCCTCTCATTTTTAAAAATATCTGGCATATACTCTGCTTCATGCTTCACAAGAGCATTAGTCAAACTATTGTTTGATTGAGTGCGTGATACTATTCCTACTTCAAGCTTTAAGAAATATTTTCTCTTAAGATCATTTTTCTTCCATGGAAATAATATTTGGCATTCAACATGGGCTTTTTCTCCCCCTAATGCCAATATTAGATCTTTAATAGCATACTTCAAACGAAATCCCCTATGATGGGCTTAAAAAAATTCAAATTCATGTATCTCTGACTACAAGTGGAGGCCCATTCGTATATGCTATGATAAAATTTTATGTGAAATATTCACACACATATTTAAATATGAGGGTTATTATACATTATATGTAGTGAGCTAGAATTCATAAAGTGCGCTTAAGAATGTTCAGCATTCCTACAAAATCAAGAATGTTTTCCTCCTAATTTGCACATATCATAGTTTATAAAACTATTTTATTATCTAGCTTTTTTATTCTTTAGCCTAAAAATATATCCAAGTACTCATACATAAAAAATGGACCATACACATCAAATGTATAAAATATGCAATATTCAAATTTATATGGAATTTCTTCAAGAATTTTCAAATTGCCATTATTTCAATATCCTCAAATGCTTTTCTTCGTAAATCCTAAATCGTCTAGTGTTATCCACCATCTTAATTCCACAATAATTCATCCTTTCAGTTGGGTTACTTCTCCATTTAGCTAATTTCAAATTAACTCACTCCCCATGATCTTAAGCCGCTTGGACATAGACCAATATATTGCTTATGTATGCAACACATTAAAAGCAAAATATTTCTTAGTTCAACGGAAACTATATAAACATAGCGTACTAGCTAGCCAATCTAATTATAAGAAAAGTGCAAGGTAGCTACTAGCTACAAATTTAACTTCTTCTATGCTAATATCCATATAGGAGTGAAGATACTTACAGCTTAATGAGAGCACAACATAGTAATACACATTCAAGTGTAATGTGGAATGTTGGTATTTAATCCAACGTAATAGATAACAACAAAATGTAAAGCTATAAGCTTACTTACAATTAGTGCAATGTATAGAAAGTTAATTATGCCACAAGGGACCAGAACTTCAAGTCCTTATACATGCACTTAAAGATAGATTTAGGAAAGCTATGCCTATTAAATATATATTACCCATATTTTATATGCCTTTACCCAAAATTCCTCCCCCTTTTCATGCCATAATTAATTCAAGTAGCAATAAGCTTTGTGCTGTTGACACCGTTTTTGGACACGTATCCAGGATCGATAGGATGTAGGTCGGCAAGATAGGGTGACAATACTTGATCTGCGGAAGATGTTGCCGATGAAGATGGTGCCGATGAAGATGGTTGCCGATGAAGGGAAGACCGAATATGACTAAGTCCATAGGTGGCGATGTGTTTGTGCCGATAGCTATGATAAGGGGGTCTGCCGATGACGCGGAAGAAGGACCTGGAGGTTGCCGACTGGCCTGTGGATCGGCCTTTGGAGGTGTCCCAGATTGTCATGGGAAGATAGTTTTATGTTTTCCTTAGTTAGTTAAATCGTTTTGTACACGGATTCTGTTTAAATTTAGAATTCGAATTCTAGTCGTGTCTGGTTGTAGTTCTTTGGGCAGGGTATAAATGTAGACCCTAGGGCTTTGTAATTGACAATCGATCAATCAAAAAAACACAAGTTTTTACTCATATTCCAGCATCTACCTTTTCGACGACTTCGTCATATTTCCTCTTTTATTACGAGTTCTTAGTAATTCGTCGACTTAAGCTCGGCGTGTTCTCAAGTTCCGCGTGAATACCTCTTGGCCGTGGCATCCGGGCGCATCGCTGTTGTCGGGACCAAAGTATTCGAGTTACCACCTCTGCCGATAGTAAGGTCAAATCGGCTGGCACGCCTTAACGTTTAAATCGGGTATTAGCCCTTTGTGTTTGCAGATCAGCTTTTGCATCAACACATCTTTTGGCACGCCCGGTGGGACCAGATTCAAGATCAAGATCAACATGTCGACTACTGAGTTTGATCATGAAAACGTCATCCCCGTGACGGAGGCCAATCTCAAGGATGAGCAGAAGCAAGCTATTGCTAAAGCCATGGAGGATTACAAGCAGCAATGCCTGAGGTCCTTCAGCATAAACAGGAGCGGCGAGGTGATCCAGAAGGAAGCACTGCCGATGCCACGGCATGTTACTTTTGATGCCAATCCTGGTAAACTTCAAGATATGGTTGATAGTGCTATTAACCGTGCTTTGATCAACCAAGCTGGTGTACTGTTGAAAGGTCCTAATATGGCTAGAGGGGGGGGGGTGAATAGCCTATTAAAAAGTTCTACAAATTCACTAGAGCAAGAGATTAGTAAATAACAAAGCGAAGCTTTTTGCTCTAGCTCTAAGGGGTGTTTGCAAGCCACCTATCCAACAATTCTAGTTGATATAATCACTAGGCACACAAGAGCTATGTCACTACTTACACTAGAAAGCTACCTAAAGTTTCTATACAAGTAAGTAAGCTACTCTAGTATGTGGGAAGTAAAAGAGTGGATGAGATAATTATACCACCGAGTAGGGGATGAACCAATCACCAATATAAACAATCAAGCACCGGGAGAATGCCAATCAAACACAATTGAGACACCGATTTTTCTCCTGAGGTTCACGTGCTTGCCGGCACGCTACGTCCCCGTTGTGTCGACCAACACTTGGTGGTTCGGTGGCTAAGAGGTGTAGCACGAACCTCGTCCTCACTAGGACACCACAAGAACCTACCCACAAGTGAGGTAACTCAATGACACGAGCAATCCACTAGAGTTACCTTTCGGCTCTCCGCCGGGGAAGGTACAAGACCCCTCACAATCACCGGGAGATGGCCACGAACAATCACCAACACGTGCCAATCCTCCTCCGCTGCTCCAAGCCGTCTAGGTGGCGGCAACCACCAAGAGTAACAAGAAAACCGCAGCTAGAACGATCCCCAAGTGCCACTAGATGCAATCACTCAAGCAAATGCACTTGGAATCACTCCCAATCTCACAAAGATGTATAATCTATGAAGGAGATGAGTGGGAGGTGTTTGCTTAGGCTCACAAGGATGTCTAGTAGTCAAGAAAGCCAAGAGTGTCAGCCCCAAGCTGACCAAACACATATATATAGCCCCTCAAACAAATAGAGCCGTTGGCTCTTTCACTGGGCGAAACTTGGGGTCACCAGATGCTCTTAAAGGGGCACCGGACGCTCAACACCAGCGTCCGGTGCTCCAACGTCAGCCACGTGTCACGCTCGTGTCAGAATCTAACGGTCACCTGCAGTGCACCGGACGCTGAGCAAGTGAGCACCGGACGGTCCGGTGCACACCGGACTCATGCGCAGAGAGCTCCGCAAAAACGCAGGGTCACCGGACGCAAGCCACCGGACGCACCCTGAGCGTCCGGTGCTCACCGGACCCATGCGCAGAGAGGGTCGCAAAACGCCCGCACACCGGACGCGCACCACCGGACGCTCCAAGCTGCGTCCGGTGCCTATCGTCCGGTGCCTAACCCTAACCGAGTCAGGCAGCCTGCACACCGGACGCTCAGACACAGCGTCCGGTGCCTCTGAGCCAGCGTCCGGTGAGTGTTCCTCAACGAGAAACACTCCCGCGACTTCTCCAAATTTCCCACCGGCGCAATAGAAAATATGCACTTCATTTTCTCAAAAAGCGCCAAATCCCGCCTCGCAAGCTCGGCGGGAGGGAGAGAGGAACCCATCCTCTCTCTACCCTTCGAACTCCACCTCCTTCTCAAAGTGTGCCAACACCACAACGTGTAAACCAACATGTGCACGTGTGTTAGCATTTTCACAAACAATTTTCTTCGAAGGAGTTAAGTTAGCTCACTAGGTTCTAAATGCATGCACGTGAACAATAACACCTAGTGGCACTTGATAACCGCTTAGCCAAAGAATTCCCCTCTTTATAGTACGGCTATCTATCCTAAATGTGATCACACCCTCCATGGTGTCTTGATCACCAAAACCAAAACCCTAAGCAATACCTTTGCCTTGATCTCCATAGGGTTTTGTTTTTCTCTTTCTTCTTTTCCAAGTTGAGCACTTGATCATCTTGTGGTCATCACCATCATCACCATGATCATCACTTGCTCCATCACTTGGCATGTACCAACCTCATTAAGTCTACACACACTTAGTATAGAGGTTAGTACTTAGGGTTTCATCAATTATCCAAAACCAAACTAGGGCTTTCAACTGTCCAATACGGTTTTCAATGCCGTGGCTAGAACTTTCAAAGAAGGACAGTTGCCACCGAATTATGTGGGCCCTTCTCATCATCAGCCAGACTCACCGGTGGTCACAGCTCCATCGGCTGCTACAGCCGCTGCGGGGACACAAACTACCATTCCTCCAAGCACGTTGGGAGTCACTAATGCACAATCTATGCCGATGACGACCAATCCACCAACTTCAGATGGGCAGATTAAGCTTGCTACAGATCTATTGGAATCGGCAATGTCGGGATCGGTTCCTCCTCCCAACTGGTGGGGTTTTGGCATGCCCCCAGAGTTCTCATTGAAGACACCTGGCACATCTCAGACGGCTGATATGGGAGGCAAGGCTCCTATGACATCGGCACCTCCCAATATGCCGACGAATTAGAGTCTCCAGTATACTACAACTACTACTGCAAGGCCTTACACTGGGAATTCTCAAGCTCCAACGTTCCAGATGCCTAATGCATCGGCAGATTCAATGCTGATGCAACAGAGGTTTATGACTCAGCCAGGGTATGTCAATTCAATGATCATGCCCAATTATCAGTCATCGGCAGGACCTATGCCGATGAACGCTAATAGTGGATGGCCTGAGCAGTCAGTTTTTCCACAAATGTCCCAACAGAATCATCAGGCTACGGGGTTTCAGCAAGGCCAGATCTACCCCGGGTTCCAGAATCAGGGATTGCCCAACCAGCCAATGAATCTTGGGCAGCAGATCGGCGGGCACCAGTTTGGCGGTCAGCAGATGGGTGGCCAAATGATTAACCCGATGTTCCATGCAGATCGTACACCACACAGACACGTGGAAGCTTACCAGCAGATGCCAGATCCGCAACCGCCTCATCGGCAAGATGCCGATGCTTATTGGGCCGATAAGATTGCTGAAGTAATGAGAGACCAATTTGGGATAAAACCCAAAGTCAACACTTACTCTTATCGGACACCGTATCCTCCCGCATATGATTTAATCCCGCTTCCAAATCGGTACAAAGTGCCGGATTTTACTAAGTTTTCTGGACAGGATGACACGTCAACCATGGAGCACATCAACAGGTTCATCATCCAATGTGGAGAGGCTGCTAACAGGGACGAGTTAAGGGTTCGCTTGTTCTCGTCATCATTGTCTGGATCGGCTTTCACATGGTTTATATCATTACCTCCTAACTCAGTGATTACTTGGGCTGATTTGGAGAAGCAATTCCATAAGTACTTCTTTTCTGGAGTCCATGAGAAGAAGATCACCGATTTGGTTAAATTGAAGCAACGCAATGACGAATCGGTTGAAAGTTTTGTGCAGAGGATACGAGAAGTCAAGAACAAATGGTACAGCCTGGTTCTGGATGATCGGCAGTTAGCCGATTTGGCTTTCTAGGGTTTGCTGCCACATATCAGGGATAAGTATGCATCTCAAGAGTTTGAAAGCTTAAGTCATTTGGTGCAAAGAATTTCTGACCAAGATATCAAGCCTTTTGAACCCAAGAGAGCATGGAATAAAAAGGTATCATTTGTAGATGAAGCAGCAAGCTCGGATTCTGATGAGGAACCAGTCATCGGCTTGGCAGAATGGGTGAAAAACAAGAAGCCGATGTCTTGTCCTTTCGGGCACAAGGAACCAGAGAAGTTCGCATTTGACATCACTAAGGCCGATAGGATATTTGACTTTCTACTTCAGGAAGGTCAGATCAAATTGTCACCAAATCATGTAATCCCATCGGCTGAGGAGTTGAAGAAGATGAAGTACTATAAATGGCACAATGCAAACAGCAGCTGCAATCGGCTATAGAATCTGGGAGGATCAAGTTTGATAGCTCCAAAGCTCAGAAGCCGACGAAGATTGATCAACATCCTTTCCCGACAAACATGCTGGATGCCAAGGGAAAGACCAAGGTCTTAACATCAGAAGTAGCTGAAAGGAGTGCATCGGTGGATCCTCAGCATCAGATCACTACCGTCGATGCGAAAGGAAAAAGGCCTGATCCAGGAGGGAACTAACTCAGGGAGGCCTCCCCAGTCTGGTATTGTGATAACTCACAGAAGGCCTCGGGAGACTTGGCAGCAACGTGAGGATCGGTATCGGCGCCAGCAAGAGGATTATTGTCGGGAAGAAGAGAGACGCCGACGGGAGTGGAATTGGCATAGGGATCACTGGAATTGCCCGTTCTTCATTCACTGTTGGGAGGAAAATATCAAGCTTCCTACTGTCAGAGATTGTCCTGAGTGCAATGGTTATGATCGGTATGACAGATCTGATCGGTGCCATCATGATGACGATCGGCGATTTAATGGGCCTATTAGGGGGAGAGCATCCATTCACGATCGGCTGGGGGGCAGGCTCAGCGTACACGACAGGCTTGGTGATCGTGTTGGGTATTTTCCCAGGAATCAGGAAGAACTTGAAGAGATGGCTGATGCTCGGGTTCCCGATGAGTTCATATTTTGCAGGGATGCCAATACTTATCGGATGGAGTCGAGGGAAAATCGTCGCCCATCGGTAATGCAGCAGCAACTTCCTCCCTAGTGTCCAGAGGGGTTGACCAGGACACAGAAGAGAAGACTGCAGCGCGAAAGGCGAGAAGGGCTAAGCAAGGGCGAGAACTCTGGCCAGTCTGGGGATCAGCAGCAATCAGATCCCAAGGGGAAAGGTCCATCGGCAGATGTCAACATGGTCTTTATGTTGCCGATGGAGTTCCTTGCGCCATCCAGTGATGATGAGTTGGAGTTCTCCGACCAAATAGTTCAGTTGGATCTGGATCCGATGACAGCTATCTTCGAAAAGCCTGCCGATGATGAAAGACAACATCTTAAGGCTCTGTTTGTCAAAGGAAGAGTGGATGGCTAGCCGATGACCAAGATTCTAGTTGATGGTGGAGCGACTATCAATATCATGCCATATGCAGTGTATCGGAAGCTTGGAAAAGGAGACCAAGATTTGACCAAGACCGATATGATGCTAAAGGATTTCGAAGGCAATGTGTCCCCAGTTAAAGGAGCTATCTGTGTTGAGTTGACTATCGGCAGCAAGACCTTGCCGACAACCTTCTTCGTGATCAGTGGGAAAGGTGCCTACAATCTGTTGCTGGGGAGAGATTGGATTCATGCCAATTGTTGTATCCCGTCTACAATGCACCAGTGCTTGGTCCAGTGGGTAGGTGACAAGATTGAAATTGTCCCAGGAGACTCTTCATATGTCATTGCATCGGCAGAAGCAGACACCTATGAAAGGACTAGGTGTATTTCAGGAGAAGCTTGGGAAAAGGATTTTCTCAAGGTTGCCGATTATGAAATTCCACCGATCCAAGCAGTCGGTTCTGAAGATGGTTTTTAATGGATAGGTTCGCCGATGATGGAAAATTAGGCCAGGGATTCACATCGGCCGATGATCTGGTAGAAGTAGATATAGGTAGTGGTGATAAACCTAGACCTACTTTTATTAGTGCTAAATTAAATTCTGAGTGTAAACAACAGTTAACCGATTTGTTTTAGGAATATAAAGATTGCTTTACTTGGGATTATACTGAGATGCCTGGTTTGGACCGATCGATTGTTGAACATCGATTGCCTATCAAGTCTGGATTTCGGCCACATTAGCAGCCAGCTCGCCGATGTAATCCTAATATTCTTCCTGATATTAAGGCCGAAATAACCAAACTGATTGAAGCTAAATTTATTCGGCAGTGTCGGTATGCCGAGTGGATTTCCAATGTGGTTCCAGTATACAAAAAAAATGGGAAGCTTCGGGTCTGTATTGATTTCAGGAATCTTAACAAAGCCACACCGATGGATGGCTACCCGATGCCAGTTGCCGATCTGCTAGTTGATGCTGCGGCTGGGCATCGGATTATCAGCTTTATGGATGGCAATGCAGGGTACAATCAAATATTCATGGCTGAAGAAGATATTCCAAAGACTGCATTTAGATGTCCTGGTCATGTTGGGTTGTTTGAATGGATAGTCATGACCTTTGGCTTGAAAAATGCTGGTGCTACTTATCAGAGGGCCATGAATTTCATATTTCATGAATTCATCGGTAAGCTGGTGGAGATTTATATTGATGATGTAGTGGTTAAATCTGGAGATTTCACAAAGCATCTTGCCGATTTGCGAAAAGTGTTGGAATGCACAAGGAAACATGGTTTGAAGATGAATCCCAATAAGTGTGCATTTGGTGTATCGGCAGGACAATTTCTTGGTTTCATGGTGCATCAAAGGGGATCGACATTAGTCGAAGATCCATTGATGCTATCAACAAAATAGTTGCTCCTACTAACAAGACTGAACTCCAGTCTTTGATCGGCAAGGTAAATTTTATCAGAAGGTTTATATCTAATTTGTCTGGTAAAATTCGTGCTTTTAGTCCTTTACTTAAGTTGAAAGCCGATCAAGAGTTCGTTTGGGGGAAAGAACAACAGTTGGCCTTGGATGAAATCAAGAATTATCTGGTAAATCCTCCAGTTCTGACTCCACCTCAGCAAGGGAAGCCCTTCAGGTTGTATTTGTCTACCGATGGGATGGTCATCGGTTCAGCTTTAATTCAAGAATTTGAAGGGAAGGAACGTGTGATTTACTATTTAAGCAGGAGGTTGATTGATGCTGAGACCAGGTATTCGGCTATTGAGAAATTGTGCTTATGCTTGTACTTCTCCTGCATTAAGTTAAGGCATTATTTGCTATTGGCTGAATGCACGGTTATCTGCAAAGATGATGTGGTCCGATACATGCTGTCTATGCCGTTTATGAGTGGCAGGATCGGTAAGTGGATTTTGACGCTGTCGGAATTCGATCTGCGTTACGAATCGACTAAGGCAGTTAAGGGACAGATTATGGCCAATTTTGTAACTCAACATTGCGGTGCAGTGGAGGCTTTGGAAATTGTACCTTGGACGCTCTTCTTTGATGGATCCACATGTGACCGGGGGGCAGGAATCGGCATAGTATTAATTTCCCCTCGGGGAAGGAAGTATGAGTTTTCCTTGCCGATTGTTGCCACATCCACAAATAATCAAGCTGAGTATCAAGCTTTGATAAAGGGTTTGGAATTGCTAAGGGAAATTCGTGCTGATGCTGTTGAAGTCTTCCGGAATTCTATGCTGGTTATAAATCAATTGGCCGGAAGCTATGAATGCCGAAGTGAAGTCCTCATAACTTATTACGAAAGGAGTATGCAACTGTTAAAAGAATTCAAGGATTTCCGATTAGAGCATGTTCCTCGACTGCATAATGAAGAGGCCAATTGGTTGGCTCAGCATGCCTCGGGATATCAGCCCATGATTGGTGCAATATCGGCAATCGATGCCGATGATTGGAGGAAGGAAATCATTGATTATTTGGAGGATCCATCTAAGAAAGTTGAGAGGCATGTTCAGTTTCAAGCTACCAAGTATGTGCTCCCTGAAGGTGAATTATATTACCGGACTATTGATGGGATTCTTCTCAGATGCTTAGGTGATGATGAGGCTAAGGGTTTGATGGGAGAAATCCACAAGGGAGTATGTGGAGCACATCAGTCGGCTTTTAAGATGAAATGGATGATTAGAAGAAATGGGTATTATTGGCCGACTATACTGGAGGATTGCTTTAAGTATTTCAAAGGGTGTCAAGGCTGTCAGAAATTTGGCAATATCCAAAGGGCACCTGCATCGGCTATGAATCTTATCATCAAGCCTTGGCCGTTCCGGGGATGGGCTATCGATTTAATTGGCCAGGTTTATCCGCCATCCAACAAAGGGCATAAGTTTATCTTGGTTGCCACCGATTATTTCACCAAGTGGGTTGAAGCTATTCCTTTGAAGAAAGTTACATCGGCCAATATGATTGATTTTGTGAAAGAGCACATTATCTACCGATTTGGGATTCCTCAGACAATTACTACCAATCAGGGTACTATGTTTACATCGGGAGAGTTTGACGAATTTGCAATCGGTATGGGAATTAAAGTATTGAACTCTTATCCTTACTATGCTCAAGCTAATGGGCAGGCCGAGGCATCTAACAAAGGAATTATCAAGCTTATTAAGCGAAAGATTGAGGAGAATCCTAGGAATGGCACACATTGTTAAACAAAGCTTTGTGGTCATACCGGATGGCTTGTCATGGGTCGACCAAGGTTTCACCTTATCAGTTCGTGTATGGGCATGATGCAGTGTTACCTTGGGAGATTAAGACTGGATCTAAGCGACTATCTTTTCAGGATCAATTGGCTGCCGATGATTATGCTACTTTGATGACAGACGAGTTAGATGATCTAGCAGGGCATCGGCTGAGGGCCTTAATGAGTATAGAAGAGAATAAGAAGAGAGTTGCCAGATGGTATGATAAGAAAGTGAAGGCTAAAGAATTTACTGATGGAGACTTAGTGTGGAAATTAATCTTACCGATTGGAACTAAAAGTTCAAAATTTGGGAAGTGGTCTCCTAATTGGGAGGGTCCCTATCAGATAAGTCGATCGGCTCCTGGTAATGCTTATATTCTAGAAACTCTCGAAGGAGTTGAATTTCCCAGAGCATTAAATGGCAAATATCTAAAGAAATACTACCCCAGCATATGGGTCGATGCATAAAAGCTAGGTGCCGATAACATTCCTATCGGCTAGATCAAAATGTATCTAGGGGTAAAACTCAGTGTTTTGAAGGGTGCCGATAACAGTCCTATCGGCTGGACTAAATATTAGGAAAGATGGAAAGCAGAGAGGGGCAAGCGTGTTGCCGATGAAGAGCTCACATGTCTAGCAGCGCCTGGATGGCCGATATGGCGCGTAGGCGGATTTAGTTGGCTGCTTCTATGTCCTTGATGTCTTCATCGGCAGAACCTTCCACCGGCTTCAACTTCTTCTTCAGCTGCAGTGCTTTACAGCCATGGACATTCCGCTCTTGCTCAAGAAGCTTGATTGTCTCCGGCAGTTGGCTTTCTTCTTGTCGGGCTTGGGACAAGGCGTCCTCTACCTGCTTGAGTTCTGCCAACAAGGTTTCTCTTCTCGCCGATAGATCAGAAATCTTCTGCTTCAAAGCATCTCCTGAAGACTGTAAGATGCCGATATTCTTGTGCTTCTCATCGGCAAGGAGCTTCACTTTCATCATCTCTTCAGATAGTTGGGCATGAGCAGCTCTATCGGCAAGACGTTGGGCAACCCTCTGGTACTGCAGCTGACGACTTTCTAGGTGTGCAGCCTGAAAGAGGATTTCTTCGGCATCGGTAGGGATCTGGCCTCTGAGGGTCTTGAACAAAGCCTTGGCTGGGTCAGAGTCATCGACCAGCTGGGCCGTGTCTTGGTGAAGGAGGGCTGATAACTCTTCTAGCTTTGCCCTGACTTCTGCCGAGGTAATTCCGACTGCCCGGGAAGAACTTGCCTCATCACATTCGTCTTCAGAGATGTCGATGGCGAAGGAAAACAGACTGTCGGAAGAATCTTGTTCCTGAAAAAGGAGAGAGAGTGAGTCATTCCATGATCAAGTGTTGACAAATGATACCGATGGAGATTGGATAACTTACTTGCTTCAAGGCAATTTCTCGCCTTTGACTGGAAGATGCCGGTGGAACTATAGGCTGATCGGTCGGAGTTGCCGATGAGACTATGTCGGCTGAAAAAACAACAGAAGAAGATAAGTTCATCGGCAATAATCTCATAGAAGTGTGTTACCTTGAGGGGGAGCAGTACTTGTCTGGATGGAAGAAACCACCGATGCTATAATGGAACCTGCTGGATCGGTAGTTTGTTCATGCACGTCAGCCGATATGTCTTCTGGCTGAGGTACTTCTGGCTGAGGCTCTTCTGATTGGGGTTCTTCTACTTGCGGTGCTTCTTGCAGCGGAGGGGGAGATGATACTTGTTGCATTTGGACTTCTGGGGAGGAAGGAGAAGATTCTACCGAGATTGGAGATACCGGGGGAGGAGAAGGCGTTGCTACTCTTTGGCGTTTTG
This sequence comes from Sorghum bicolor, assembly GCF_000003195.3. Lineage (NCBI taxonomy): Eukaryota > Viridiplantae > Streptophyta > Magnoliopsida > Poales > Poaceae > Sorghum > Sorghum bicolor. Next base: position 20,926,953 of record NC_012871.2, read on the forward strand.
CTTGTGCTCTGGCACTCTTGGCACCCTTCCTCTTTGGTTGGCTGGACTGGGGGGCATCGACGCTTTTACTTTTGGTCCTTGCCGATGCGCCGGTGTGCTGTATCAAGAGTAAGGATTCGTGAGTATGAATGTAATAGATGTAAGGGTGGAATCGGTATGGATGAGAAGATTCAAACAATTACCTTGAAAGCCTGTGCTAAGGTGGAGGCAGCTACCGATGGAGATACCTTGGCCCTCTTGGTGGTTACTTTCTTGAGGCGTACACCTCGATGCATGATGGTAGCCAGAGTGGGAGCGTTGTTGCCGATTGAAGAGATCGGACCTGATGGGAACAGATCAATCGGCTTGCCGCTCCTGCTGACCGATGGGGGAGTGTCATCAACCTGCAATATCACACAAAGGGTAAGTTACCGAGAAAATGAGAATAAAAGGATTAGAACATCAGTTTGGAGGTACTTACAGTATCATCGGGGACTTTGTACTGAGGATCGATCATGCCACGGTATGTAAGGGCCGATCTGCAGAACAAATGCTCCTTCCACTCCTCCCACCATTGCTTATATGCCTGAGTAATGAAGAGGGCTGGAACCTACTTTGACAGATCTACATCTGTATCAGCATTTGGTGCTAGCTGGGCTACTCGGATCCACTCGAGGAGGTTAGTGATGACTTCCCTGGGTTTTATCACATCGGCATAACAGAGTGCAATCGGCAGCTGGCCGAAAGCTAATTGACGGGCTAGTGCCGATGGGTTGTAAAACTCATAGGTTTGGTTGGAAGTTTTCCCACTACCGAAGAAGTTCACTGGTATAACTCTGGGGGTGATCAGTGCCATCATCACTTCGTCATCCTTGTTAAGAGCATTGTTGAATGGATGGAAGACCCAAGGAAACATGGTGTCTGGATCTTCATAGGGCATCCATGCTCGCTGTTCTCTGGTCAGGCCTTCATATAGGGTTTGGAAGAATCGGCTGACCTGGTCTGCATTGCATTCTGTACCGGGTAGAACTATGGCAGCCTCACCAAAGTTCAGAGGGGGGCGTGCTAATTTTTCTTCATCCAGTTCGTAGTCCTCGGCTTTATCCCTGGGGAAGCGCTGTGCGAAGAGATCAAACTCAAGACGTTTGTGCATGCGGAGGTTGAGCCACATGTTGATAAACCACCAGGGACCCCCCCAAGTTGCCGATGGGCTGGCTAAGTAGGAGTTTCTTGGTTACTTGATGAAGGAGGTGGTAAGCCGCGCCAAGCAGGTATCGGCCGAGGGGAAATCAGCCACCATTGGCTAATCTTTCTGCTGCCGCTAAGTAGACGGAGGTTGGTCCTGCCGATCGACCATAGAACACGAACTTGTCCAGCCACATGTTCAGGAAGGTGGTTTGTTCCTTTATGTTGACAGGCCCCGTTCTGCGGTATTTCTGAATGTACCCAGACCAGCCGCCGATGGCGCGAGTGTCCACTTTGGCGCTAGGCGTAGTGTCAAACAAGTGACTACTATCGGCAGTGGATACGTCTAGGCCAGTGAGCATGAGCACATCGGCAAGAGTGGGGGAAGCAGGGCCGTGTCCAAAGACAAAGGCGTTGAGTGTGTCTGACCAGAAATATGATGCAGCTATGAGCAGTGATTCATTCCTGTGCATATCGGCAATAGACAACCTAATGCATTGATCCAGTTTTCGCTCACCCCACTGGACCTCATTTGAGTGGCTGACTCTCAAGAACCAATCTTTCCATCCCACTATAGGATTGGGCCAGGAACGGAAGGTATCCTTCCACAGGTCCAGAGAAAAATTCTCGGCTCTAAAGGAGATTCTGTTTGTTTCTGCATTGATTAAATCGGTGGGATCTAGGTTCCCTAGTGGACCGAGACATTAAAGGTGTGGCTGATCGGTAGGGATGGCAATTTTGTTGGACAGATCCTAATGGTTTTAGGGGTAAAAGGAAGAACAAGAACAAAAGGAGAAAAAAGGAGGATGCTCAGTAAAATAAATCGCAGATGAACCAGGGCATGGTGAAAATACATGAGATGGGGTGATGAACTAACCTCAGGAACGGTGAAGTTGATGGCCATTTTCCTCGCAGGGAAGAAAATTGAAGGCTTCAAGATTGGTGGAGAAAGGCCTTCGCTGGAGTTCTTGGAGCTCTTGAACAGCGCTGCCGCCGGAGAAGCAGAGTTGGGGCTGTAGAATGATGTGATGGAAAAGGAGTACCCGAGAAGGAACTATTTATAGGATGAAATGGGCAAGGGTAAATCTGACTTATCACTTCGCCGTATCCGTGAAATCCGAGGATACTCAGGAAGATATGGTAACTATTCGCACGATAATCTAGGGATTGCGCAGGTGATTTGACAGGAAGTGGTCATGATCTGGAGATATTTTATTGTGCGAGATTTCCTAGTCGGTCCATCGGCAGCGCCTTGTAACGGTAATATTGCCGATGGACGGATAAAGTGGAGATATCCGTTGGGGGGGGATAAGACACGTCACTGTACGGGATGTCCTAGTTAGTCCATCGGCAGCTCTCTGTAACGGTAACATTGCCGATGGGCGATTGAATTGGAGATGTCTGTTTAGGAGGTTGAGGATTTTGAGGAATCTGTAGAGGAATAGGGTCAGAGTTGTTCAGATTGAGGCTGTCGGTTACCAAATTGGGAGCATTAATTGTGGAAAGGCATCATTACTGCAGAGAATTTCGGAGCATTAATGATTTCATACTCCAAAATTGGGGGGCATGTGTTGACACCGTTTTTGGACACGTATCCAGGATCGGTAGGATGTAGGTCGGCAAGATAGGGTGACAATACTTGATCTGCGGAAGATGTTGCTGATGAAGATGGTGCCGATGAAGATAGTTGCCGATGAAGGGATGACCGAATATGACTAAGTCCATAGGTGCCGATGTGTTTGTGCTGATAGCTACGATAAGGGGGTCTGCCGATGACGCGGAAGAAGGACCTGGAGGTTGCCGATTGGCCTGTGGATCGGCCTTTGGAGGTGTCCCAGATTGTCACGGGAAGATAGTTTTATGTTTTCCTTAGTTAGTTAAATCGTTTTGTACACTGATTCTGTTTAAATTTAGAATTCGAATTCTAGTCGTGTCTGGTTGTAATTCTTTGGGCAGGGTATAAATGTAGACCCTAGGGCTTTGTAATTGACAATCGATCAATCAAAAAAACACAAGTTTTTACACATATTCTAGCATCTACCTTTTCGACGACTTCGTCATATTTTCTCTTTTATTACGAGTTCTTAGGAATTCGTCGACTTAAGCTCGGCGTGTTCTCAAGTTCCGCGTGAATACCTCCTGGCCGTGGCATCCGGGCGCATCGCTGTTGTCGAGACCAAAGTATTCGAGTTACCACCTTTGCCGATAGTAAGGTCAAATCGGCTGGCACACCTTAACGTTTAAATCGGGTATTAGCCCTTTGTGTTTGCAGATTAGCTTTTGCATCAACATGTGCATCTATGAATAATCATTTCAAATGTTTCATAGAATTCAATCATACTTCTAGTATTCAATGTTTATGGCATGAAATTCATATATCCACTGTACTATTCAGTGTACAATAATAGATTCAAGGTAGGAGATAAACTTCTAGTTTTGGGGCTGAAGTATTGAATACTTAGTTTTATGGATTATACAATTTCTTGACTAAATTGATCCTTATGAGATTAGTTTATTAGCCAGTATAGTCCAATCATTCATGTGCTTCTAGGAAATTCAATCTCTCTTCTACCTACATGGTAGTATTGCACAAAGAATGATAACCTTCATTGTTAATGAGGCTTCTTTGTAGATAAAAATAATGCAAAACTTATTTAGATAGGCAAAATAGACAATTATTTATATGTGAAACATATAATTCTAATTCATTCTATGCAAGATTGACATATATTACTGCAAGTAAGAATTGCAACTAAGAATATTAAATGCTTGATATTAGTCTTCAAGCTAATAAAATAACCATTAACTCCTCTAAGAGTTCATAAACTCCACTTAATTCAACGAGAATTAAAACTTAAAGCACTGCCACCACTAATACTTCAGGATAGTAATTTCAAAGACAAAACAAATATATAGACACATAATTTAAGTTCTTCTAGAAAAACCTTAAAAATTCATTACCCAATCTTACATGTCTTAGCTTCTATGCTTGACATTTAGCAACTTCGTGCATGCTTGATTTCATAATAGTGATATGTAATAATGATCCTTCTAGAGTACAATATATGCAAGTCATATGTCCTGGTTCAGAAAGCTGTCTAAAAATTCTAACTCCACTTCTATTTGAGTATTTTTTATGATAAATTTTAATACGTCATGTATTATATTGCTCTTTGATATTCCATACACAAGAGATGTTTCTTCGAGAGAATATATATATTGTTTACCATTTTGTCTTCTAGACATTCAATACAAAGCTTCAAGCTATTGTATGTAGAACAACATTATACCTCAATCTATAGGCATACAAGCTTGAAAATTTGACTTTCAGTGCAATATGATATTCTTCTATAATCATAATTTAGGATTTTTTTTCTCATGCAGTGAGTCCCACAATGCATTTGTTATTTCTGTCAGCTATATATTCATTCTAAAGAATAATAAAAAATATATATCCTAAATTCACTACACTTTAATGGTAGCAAAATATCCTACATAGATTTAATAATGACCATAACAAATAGTTCTACTATTCAGACTTATTCCAGGATATTTCTTCTTTATTTATGACATGCATATATTAACATAAATTCGACCATGTGCATATAAGTTTGCTGCGTGTAAACAAGTAGCAAGGTGCAAAAAAGATAGTGGATGGTTATCCAAAACTATTCTTAGGAGCATCCTAGCAATTTTTAGGATTATGGTATATTTCAGAATTAATAACAAGTATTCATTCATCCCAAAAGATCATATGCTAGAAAAAAAATATTAGCCTCTCAAAGAGGGTAAGTCTAAGGTCCGCAGGATAGAGGGGCCATATACCTTATACCATGTCTCTAATGTAATAATTCAAAATTTTATTCTTGCAATTACATGTTATATAATTCATAATATGTGATAAATAAATGCATTCAAAAGAGCATAAGAATGCCAACACATAACATATACATGAGAATTTGTAAACACCTTGATTCCATAATTCACAGGAAGTACATGATCGACTCTACAAGAGTTTAGAAATATTTTGTTGATTAGGCTGATTCTGACCCACGTTCTCAAAGTGAATTAGAGTTAAAACTCTAACCGACCGTTATCTTCAATAATCCGGTCCATCAGGGTTGACATAGATATACAACTGTCACTACCGGAGACGGAGTTTTTTCCGATGGCCCACAAGGTTGCCGATGGCCGAGGAATCTGCCATCGGCAAAAACCAAGGGTTGCCGATGGCAAAGTGGAGCCATCGGAAAAACAATTGTTGCCGATGGCCGGGCCATCGGCGACAAAAGCCCATCGGCAACCGTCCAGTTTGCCGGTGGCCTGGCCATCGGCGACTAAAAGCCATCGGCCAAGAATTTTTTTGCCGATGGCCGGGCCATCGGCAGACCTCCCCCATCGGCAAAACTTGCCAGGAGCGGACGGCGGCAGACGCCGTCACGTGTGCCGATGGCCGCGGCTAACGGCAGACCATGGCCACGTGGCAGCCTGGGGAGCGCCCAGGCCCACCTTGTTTGCCGATGGCCGGCCATCGGCATAGCTTATTTGCCGATGGCTTTCCAAGGCCATCAGCAAACAATCAATTTTTTTTTTGTTTTTCCTTCCCAATTTTTTCTGGTGTCTTCCTACCTCACATACGACCCACCTCCAAAGTTTGGCACAATTTTGAACTTTTTAGCTATATTTCGTGAATTATTTCTTTTTCTTTGAATTTTTCCCGCACCTCAAGATTTGAACTGCAGGTACATGAAATAATGCAGACTTTTGATTCGAAAAATGATATTCATGATTCTCGGAGTATCTTGAGGCCATATCCAGGAGCTCGCATGAAATTACGACCCTGTTGGCCTCGTAACATGGGTAGTGACGTGCCAGGAAAGTGTTTTAAAATTCTATAAAATCCAAACGGAGTCCGAAATTGACGGAACTTGACGAGTTGTGTTGGCATGGCATGTGTAGTGTGTGGTAAAAATTTCAAAAAGTTTCGAGCAAGTTGTGACGTCGGATGGTCAAAACCCAGACATCTCCACATGTGATCACGGGGCATCCTCGGGTGGGATTAGGACCTATCCTTCACCTAGTAGATGGTAGGAACGCCTTGTAGATGCAGATGTTGGTATTATTACTCGCTTACGTTGGCGCATGACAGACGATGGCTGACCGTGAGTGGATGTACACGGGATTCAAAGACAAGACCAATGAATGGGTTAATGGGACCGGGGAGTTCCTGGAGAAGGCATTTGGCCCAGCTTCTAAAGGGGCGATTCGGGTATTTTGTCCCTGTTGCAAGTGTAAGAACCAGACAAGGAAAGAGCAACGACAGATGAGGAATCATATTTGGGCAAACGGGTATGTTCCAAACTATACCCGCTGGATCCTCCATGGGGAACCCCAACGGGTTACGGAGGCGGTGGTGAGACCGGACCTCGAGGGGTTTGATCAAGATGCCGAAATGGCACACTTGCTTGAGGACGTTGGAGCCGTTGAAGGATTGGGGGTGGTGGAAGAAGATCCAGAGTCGACCGCAAAGGCGTACTACGACATGATGGAGGCGGCAAAGGAGCACCTTCACGAGAAGACCCGCATTTCTAAACTGGATGTCATTTCACGCCTAATAGGGCTGAAGTCGTCACTGGGCATCAGTCGGGAAGGTTTTGATCTCGTGTTGGCAACCGTTGTTGAACTTGTATGGATGCATTTGGACATGTTGGACCTTGTTGTGCCACGTCGGACATGTTTGGCCGACGTTGAACTTGTATGGATGCATTTGGACATGTTGGACTTGTATGGATGCACTTGTGATATGGACTTCTATGCATGGATATGGATTTGATGCTATATTATGTTAGAAATGGCGTATTATTGCGAATATATGTGATGAATGTTGTATATATTGCTTCTGATATCATGCTTGTGTTTAAATGTGCTGGAAATGGAAGAAAACAGGGAAAAAAAGAAAAAAAAATTTCCCCAGGTTTGCCGATGGTTAACCATCGGCAAACCTGAGGAAATTGTCCCAGCGCGCCCCAGGTATGCCGATGGCCGTGGCCATCGGCAAAAAAAATCGTGAAATGATTTTTAAAAAACAAAATAAAAAAATACCGACGGCCCTGGCCATCGGAAAACAGGACTGTTTGCCGATGGCCACGTGGCGTCAGCCATCGGCAAACCCGTCGTCAGCCTGACGGCGGGCAGGATGACGTGGAGGGTTTGCTGATGGGGGCCGCGGCCATCGGCAACCCTTTTGCCGATGGCATCTGCTTTTGCTATCGGCAAACAAGTGTTTTCCGATAAGAATTTTGTCGATGGAATGTTGCCGATGGCCACGTCACTTTGCCATCGGCAGCCTCTTTTCCGATGGCAAAGTTCTTTTTGGTTGGACCCGGTAGTGTGTGTGCTTACATATGAACGCACAAATATTGCAAAGGCATGGCATAGCGCTAGACAATGCGGCTGCAAGCCCACTATGCGCTGCTCGGCCACTCGGTGACACGTGGCCATCTGCGTCTCTGCGACATACTGGTCGCATGCTGGTGAAAGACGACCGGATGATGATACGTGGGCCTTTTCCGAAAACTTTTTGGTTTTTAAAACTATACCACTTTCGTTTTTATTTGACAAACATTGTCCAATGTAGCACCCGGTTTTAAGAACAAAACCAGATACATACCATATGTGAGTCCAGGAAGTCAAATCTCACATATAGCCACAAATAAGGGTAATATCAATAGTCAATGCTTATATATAACGAACTTAGTATAAAAGATATAACCTTAGATAGCAAACAGCGGAAAGACACTCCGTTTTCAGGCGAAAGCTCCAAATCCACAGGGACGACTAACTGGTTGAGCACAAGCCTATACTCTTCTCCAAACCAGCAATCTGGTACCCATCCAGGATTTTTATCCAAAAAAAATGTAAAGGCAAGCGTAAGTACATCTCGTACTCAGCAAAAATAACATAGGGTTCATGAGGCTTAAAGGCTAGACACTGGTTTAACTGCATGTAGCTTTTAATTGTCACAATTTTAGCATATGAGTAGCATCAAGTTGTCAAGTCCCGAAGTAAACTCATGATCAAGTAAAGTGAATAAAGAATAGCATAAACAACATATTAACAATAATAACTTTAATAATTTGCCATTAATGATTATTTATTCTGTATTGGTCCAAGGCCGCTCGTGACCGTGAGCACGGCTGATATATCAGTTTTACACTCTGCAGAGGTTGTACACTTTCACTGTGAGTCGTGATTTACCCTTTCGCCCAAGGTGATCAGCCCCTTAGCCCACTCCCAAGGAAGACCGGCAGGGTTCACTATGAAGCTTTTCAAAGGTTCGTCTAACAAGTTAGGGCCGCTAGGTTTCGTTAGTCAGTCCGTGTGACTCACCCGCAGGAATCCACGGTCTGCTATCCCCCACTTGCGCCACAAGGGTAACCACTAACAAGCTAGAAAAGGTCCTCATACTGAGCTAAAGCCAGAGCCATGTAGCCCTCAGAGTTGTACTGTATGTCCCGGATGGTCAGATACAAATAAGTCCTTATGGAGAGAAACTAGAGCACCATAAGATAGCCCAATGCTCCAGCCCTCTTATCCAAAGTTGCTAAAAAGTCATCTTTTAATGTTTATTGCATAATCCTTTAATCAAATTAAAAGATCATGGTTTAGTGGAGCACTAGCATAAGCTACCCAATGCATAACCATAGGTGACAAGGTATAAGATCAATACTAGGAAATCCTTATCAAGGGGACACATGCAATATGAATTAAGTGATTAAAGTTATTAGGAAACAAGGATGATCCCATGCTATACTTGCCTTAAACATAGATCCTTCTTTAAGTTCCAAACCTTCAACGAACTGCTTCTTGATCACCACGTATAGCTCACCGACTGAACATAATCATAAAGCACCACACAAGCATATACGCAATCATACACAAAGCAAACAATAAAAAAAATTAAAACAGTACACCAATCAATAGAAAGGTTTGAAAACTAATCTACGCATCGTTAGGAACATACGTAAAAAACATGCTAATGAGAGCCACGGTGAAACAGAAACGACGACCGAAAGATTGTCTCTATAAGAGAGAGAGAAACTTTAAGCTTCATTTATTTTAACAATAGCATGTATAAGATATTTCAAGGTATATGTCCAAATAGAATTAAGTCGAATTATATTTGAAATTAGAAAAGTAAAGTAAATTTAATCATATTTCATTTTATCTACAAATAATGTCATATAATTTAATAAAGTCAAATTTTATCTTTGCAAAAGAAAAAGTGTATGTGAAAGCAACCAATCATATTAATATTTTATTTATAAATTATAGAGGTATATATATATGGCTTTTAGTTATTAAGTAAGTTAAACATTATTTTGCAAAAATAAAAGGACATGTGAGAGCACCTACTCGAACTGTATGTGGCGTGGATTCAAACTAAACAAATTATAATAATATAAAAACAGATTAGTGATAGCATTTAATTAAACTATATAAATATTTTCATATAAAATGACGAAGTGTGACACCTATATTGTTTTTTAATTAGAAAACTAGTTACATGCAAGTTAATCAAGTTAATATTTAAATTATGAAATTCATAACCATGTGATAGGATTATGGTTCGTACTAACACATAGGGATTACGTTGCTACAAAACTAATCACAACAAGATCAAGCGAAATTTAAGCTACGGGTCTAAAAGGCGTGAATATATTAACTTTGGAACATAATCAGCAGGGCAAGGTATATGTATTTGAACGGAAGTTTCACAAGTCAAAAGCATATATAGCTTACGAAATAAATGAACGGTGAAGGAACTTTACAAGACTATTACCATGCATGTATGTCATCCGTAGCATGCTCTGGTCATGGCGACAAGCAGATGATAGACATAGGAGCAAGCTTGCTTAGCCTCAAGAATCACAAGCAGCTAGGGACGCTTGCATCACGGTGGTAGATGTAATCAAAGCTACTAGTGACATTTCTAAGACAAAGCAAGAATAAAGAATTGATTAGAAAAGAAAAGATAAACTCAAAAGTAGAGTGACTGGGGCTCACGTTCACGTTGGTGGATTTGTTCCTATGTGCAGTCAGCGCTTGGCTTGGCGACCAAACGAGTAGAACAAAGTTAGTAGTAAATGCTTCACGTGGTTACCTGAGACATCGACGAGATTTCAACCGGCGGTCTTCTTTTTCGGCGGAAGGGGAACAGGCAGGGACGGCGGCGGTCTGATGCCAAGAGAAGGAGAAAAATATAATTTACTACATGAGGGATTTTCCAAACTAGAAGCTCCCCATATGGTAGTTTTGGTGTGCTTAACCCAAGGCGTTGGTATATATATATATAGGGAGAAAAACTCTCCACATCTACATCAACTAACAATATGGTACTAATTGATTTGCAACCTTCATTTTTACTAATAGGCCTAATTAATTATTAAAACCCATTAGTAAATAAAGACATGGGCCTTGAGCGTTGGAGAAAAATGAGAGATTTACTATTTTCGGAATTAATTAATTTCATGGATAGAATTATTATTTAAGCCACGAAAAATACTCCGAAAGGTCGAAAAATTTGAGAAAAAATCTCAGAAACATTATGGAAGATGAGGAACCCAAATAAAGTATTTGGAGCTCATGATGAGATAATATGGAGCATCTAAAAATTAGATTATGCTCACAGAGGTGAGAACAAGTTCCAGAAAAAGCTGGAAAATTTCCAAGAAGATTGCAGATAGTGTTTGATGAACGAGGAACTAAGTGATTTGGTTACAAAGGAATAATTTTAGGAAGCTCCTAATAAAAACGTGAGCTGAGAAACAAGGAATTTAATTGTAGATAAAGATAAAGACGTACCAGTCAAGGAAGATCGTTCTACTAAACGCATTTTGAAAACTTTGCTCACTCACAACACATAAAGGAGCATCAAGCAAACATTACATTAAATCTTATGTACCAGCATGTATGCACAACAATATTGCTAAGTCTTATGATAAATTTTAATTTAATAAAAAATATTATTTTTCCTATATTTTCATGGTAACAAAAATACATAATTAAATTATTTTAACTCTATTTCGAAAGGAGCAAAATTTAGGGTGTTACATCCAATCATAGAGTAACTAGGCTTAAAAGATTTATCTCGAGATTTACAGTTAAACTGTGTATTTAGTTTTTATTTTCGTCTATATTTAGTGCTTAATGCATGTGCCGTAAGATTCGATGTGATGAGGAATCTTGAAATGTTTTTAGTTTTTTGGGTTAACTAAACAAGGCCATGGTACCCGTAAATGGTGGCGTGCAAGCCACACGATCGGTAGTCATGGAGAACAGGAGTACAAGGCTGCAGGCCATGGCGGATAGGCAACGTGTAGTTGCAGTGTAGCTGGCGCAAACCACGCATTGACAATTCTCACGGTAGCAAGCCGGCGAGATGCACTGGGAACATTTAGGTCGCGACCGTTAGCGAGTCATGCATATGACGTGTGAAGTCTACAAGATGCTTATAGTGACAGCCATATATAATGGTAGCATACTAGCGCTGCGCTAGCCTAGGTGCTCTTGTTTTTTAATAAATAATTAACCCTAGATGCAATTCAAAATATGACTTTAGATTTAAAAAATCAAATAATACATAGCGTAGATCAATATCTGCATGATGCTATTGTTGTACACCTATATATACTTAAGTATACATGTACTTCATGTATAAACTTTTGCACACTGCGTGTACGTTGTTTAGGACAAAAAGAAAATAATTGTCCAAGTCGATGGCCAAGATAAGCGCAATTTGTGAGATGTGATTCTTTCATACCTTGTATAGGATGTTAATTTGATCTACATCACATACCGCGTAGGATAGTGATTAGTATATACATACCGTGTAGGACGTTTGACATTATCGTAAAATTGTCTGCTTGACGACGACTGTATACGTCGATGTTGTGCAGATTAGATGTAGATAAAAGTAGCAGATCCATTTCACTAACAACGTCGGAGATGTCGACGTTGTCGAAGTAGTCGCGGCAAGGACTTCGGCATAAGCGTCGACGTCGAAGATCGGCGGCAACTCCAGCGGCGATGTCGACGTAGAGCTTGTCGTGCTGATAACGTATTATAAAACATGTTGCCAGTGGTTGGAACTTTTTTCTCTCCGTCTCTCATGATCAATATAGTGGATTGAAAATAGAGAACAAATAGAGACAAGATAGGAAGACTATTTTTTATTTCTCTGAATATTGTTGATTACAACATAGAGCTCTCACGTATATATAGTCCTACCAAAATTTAAGAGTTTTAGTAAAAGCCCACATACAAATAGACTAGGATTAAAATTTCACTTTATTTTTTCCTTCTAGGATTAATAAGTCTATATATTTTAGAAAAGTATCACCTATCCGGACGATAGTCCAATCGAACATCAACCAGTGCGCTCCATCTTAACAGGCTAAACTGTCATCAGGTGACACGCGATTTGCCATGCATTTCTTTTATCTTTTTCAGTTGGATTTTATTTCTTTTGTCATTAAATAGAGCTCAGGCGTGTGTTCATTGGTTCCTGAGCTCATTGGTCTAAAAAATCATGGTTGAAATTATTATTTGCTAATTTATTATAAGAGAAAAATACTACTAATTGGTAGAAAAATACGGTTGATAAGAAAAGCGAACGAGCTCTGTTTTGGTTCGGGAGGGGCAGTGGTAACGGCAATGTGATCAAGTAGCAGTGTGATCCCGTTACAATGTATAAGAGAAAAACGACATTTGTTTGGTTCGGACAGGGGTGGAGCTTAGACCCTGTTTGATTGGGTTTGTTAAAGTTTACCGTCCGTCACATCGAATATTTGGACATATGCATGGAGTATTAAATATAGACTATTTACAAAACTAAAAACACAGCTAGAAAGTAATTTGCGAGACGAATTTTTTGAGCCTAATTAATTCATGATTAGACACTAATTGTTAAATAAAATGAAAATGCTACAGTACTTGTTAAATTTTACCAACCCCAACCAAACATCCCCTTAGTTGAGACCAAGATGGATAATGGCCTCTCTGTCCTGATTAATCCTATTGAGTAAATAGTAACTTTGGTATTGTTTACGACTGTTTAAAAGATCAATTGCAAGGACTGCCCCCTGTCTGTTTAGTCAAGCTCCACCGCTGGGTTTAGGAGTCAAGGCTGAAGTTGCTTGTGAGTGGAGAAGAGATGAGCGGGGAAGGATAGATAGTGGAAGTCTTAGATACTGCTAGGTGAGGAGTGGTATGGCACCGCTGTTCCTGATATAGTGTGAACCACCCAGGTACTGAAAAGGAAGGAACAAGTGCTAGCAGTGTGAACCGATAACTGGGCCAAAAGCCCAAACCAAATAGCACCGTGTGGGCTATTGGAATCCTCCAAGGACCATGTGATGATTTGCAACGCAAGCATAAAGAGGCGAGTTCTGTCTAGGGTTGAGTTATCCCAGTTCAAATGTATGTGCGGTTGTGCCCACATAGACTACAAAATACACCGGTGGTTTATTTGTATATAAGTTGTGTCCGATAGCAACAATTGAGTTCAAGGGTAGTAGTATCACAAACTACCTTTTTCTTTTCCTTTTCCTTGTTTTTCTCCCTCAACATTTAATTTCTGCTAAGTCAGTATGTGTATTGTGATACTACCAATGGCATTCGAGTTTAGCTTGTTTTTCTCCCTCAACATTTAATTTCTACTAGGTCAATATGTGTATTGTGATACTACCAATGGCATCCGAGTTTAGCTAGAGTGGAGCAATCATTCGCCTAATCCAATCCCTTTTCTTTTGGGGGCTATTTTCTTACTCAGGTGCAGTGCTATGTTGATGAATTACTTACATGTGCACTTAGATAAATTATGTAAAGTTTTTGTTTTGAATTGTAAGTTATTTTTAGTTTTTTTAGTTACGTAGTTTTACAATGCGTCTAAGTATTACTACATTAAATCTTTAATGAGAAAAACTTGTAGAGGGAAAATAGTACGATGATGCTTTAACAAATTATTGTTACACAATATATTTTCCTTTTACAATCACATATTCATGATTAGAGTGGCTATAGAATGGAAGGAACTCAAATCGTATCACAATCAATTAGTGTGTTTTGACTTTTAGGTATGGTGTGACTTGATTACACAATATGAGTGTTAACATTTTGTATCTAAATTCATAATGTGGAGTTCATTAGAACTTACTAGTATAATGCCCGTGCTAACGCTACGCTTTTATCTCGGTGATGCACATGAAAACAAGCGAGTATGACATGTTCGATAGTTTTAATCACACTCAATTGTATATAACCATGTTCATGCATAAAAAAGCATAGTAAAGTCATATCTTGCGTATTATGTCCAACAAGAAAGAATCATGCTTCAACTTGCATATGCACTACATGCCAATCGGCAACCCCTAGAATTAGAAAGCAGGCTCCCTAGCACATCGTTGAGCTTGTCATTTTCCAAATCAATGTATGTCTGTAAATCGTCAAGGGCTCCTTCCTCAGTTCCTGCAACCGTAATCACGTGCACATAATTTTAGTTATACAAGACCAGTTGTAATATCTTTTGGGTTATGTAGCTAGAATAAATAGCAACACGCATATTTACCTGAGCAACAAAGTTCGTAACAACACTGCCATCATCAATGCACATGCGAGCGCCATCGACTGAAACAATAAAGAAGAAATCAGAAGCCAATGTTGTTCTTCATCGGTCATGCCACCATATCAGCCTAACAATGCATCTTGAGATTATAAAGCCATCCACTTGCCCCTTTGGTGCAACTAAAAATAATAAATTTTATGAGCATATGCAGTAAGTGGTTTACCAACATGTCCAAAAATAAAAAAACAAGCACCAGGCGGACAATATGCATTCACAAGAGGACAAAATGGTTTGAGTATACACACTGTTAATCACCAATTTAAGACGTCTTTGTAAACTATATTCTTGGTGCTCTTTCCTGTAGGATCTAAATCCTCTTTTGGTTTTGCCAAAATTCTTGTTGTTGATCTTGACACCCCCCCTTGATAAACCAACATAGAGCTGTCCATGCGAGAACACGTGTTCCGGAAGATAGATCCCAACATTAGGGATGGTTTGTCCCTGCGACTTATTTATCATCATAACAAAACTCAACCGCACCGGGAATTGTTTTCTCTTGAACTTGTAAGGAAGAGAAATATCATCCGAGGGAGACAATGGGAGCCTTGGTATGAACACCCTTTTCCGCGCATGCTGTCCAGCAACAATCTCAACATCAATTCCATTGTCTTGCATTGCTCTGACCATAAGCCTTGTTCCATTGCACAAGCCGTTGTTTGGATCTTTTTAGCTTCAGCTCATGCGGGGGGAGGCCATTTAGAGTTATTGAGTTCAAAAAATCAATAGGGAAGTGATTTTGAGGATCATCAACAACAGTGTCAAAGCTGTGATAAACCTTTTCCTCACCTAGAAACCTCTCTATCATCATTGCGTTCAGCCGATCAATATGTTCATTTTTGGTGGATAGAATGGCACGGGAGCTCATATAGGTGGCTAATGTCGCATGTTCTTCAAGTGCCGGGAAAACATCTTGAATAAGTTTGTTGACTGCCACCTCTGTGTCAGTATAACCAATCACAATGTCATCAGGGAGTCGAACATAATCATCTCCAATTGTTTCCTCAATTCCATTTCCAATTCGTAGCAGGTACTCAGAAAACCAAGGGTCTGACTGTGCTCTCATATTGCGTGACAATCTTATCTTCCTTATTTTATCCCATAAATATGATCTTTGCAAAGTAGCATCAGTTACCTGTGCTCTTGTCCCATTGTAACCACAAGGAGGACCTGTCTGAAGTCTCCACCAAATAGCATGACTTTTCCTCCAAATGTGTAAGTGCATCTAGCCCTTTAGTGGGTTTTGGTGAATTGAATGACAACACAATTAAAGGTCTAACAAGTTTGATAAGTGTATCAAAGGGTCAACAAGAAAGCAAACTACATGGTATTTCACACAATGTTCAAATGAAGACCAAAGCTGTGTGTTGGTGTAAACTGAAGCTTGATTGGTATCAACACTCATACCAAGAAGATATTCAAGCAACAATCACAATATTGAAGAAACAGTTTTTCAATGGATGCTTAACATGATGTGACTTGAGTATGGCTTGATAGAGTGAAGATAGCAAGGAAAAGGCTTCGAGGGACTAAGCGAAGGTGAAGGTCAAGCAATGGCTTGTAGACCGAGGTACCATGGCTATGGTGAAGAAGAGAGTACTTGCATTGAGTCGAGGTACTAATTAAGCTATGAGGAGTCATATTGTGTTGAGGATCAAATCTTTTATCAAAGTGACTTGAAGTCATGGATTGAACTCATATATGTTGAAATGATTCAAGTCACATGCTCAAGCTATATTTACTCAAAGAGAGGAGACAAAGTTAATTGCATCCTTGATGAAGTGATATTGAGAAGAAGTGGCATATGAAGACATTGAAGACTCAAGTGGTTAAAATGGTTATATACTTTTGACCTTGAGTTTAGGATTTGCCGCACTATAAAGAGGGATGCAAATTTAGTTGGATTGAGGAAGATAGAATGCTCAAGTATTAAAACTAAATCAAAAGAGAGACACTCTAACACTTGCACGCACGAACATCTAGGAAATTTCTTCTCTGCCAGGGTGACCCGGTAGTACCAACCCTCAGGGCCGGTGGTACCGGCAGTGCTAGCCCTTTCTCCTGAGTTTTGCGAGAAAATGAACTACCGGTAGTACCGGGCTCGGGCCGGTGGTACCGGCCAGCACCAGCAGTACCGGTGTGAAACGCCGATAGTACCAGCAGGCTAAATCTGCGTTGACTTTGGTTGCGAAGATTTGAACTGCCGGTGGTACCGGCCTTCCACCGGTGGTACCGGCAGATGGTCGGTAGTACCGACAAAAGCCCGGTGGTACCGGTAGGCTTATTTTTCGCAAATCATAGAGACTTCTTACCGTTAGATTTGAGGTAGCCGGTGGTACCGGTGGTTGCCCCGGTAGTACCGGTAGTTGTTCAGGACCCATGTATAAATAGCTTTCCCCTCATTCTAACCGTTGGCTCACTCTTCCACTCGACCAAACCTTCGGCCAAGGCACCTGTCTAGCTCCCAAAAGCTCCTCTTTTCTATCCCCTTTGCTCCTAACTTCAAATCTTGCAAGGGATTGAGTGAGAGAAGGATTCTTGGTGAGAGAAACATCAAAGCAAAGCTTGAGCACTTGATTTCTTCATCAAGCCGGTTGGATTTGTGTTTGTTACTCTTGGAGCAAGGCTCCTAGCCGGCTAGGCGTTGCCCGTGGAGCTTCCAACTCATGTGCTAGCCTCGGAAGGTTTGTAATCACTCAAATCGTCTAGTGAAATCACCCCTCATCTCAAGGGATTGCTCTCTTGACTTGAGAACGAGGATAGGGTTGAAAGAGACCCGAAAAGCCTGTGTGGTTTCCTCAACAACGTGGACATAGGCAAGCCTTGGTGGCGAGCTGAACCACGGGATAAATATCTTGTCGTGCTGTGGAGGTAGCATCGACTACCCTTGTTCTTGTGTTCTTTGTGTTCTTCCTATCTACCCCCATTCATAGGTGAACAAGGGTCGATCTACGTTTTGGAGAAGAACCGAGCCAAGGGAACTTCAACATCACCCTCTACTACATCTAGGAGAGTGGGGTAACTCTCAGATCTAGAATCAAAACTCAAAATACTTTGATTTTGTAGCTCTCTTAGGGCGTCGGTAGTACCAACAGTTGCGTCGGTAGTACTGGCTGTCTTACACTAGTAGTACCGGCCCAAACTGTCGGTGGTACTGACAGGCATTTAACTTCCGCAACTTGAGTTTTGAGTTTCAGGTTTTTTAGATACGCCTATTCACCCCCCTCTAGGCGACATCAAGGTCCTTACAAGTGGTATCAGAGCTAGGCTCTCAACTTCGGGCTTAACCGCCTTGAGAGACGATGTCGACAAGTGAGGAGGTATCTCTAGAACTTCTACTTTTAGATGGTTCAAATTATGCATCTTGGTCCACTAGTGTGCTTGATGTTTTTAGGGCCATGGGTCCTCATATCGAGCGGATTGTAGATGTGAGCATTTCACCTCCTAGTGATGATTTGGACTATCTATCTAGAGAGGAAGTGAAATGCTTACAACACAATGCTCAAGCTACTAATATCTTATTTAGTGCTTTGAGTGAAGATGTTTTTGATACCGTCATATTTGGAGATGGTGAACCACTTATGGATGCTCATCTTATTTGGACTACACTCAAAGAAAGTTATGACGTGTCTAAATATGATGAGAAGTATATCTTATTAGAGGAACCATTTGCCTCATCAACATATGACTCATCGGAAAGTGATAAAATGGTTGGTGAGAACAATGTTTTTACATGTGGTACTTCTACTTCCTCTTGTTCTTGTGAGACTAACATTTTGAAGGAAGAAGAAGATTGTGATCGATGGAGGCCAAATGATGAATCCACCTCACCGAGAAGCTCAACTCTCTATGCCACTTCTCATGTGGGTCTCATGGCTAAGAAAGAGAAGAATGTGGCATGTGAGAGTGAGAGTGAGAGTGAATATGAAAGTGATGATGATGAGATCGATCAACATCTTGCACGCCTAAGCAAGAAAGACAAGTTGATGGTGCTCAAGCTCATAGAGAAAATTGAAGATCAAGAAGAAAAACTCCATGAGCAAGATGAGTTTGTCATCAAAAAGATCAAATGCTTGGAGAAGTTGACCAAAGAGCATGAAAAGCTTAAGTGCTCTCATGCTAGTTTGGTCAAAAGGTATGAAAACTTATCAATTGAGCAAACTCGTACTATTAACTCTCTATCTTGTGTTGCTCAATTAGAAGATGAGAATGATATGCTCAAGGACAAAGTGGAGAGTCTCACTAGCAAGAATGAGACTTTGCAAGAAAGTCATGGTGAGCCCTTGTGCTCTCATGAGAAGCTTGTTGATTCTCATCTCATGCTAGAAATAGCTCATGAGGTTGTGGTAACATCGGTAAAATCATATCAACCTCACACTCACAAGTGCACATGCACACAAGTTCCATATATTTTATCATGTGCTAACAATTGTTGCTCTCAAGCAAGTCAACCTTCCATTGAGCATGTACTTGTAGAAACTTGTGATGACTCCATTACAATAGAAAATGAAGAGCTCATGGAAGAGGTTGAGAGGCTAAGAAGGGATTTTATTCAATGGAAGAGTAAGTGCAATGCTCAACCATCTCGAGATAACCGTGAAGACAGGATGAAGAAGCTTGAGAAGGGATCAACTAATGCATGCGTCAAGCTCCATCTAGAAGGCCACAAGTCAAATAATGGCAAAGTCAAGGGACAAGCTAGAAATGTGTAGTCTGTCCAAAATGCAGCAATTGTGCTCAAGGCTATGAGGCTTCAAGAATGTGGCAGTGCCGCATCCCAGTGCGGTGGTGCTACACCTAGACAGAACAGGAAAGTCCCCAAGGTCACAAAGGTGCAATTTCAACCAAAGAAGACTCTCATCACTTGCTTCAAATGCAAGAAAGAGGGTCACCATGTTAGAGATTGCACTTTGAAGAAAGAAGAGAAGGTCATGAGCAAGATCCAAGAGAAGAACAAAATGGCTCATGTCAAGTGCTCCAACATGGGACACAATGTCTCTATGGGTTCCAACAAGGCTGGTGACCAAACAACACTTCCAAACATGAAGATAAGAAGAAGCAAGAGGAAGTGTTATGGATGTAATAAGAAGGGTCATGAAATTGCATCATGCCCCTACATGAAGGATGAAGGCTTGGCATCATCAAGAAAGAGGCTTGTCAACAAGGTAGCAAACAAGAAGCAAGATAAGAATATGTCTTGCAAGAACAAACCCCGCACTTGCTACACTTGTCGTGGAAAGGGACATCTAAGTATGGATTGTCCCATGGGTAACACTCACAAGCCCAACTCATCAATTGATTCAAATATGCTTAGGAGGCCCAAAAATGACACTTGTGCTAGAAAGGTGATTGGTTCACCAAGTGCTAGCACAAAGGCCATTTGGGTGCCTAAGTCTCTTGTGACTAACCATGATGGACCCAACATAGCTTGGGTACCAAATTGTGCTTGATGAGTGTTGTAGGTACTTAAAGGTGATATGATGCTTCGGGGTGCTTGAGCAAGTTAACTGAAAATATTCACTCGAGCTATCAACCAATTCATATTGTTTCTTCTTATATGGTTGACCCGAAGATAAATTAATGAAATTATTTCAAACTTCATATTCACCTTGGTAACTAGCACCTAACCCTTGCTAGCTAGCCATTTGACTTGTGTAGTCTCTAATAGTTCACAAGTATGTGAGTATTTGTGAATTATCAAGAGTGGCTAGAGTATTTCAAGTTAAATGAATCATTTGCCATATGATGCTTTTAATGGCTCTCTAGTAGAGCAAGATCTTGTTTATGCTGTAGGTAATGAGGAATCATCTTAAAATTGCCACTGGTGATATGAGACCAAAGAAGTCCAAGTAACAGTGATAAGGATATCCTCAAGCTGCTGCTGCACCTAATTCCGCTGACACCTTAGAGCAGTAGTGCCGCCCCTATATAGATAGCAGCAGGTGACATCAGTCCAAGACATGGATGAAGCCTACAACATGATGATAAACAAAGTCAAGATGAAGAGACCATCTCATCCATTATATCTCAAGAAGGGTGAAAATTTATGAGAAGAGGTTGTGCTTGGCTTAATTGAATAATTCACAAGTTTGAAGGTTACTCTTCACCTAAAGTGAGATGTTGCTGCTAGAGGTCTATTGATCAAAAATCTGAATTTGAATAAAATCAAGTTTGAGGTTGAATTGGATGAGCTATATTAGAAGTATTCACAAGATGACAAGTACTGATAAGAGGACTGAATGGAAATTGCATCTTGTGAGTATTCTCAACCAAATCCACCTCAAGATTGGACAAGAAGCAAAGAAGAATTGTGAAATATTAAATCTGTCCAAAAATTTGAAAATCTGAATTGGCTGCCTTCAAGCATGGATTTGGAAGTCCAAACACTGATGAATTGACCTGAAACATTATGAGCATGACACACATATCTGATACTTGTTGCTGTACAGTTTACATGAAGATTGGTTAAGAAGAAAATCAGTTTTGAGTTGAATTCTGTCAGCTTCAGCATTGCAGATTCAAACCATAGCAGTTTTGGTAGAAAATTATTTTGACTGATCCAATGGAGTCCAAATGAGATGAAATTTATACAGAAGTTAGAGGACTCATAGATGAAGATCTCTACCAAATTTCATGCATATTGGGCTAGTGGTCTGAGAGATATGAATTCTTCTCTGACTGTTTGGAATTGGATTGCAGTGTAACAACAAGATTTAGTTGGCTTCAGCAGTGACAAGTAGCAAAAATGAGTTACAATCAGTTGGTACAAGCTGAAATCAATTGGAAGCAACTGAAACTAGCTGAAACTAATTAAATTACAGCAGCCTGAAGGAGTTTGAAACCAGTTGGAATGCAGTGTAAACTTCTCCCTTGACCTCATGGTATTGATATGCATGAGTGTACTCTATGTACTCTTGTATGCACATATTAAGGGGGAGTTTAGACTATATCTTGTGAGACTATTGGTTTCTTTCAAGTGTATGTTGTGCAGTCCCACACAATGGAAAAAGGAAGATGGATGATTCCAATGGATTCTCTTAGTGCTTCACAACTATTCTAGGATCTTGCTTTTTATAAACCAAGTGCTCCCAGTTTAATGTTGAATGCCCCAATCCTTTAGTGGAACTGGATTTGAATGAGTTGGAGAAAAGAATTAAAAATGGGCTTTCTTTGCTATTTATTCTCTCTAGAGCTCATCAAGTGTTCATGAACCATTCCATTGATCACCCAGGATCTTGTCAACAAAGAGTGGAAACTCCTAGTTCACAATTTGCAAATTTCATGAATTTTACCTTTTGCTCTTTGTGGGTTGCCTTAGGTAAAGAAAGAACTAGTAACATAATTTGTATCTTGGATGATCATAAGAGCTCTAAGTCATCACATGTCATCAATTGAGAAATATATGGCCATCCAAATCATTGGATTCTCACTTATGATGGTCATATAAATAAAAATCTATGTGGTGATCTATCTACATTGGTGGTGGTATGTTTCCTTGGAAAAATTTCAATTGTTGCAAAATTATGATGCCTTGACCAAGATATAGGATGAACTCCTCTTGACTCTTAAACCGATTCAAATGCACTTTACAAGTAATTCAAGTACTTGCTGCATATATTAAGGGGGAGCCCATTCTATGTCCTGTGTCTTTGGGACTAACCTTTTCTTCTAGTGAATTTGTGTAGTCTCTTGGTGAGAATAAGTTTCTCATGGGTATGCTACATTAACTCAATCCAAATGGGTAAAGGTTTCTCTCATATTCATTTTGGATTATATTTTATCTCTTAAGTAGCTACTCTCCATAATATAGCTTAAATTCCCTTGTTTGGACTTAATTGACCAAAAGTGCATATGTTCTTGTCTTCCACATATATATGTATGCACTACCAAAAAGGGGAATTTAGTCTATGTTATGAGGTTTTGCAATTAGTGATCAACATGCCTTCCACATCCAAACGGTCACTAGTTGTGAGACTATAGCTTGTGCAATTTAATGCTACCTCTTGTCTTTGTGAGCATTGTCTAGGAGATATTATGAGACACAAGAATCTATTTCAATTGGCATCAACTTGTGAAGACTCTTTCAATTGGTGTCAAAAATTGTGAAGATCATATTTCATTTGGTATTGGTGGATAATTTTTCAAATTTGGTATATCAAGAAATATGTCTTCAATTGGTATCTCATAATGACATCAAGAGCTAGCAATGGACTTTCAATCAAAATCAAGCACAAGTTTTGGATATCTCCTTAAAGATGATGATGAAAAGAGATGGGCACATGAAATCCTTTTGCATAAAGAAGTGCTAAGCCCATCAAAGCACTAAATTCAACTCATGAAAATCATCATCATGGTGGAGATTACAAGGCTTAGAACAAAGGTATATCGCTCCATGAACTCTTGTATTACCTTTATGCATCTAGGCCCTTACATGCTAGCGTATGTGCATGTGTATGCAATATTTTGAGTCACACCATAAGTTTGCTCTTGTGGTGACGATTAGAGAATGAGTTAGATATTTAGTTGATACGTCTTGCAGTGATAAAGTGAGTTTGTCTCATGTTAAAACTGTCATCTAAGTGAGGTATGAACAAAACATGCTAACTTCTCAAGAATCTTGACTTAAAGTGTTGCATACTTTGTTTGGTAGAAAGCTCAGGAGAGAAATCCTATATGCTGAACTTTTACCTACCTCTTGCCCTCACTTGTCTGCCATTATTTCTTCCTCGTGGTGGAGAGATCCTTTTTGGAGATTAATGCCAAAGGGGGAGAAAGTTTGGGGGAGAGTGTAAGGGAGGAGAGATTGATATGCAGATTTAAAGGGGTAAAAGAGAGGCATATAAGATTTTTCAATTTTTGTGTGGAGTGTGCAAAGATAGTTTAAATTGATGCTCTTGATAAGGAAAATTGTATGCTAGTGTGTGATATTCATGCCTTGAATGATGTATTGTTTTTGTTTTCTCTGAAGTGTATGAACTGTCATGAGCATCACGTTTATCATGATGACACCTTGCACCCCACGGATGCTAAGATATAGAAGAGTTTCCACACCTTTTCTTAAATATGTGCATTTGGCATATGAGCCAAAATTTGAATTCCATTCAATGCACACATTTAAGGGGAGCTCACTATATCAGAGGATTCAAAATCTTATTATTTATCAATCTCTTGTAAGCTTTAATTGTGTTGCCATCAATCACCAAAAAGGGGGAGATTGTAAGTGCATCTAGCCCTTTAGTGGGTTTTGGTGAATTGAATGACAACACAATTAAAGGTCTAACAAGTTTGATAAGTGTATCAAAGGGTCAACAAGAAAGCAAACTTGATGGTATTTCACACTGTAAGTGCATTCGCCCCCGTTGTGGGTTTTGATAATTAATGACAACCAAATTAGGGACTAACATGTTTATCGAGCATAATCTACAGGTGTTAGTCCATTGATGGAATTGAACGAAAACATTCGATGAATTATAGCAGCCCTAAATTTCTAATGGATGAACGGTGTTTCGACTCAAGTGGCTACAAAGTTTTTATTCTTTGTTTGAGTTATAGGAAACGCCGCACTATCAAGAGGGATGCAAATCAAGTTGGTAAGATGAGGATAAGGGTGCTCAGGTCAATTTACTTTTTGCGCTTGAGAGACACACTTGCACGCACGAAGCACTATAAAATTTCTTCTCTGCCAGGGTGAGCCGGTAGTACCGACCCTCAGGGCCAGTGGTACCGGCAGTGCCAGACCTTCTCCTGAGTTTTGCGAGAAAATGAACTACCGGTAGTACCGGGCTTGGGCCGGTGGTACCGGCCAGCACCAGTAGTACCGGTGTGAAACGCCGGTAGTACCGGCAGGCCAAATCCGTGCTGACTTTGGTTACGGAGATTTGAACTGCCGGTGGTACGGGCCTTGCACCGGTGGTACCGGCAATGGTCGGTAGTACCGACAAAAGCCCGGTGGTACCGGTAGGCTTATTTCTCGCAAATCCTAGAGACTTCTTACCGTTAGATCTGAGGTAGCCGGTGGTACCGGTGGTTGCCCCGGTAGTACCGGCAATTGTTCAGGACCTATGTATAAATAGTTCTTCCCTCATTTCTGACCGTTAGCTCTCCCATACCTTCAACTCTACATCTGAGAAATCAGTCTCCAAGCTTTGTCTCACCCACTCTCTCTCCCTCTTTGCTCCTAGACTTCACTCCTTGAGAGATTCGAGCTAGAGAAGTGAGATTAGAGAGTTGGGAGCTTCGATTTGTGACTTGAGCACTTGGATTCTTCGTCTTGTCAGTTTGGTTTGCATTTGTTACTCTTGGGTTCTTGGAACCCTAGCCGGCTAGGCGTTCTTCATGGTTGCCCGTGTTGATTCATTTGTGAGGGCACCCCGAAGTGTTTGTATAACCCTTTGATTCTTAGTGGAAATCTTGAGCTAACCTGTGTGGTTGCTTGAGGGAGGAGACCTAAGTGGTCGGACCTTCGTGGTCACCTCAACAACGGGGACGTAGGAACTCCTTCGTGGGGATTGCCGAACCTCAGGAAAAATATCTTGTCTTGCTGTGGAGGTAGCATCGACTACCCTTGTTCTTGTGTTCTTCGTGTTCTTCCTCTCTACTCCCTTTCATAGGTGAACAAGGGCCGATCTACGTTTTGGAGAAGAACCGAGCTAAGGGAACTTCAACATCATCCTCTACTACATCTAGGAGAGTGGGGTAACTCTCAGATCTGAAATCAAAACTCAATCTACTCTGATTTCGTAGCTCTCATAGGGCGTCGGTAGTACCAACAGTTGCGTCGGTAGTACTGGCTGTCTTACACCGGTAGTATCGTCCCAAACTGTCGGTAGTACCAACAGGCATTTAACTTCCACAACTTGAGCTTTTGAGTTTCAGGTTTTTAAGATACGCCTATTCATCCCCCCCTCTAGGCCAATTAGATCCTTTCAATTGGTATCAGAGCAAGGTTCCTCGTACAAACGCTTCACCGCGTGAGGAGCAACATTGGCCAAGATGGATCCAATAGCACAAAAGCAAATTGTTGATCAAATCACAACATAGATCACTGCATCCTTGCAGCTGCAGCAATAAGAGCAAATGCAGAAGATGCAAGCAGAGCTTGACAAGATGAGAGAGCTCCTAGGCAAAAAGAATCATGAATCGGGTAGCAAAGATGAAAATGAAGATAGTAGCAAAACATCAAGGAACTACAACAAAGCTAGCTTTGACTGTGGTGGTTCAAGCAAGAATCCAACCTTGTCAATGATCAATCCTGGAAAACCACCTCCATTTGATGGTGTAAGGTACACCGATTGGGCTCATAGGATGAAGCTACATCTCATAGCCACAAGATGTTGGGAAGTAGTGGACATTGGAGTAAATCCGCCGCAAGATCCAAATGAGTGGACACTTGAAGATGAGAGAGACTTTCACCTAAATGCAATGGCAGCCACCTTGATCTTGCAATGCCTCACTCCGGAGGACAACAACAAAGTAAATGGTATGGTGATTGCAAAGCAAATCTGGGACACTTTGAAGGTGTCATTTGAAGGAGATAAAAGTGTAAGAGTTGGAAACATTGAACTCTTACAAAGTAAGATTGAGAATTTTTGCATGATTGAGGGAGAAACAACAAAGGCCATGTTTGATAGATTCATGTCCTTGATCAACCAAATTAGAGCACTTGGAGCAACAACATGGGATGACAACTCTGCAGCAAGAAAGATATGTAGGGTGTATAGACAAAAGAACAATATGCTTGCCTCCGTCATTATGGAGAAAGACAATTACCACACGATCAAACCTCAAGAGATGCTTGCAAAGTTGATGCATCATGAAGTCTTGGATGATGAAGCTAAGGAAGCAATGAATCAAAGAAACAACATTGCACTCACAGCATCACATGGAAGTGATTCAAGTCATTATAACAAAGGGTATTGTGAGCATAAGCATAATGATGATGATGATCTTGATAAAGAGCAAGCTATGCTAGTGGGAAACTACAAAAATTACTTGAGAATGAAGAAAGATAATATGAGGAGATATGGAGGAAACAAGCCATACAATAAGAGGTTTTGCTATGAGTGTGGTGACACTGGCCATCTTGCGGCCGATTGTCCTAACAAAGAGAAGAAGTCAAGATACAATGAGCAAGGTGACAAGAAGTATAAGGACAAGAAGAGAGGTGAAGCACATCTAGGCCAAGAATGGCAATCCGACAGTGACAGTGATGATGACAATGATAATAAGAAGAAGAGTATGGCTGCCCTCGCCATACAAGAGGCATCTTCCTCAAGAAACATCTTCACCAACAATGCATCATCGACCTCTCTCTTCACCCACACTTCTTCATCACCTAGACTCTTCGCCAACCTCTCCAACGACGACCATGACACTCCTACATGTCTCATGGCAAGAGGAGATAAGGTACAATTTGACTCTCCCACTCACACCACTAGTAAATATGATAGTGATGATGAAGATGATGAAAACTATGCATCAAATCTCATTAAGAAATATGGTAAAGCTGCTGCAACTAAAATCCTAAAGCTAATATATGCTAAAGATAAGCTTGAGTCATGCATTGAGTCGCAAGGGGAACTGCTCCTAGAGGAAAGGGAGAAGAACCAAGGACTTGAAGCATGTCTCTCCAAGGAAAAGGAGAGGGCTGATAAGTTGAGTGTAGAATTGTCTTTAGCCAAAGATGCTAATGATCATTTGTCTAAAGGACATTCTTCACTTAATGACTCTTTGGCTAGCCTAAAGAATGATCATAGTTTGCCTCAGGAGAGCCTTACAAGCTTGACAACTAAATATCATGAGCTTGAACTAAACTATGACAAGCTTTGGACTAGCACCTCTACCATTTCCAAGGATTCCAAAGCTTCAACAAGTAAAAGCTGTGAAAGATGCTTAAATGTTGATATAAATGCTTGTGTTACTAACCTTGTTGAGCTAGCAAAGAAGGACAAGGAGATCCAAAGATTAAACACAATTGTCAAGATTGGTTGCAAGTGCAAGGACAAGCAACCGGCAAATGTGTTCAAGGCATCAAGGCACCCCATAATCAAGGATGGCCTCGGTTACAATAGGTATAATGGTAAGGCCAATGGAAGAAACATGATAAATGGGGTGGCTTGTGTGAAGTTCAACAAGAGTGTGCCTCTTGTTGACCTTATTGACAAGGTGAACAATATTGCTACTCCTACAATTCCACTTACAAACAACAAGAACATCAAGAAGAAGCAAGTGGAGATGCCCAAGCAACAAGTGCCTATTTCACGCAATCACATTTATGATTACATGTGTTGTTGGGACAAGGATGGCAAGATTGTTGTGAAGTATGTGGGTGTCCTTAAGAAGAGACAAATCTTAAGGAGTGTTTGGGTGCCCAAGTCTTATATTTCTAACCCCCTAGGTCCCATCTCGGGACCTAAAACAACAGCTTAATCTCATGTTGTAGGAATACTCCTCCGGTGGACCAAAATGGGTGCTTGATAATGGATGCACCAATCATATGACTGGAGAGAAGAACATGTTCACCTCCTTTCAACCAAATCAAGTTGCATGTGAAAGGATTGTCTTTGGTGACAATAGTAAAGGAGATATCCTTGGTTTGGGTAAAATTGCTTTCTTAAATGATAATTCAATTTCAAATGTATTACTTGTGAATTCGTTGGGATACAATTTGTTGTCCATCTCACAACTTTGTGAGAAGGGTTACAATTGTCTCTTTACGGATAAGGGTGTAGAAGTCTCTAGAAGGTCGGATGCCTCTATTGCTTTTACGGGTCAACTTAAGGGCAAGCTCTATCTAGTTGATTTCTCATCTAGTAGAGTGGGGTCCAAGACTTGTTTAGTGGCAAAATCTAGCATGGGCTGGTTATGGCATCGCTGTCAAGCTCATGTTGGGATGAGGAACTTGGCCGATCTTCAAAGAGGTGGATACATCCTAGGACTAACAAATGTTTCTTTTGAGAAAGATAGAATTTGCAGTGCATGTCAAGCGGGAAAGCAAGTTGGAGATGCATCCCACTAAGAACTTCATGACTACATCAAAGACCACTTGAGTTACTTCACATGGACTTATTCGGACCTAATGCTTATATAAGTATTGGAGGTAACAAATATGGTTTTGTAATTGTTGATGATTTTTCTCGCTTCACTTGGGTGTTTCTTTTGACAGATAAAGGTGAAACCCAAGGGATCTTCAAGAAGGTTTCAAGAAGAGCTCAAAATAAATTTGAAGTGAAGATCAAGAAAGTGAGAAGTGACAACGGGATAGAGTTTAGAAACACCAACATTGAAGCTTTCCTTGATGAAGAAGGCATCAAACATGAGTTCTCGGTTCCATACACTCCACAACAAAATGGTGTTGTGGAGAGGAAGAACCGGACGCTCATTGAAGCCATAATAGCAATGTTGGATGAATACAAGATTTCAGAAAAAGACTATTGGGCGGAAGCCATCAACACGTCATGTCATGCTATCAACCACTTGTAACTCCACAAGTTGAGGAAGAAAACCACCTACGAGCTTCTAACCGGTACAAAGCCTAAGGTGTACTACTTTAGAGTTTTTGGATGCAAGTGTTTCATACTCAATAAGAAATCCAAAAGCTCTAAGTTTTCACCAAAGGTTGATGAAGGTTTCTTAATTGGTTATGGTACTAACGAACATGGCTACCGTGTCTTCAATGAGACCACCGGTCAAATTGAAATAGCGGTAGACGTGACTTTTGATGAAAGCGACGGCTCTCAAAAGGAGCAAGTCAATGCTGAAATTTTAGGTGAAGAAGAACCATCTCATCAAGTGATCAAAAAGCTTGCTACCGGTGAAGTGAAACCCGTTGAAGAATAAAAAGATGATGCACATATGCAAATTCCTCATGATCCAAACTTGCATCATGGGTCAACCAATGCCCATGATGATACTTCCACTTCAAGAAGGGGTCATGACTCAAGGGAACAAGCTAGTCAAGATCCACCACAAGCTCAAGACCCAACCAAGGTGGTGATCGAGACAGTCAAGATCTTGATTCTCTAATCAACCAAGACTATGAAGATGAAGATGATGGTCTAATTCAAACAAGAACAGCAGTGCCTCACCTAAGAGTTCATCACTCCATCCAATCGGATCATCCCGTTGACAGCATTTTGGGAGACACACAACGAGGGGTAACAACACACTCTCGTTTAGTTGGTTTTTGTGAATATTACTCTTTTGTCTCCTCGATGTTGCCAAACAGGGTGAAGAATGCTTTGAAGGACCGAGATGGGGTGATTGCCATGCAAGAGGAGCTAAACAACTTCACTAAGAATAAAGTCTAGTCCTTGGTGGAAAGACCCAAGCAAAATGTGTTAGGTACCAAATGGGTCTTCTGTAACAAAGAAGATGAGTATGGCATGGTCACAAGGAACAAGGCACGATTGGTAGCCAAAGGTTTCAGTCAAATCAAAGGTTTGGATTTTGGGGAGACCTATGCACCTGCAGCTAGGCTTGAATCTATTCATATATTACTTGCCTTTGCTGCTCACCATGATTTCAAGTTATTTCAAATGGATGTGAAAAGTGCATTATTCAATGGCCCCCTCTCTGAAACCGTGTATGTGGAGCAACCGCTGGGTTTTGAAGATCCACATCATCCCGACCACGTCTACAAGCTTGACAAGGCACTCTATGGTCTTAAACAAGCCCCTAGAGCTTGGTATGATTATATCAAGGATTTCCTACTCAAACAAGGGTTGAGATTGGAAAGGCCGATCTCACTTTATTTACTCGCAAAGTCAATAATGATATTTTTTATGCCAAATATATGTCGATGACATTATATTTGGTAGTACTAATGCGGAATTCAGTGAGCAATTTAGTAGGATCATGACCAAGAGGTTCGAGATGTCCATGATGGGGGAGTTGACATACTTTCTTGGATTTCAAATCAAGCAACTCAAAGACGACACGTTCATAAGTCAAACCAAGTACATCACCGACATGCTAAAGAAGTTTGACATTGACAAGGCCAAACCCATAAAGACACCAATGCCAACAACCGGACATCTTAACCTTGATGGAGACGACAAGGCCATTGATCAAAAGGTATATCATTCCATGATTGAATCTCTGATTTACCTTTGCGCATCTAGGCCTGATATTATGCTTAGTGTGTGCATGTGTGTATTCGAATAGGCAAAAACTCTTGTGAAAAATTGTGTAAATCTTTCAAAATCTATTTTTCACAGCTCAAATGTGTCCATAGTTATGTAATGGCTTCATGAAATCTGGACAAATTTGAGTTGGTTTGAGTACACTATGTGGTTCACCTCCTTTAGAATTTCTGCTCACTGGTTTTTGACCTCCTGCAACTTATGACATTCAAGCATAACTGGAACACAGAGGTTATTTGTCAGTTTTGGGCCACAGTTTATATTGATGTAGAGCACAAGATACTTCACTAGATGACTGAGGGCCTTCACTGCC
Organism: Sorghum bicolor; assembly: GCF_000003195.3. Classification (NCBI taxonomy): domain Eukaryota; kingdom Viridiplantae; phylum Streptophyta; class Magnoliopsida; order Poales; family Poaceae; genus Sorghum; species Sorghum bicolor. The sequence goes on from NC_012871.2 coordinate 20,958,253, forward strand.
ACTATGATTACCGCCAGTTCTCCCACCTTCTTGGGTTTGATCACCATGACTGTGATGCTCCTAGCTTATATGGTCATTATCCAAATGGTGTGGGTAGGGCTGATTTCATTGAAGCAGCCTGATGATGATCCGACTAAGGCAAATGGTAAGACAGAAGGTCTAAAGCCCTATTTCTATGTGCTCAACAATTTGCTCCGTGCTACTATTGACCCAAAGGTTGGTGATGCTACTTCAGTTCAGAATCATGATGCAACCATCCTTGTTTGCTTTGGGCTTAAGAAGAGGTTCAGTGTGACAGGTCTCCTGTGGCATCACATTGAGGAGGGTTCCAAGACCTCCAACCAGTCCTTCCCCTATGCTCTGTATCTCATGTATATCATTGAGCAAGTCATTGGCTTTGCATTCTAGCAAGACAGTAAGCACCTAGACTGGAATGTCAGATGTATTTAGGCTAAGTCCAAGCAAAGGGAAAGGGCTAGCAACAGATGATAATGGTAATGGTGCAGCACAGGATGATGAGGTGTAGCGTGACACTGAGTTTGAGCAGCAATAGGGTTTTCAGTGAACTAGTGCCTTTGATGATGATGATGATATTGTTGAGTAGTTCACCTACTGCCTTTGCCCCTTGGAGCTTCATGAAGCCTACCCTTTTTGGCATTTGATGCCAAAGGGGGAGTGTTAGGCTTATCTCATATGGAATTAGGCTTGGTATTAGGATTATCATATGGTGAACCATGTGGTAAACTTAAACTTTGAGTGTGTGATGGTTGATTGTAAGCTAAACACCTTTGCTTCATTATTATATCCTGCTTGTGTTAGCTGTTTTGGGATTGTGCTGATGCAATGTTGTTTATGAATGGTTATGATAAGCAAAGTCCTTTTCTTTCTTGCATAACCATTCAAGTTCTTTTTTTTATTCTTTGTGATATATCTTGTCATATGCATCACACTTTATTATCTCACACACACTTAGGCACCCCACGGATTGCAAAATTTTGGGGGAGCTTGTTCTTAATGTATGCCATCTTGATTCTAATCAAGATTTGAAATTCAGAATCCAATGCATACATTAAGGGGGAGCTCAACTTGAATTTTTGGAATTCAAAAGCTTCATTTCATTCAATTTTTATAAGCCTAAGTTGGTTGTCATCAATTACCAAAAAGGGGGAGTTTGTAAGTGCATTCGCCCCCATTGTGGGTTTTGATAATTAATGACAACCAAATTAGGGACTAACATGTTTATCGAGCATAATCTACAGGTGTTAGTCCATTGATGGAATTGAACAAAAACATTCGGTGAATTATAGCAGCCCTAAATTTCTAATGGATGAACGGTGTTTCGACTCAAGTGGCTACAAAGTTTTTATTCTTTGTTTGAGTTATAGGAAACGCCGCACTATCAAGAGGGATGCAAATCAAGTTGGTAAGATGAGGATAAGGGTGCTCAGGTCAATTTACTTCTTGCGCTTGAGAGACACACTTGCACGCACGAAGCACTAGGAAATTTCTTCTCTGCCAGGGTGAGCCGGTAGTACCGACCCTCAGGGCTGGTGGTACCGGCAGTGCCAGACCTTCTCCTGAGTTTTGCGAGAAAATGAACTACCGGTAGTACCGGGATCGGGCCGGTGGTACCGGCCAGCACCAGTAGTACCGGTGTGAAACGCCGGTAGTACCGGCAGGCCAAATCCGCGCTGACTTTGGTTACGGAGATTTGAACTGCCCGTGGTACCGGCCTTCCACCGGTGGTACCGGCAATGGTCGGTAGTACCGACAAAAGCCCGGTGGTACCGGTAGGCTTATTTCTCGCAAATCCTACAGACTTCTTACCGTTAGATCTGAGGTAGCCGGTGGTACCGGTGGTTGCCCCGGTAGTACCGGCAATTGTTCAGGACCTATGTATAAATAGCTCTTCCCTCATTTCTGACCGTTAGCTCTCCCATACCTTCAACTCTACATCTGAGAAATCAGTCTCCAAGCTTTGTCTCACCCACTCTCTCTCCCTCTTTGCTCCTAGACTTCACTCCTTGAGAGATTCTTCGTCTTGCCAGTTTGGTTTGCATTTGTTACTCTTGGGTTCTTGGAACCCTAGCCGGCTAGGCGTTCTTCGTGGTTGCCCGTGTTGATTCATTTGTGAGGGCACCCCGAAGTGTTTGTATAACCCTTTGATTCTTAGTGGAAATCTTGAGCTAACCTGTGTGGTTGCTTGAGGGAGGAGACCTAAGTGGTCGGACCTTCGTGGTCACCTCAACAACGGGGACGTAGGAACTCCTTCGTGGGGATTGCCGAACCTCAGGAAAAATATCTTGTCTTGCTGTGGAGGTAGCATCGACTACCCTTGTTCTTGTGTTCTTCGTGTTCTTCCTCTCTACTCCCTTTCATAGGTGAACAAGGGTTGATCTACGTTTTGGAGAAGAACCGAGCTAAGGGAACTTCAACATCATCCTCTACTACATCTAGGAGAGTGGGGTACCTCTCAGATCTGAAATCAAAACTCAATCTACTCTGATTTCGTAGCTCTCATAGGGCGTCGGTAGTACCAACAGTTGCGTCGGTAGTACTGGCTGTCTTACACCGGTAGTACCGGCCCAAACTGTCGGTAGTACCGGTAGGCATTTAACTTCCACAACTTGAGCTTTTGAGTTTCAGGTTTTTAAGATACGCCTATTCAGCCCCCCTCTAGGCCAATTAGATCCTTTCACACACAATGTTCAAATGAAGACCAAGGTTGTGTGTTGGTGTAAACTGAAGATTGATTGGTATCAACACTCATACCAAGAAGATATTTAAGCAAGAATCACAATATTGAAGAAACAGTTTTTCAATGGATGCTTAACATGATGTGACTTGAGTATGGCTTGATAGAGTGAAGATAGCAAGGAAAAGGCTTCGAGGGACTAAGCAAAGGTGAAGGTCAAGCAATGGCTTGTAGACCGTGGTACCATGGCTAAGGTGAAGAAGAGAGTACTTGCATTGAGTTGAGGTACTAATTAAGCTATGAGGAGTCATATTGTGTTGAGGATCAAATCTTTTATCAAAGTGACTTGAAGTCATGGATTGAACTCATATATGTTGAAATGATTCAAGTCACATGCTCAAGCTATATTTACTCAAAGAGAGGAGACAAAGTTAATTGCATCCTTGATGAAGTGATATTTAGAAGAAGTGGCATATGAAGACATTAAAGACTCAAGTGGTTAAAATGGTTATATACTTTTGACCTTGAGTTTAGGATTTGCCGCACTATAAAGAGGGATGCAAATTTAGTTAGTTTGAGGAAGATAGAGTGCTTAAGTATTAAAACTAAATCAAAAGAGAGACACTCTAACACTTGCACGCACGAACATCTAGGAAATTTCTTCTCTGCCAAGGTGACCCGGTAGTACCAACCCTCAGGGCCGGTGGTACCGGCAGTGCCAGCCCTTTCTCCTGAGTTTTGCGAGAAAATGAACTAACGGTAGTACCGGGCTCGGACCGGTCGTACCAGCCAGCACCAGTAGTACCGGTGTGAAACGCCGATAGTACTGGCAGGCCAAATCTGCGCTCACTTTGGTTGCGGAGATTTGAACTGCCGGTGGTACCGGCCTTCCACCGGTGGTACCGGAAAATGGTCGGTAGTACCGACGAAAGCCCGGTGGTACCGGTATGCTTATTTCTCGCAAATCATAGAGACTTCTTACCGTTAGATCTGAGGTAGCCGGTGGTACCGGTGGTTGCCCCGGTAGTACCGGCAGTTGTTCAGGACCCATGTATAAATAGCTTTCCCCTCATTCTAACCGTTGGCTCACTCTTCCACTCGACCAAACCTTCAGCCAAGGCACCTCTCTAGCTCCCAAAAGCTCCTCTCTTCTATCCCCTTTGCTCCTAACTTCAAATCTTGCAAGGGATTGAGTGAGAGAAGGATTCTTGGTGAGAGAAACATCAAAGCAAAGCTTGAGCACTTGATTTCTTCGTCAAGCCGGTTGGATTTGTGTTTGTTACTCTTGGAGCAAGGCTCCTAGCCGGCTAGGCGTTGCCCGTGGAGCTTCCAACTCATGTGGTAGCCTCGGAAGGTTTGTAATCACTCAAATCATCTAGTGAAATCAACCCTCATCTCAAGGGATTGCTCTCTTGACTTGAGAACGAGGATAGGGTTGAAAGAGACCCGAAAAGCCTGTGTGGTTTCCTCAACAACGTGGACATAGGCAAGCCTTGGTGGCGAGCTGAACCACAGGATAAATATCTTGTCTTGCTGTGGAGGTAGCATTGACTACCCTTGTTCTTGTGTTCTTTGTGTTCTTCCTATCTACCCCCGTTCATAGGTGAACAAGGGTCGATCTACGTTTTGGAGAAGAACCAAGCCAAGGGAACTTCAACATCACCCTCTACTACATCTAGAAGAGTGGGGTAACTCTCAGATCTGGAATCAAAACTCAAAATACTTTGATTTTGTAGCTCTCTTAGGGCGTCGATAGTACCAACAGTTGTGTCGGTAGTACTGGCTGTCTTACACCAGTAGTACCAGCCCAAACTGTCGATGGTACCGACAGGCATTTAACTTCCGCAACTTGAGTTTTGAGTTTCAGGTTTTTTAGATACGCCTATTCACCCCCCCTCTAGGCGACATCAAGGTCCTTACAAAATGGCAAAGCACACTCCATGATATCTTGTAGAGACCTATCAAGTGTCTCGACGCACTGACGCTTGGTCATGGCAACTTCATCCCAAATAATCAAAGATGCCCTACGAAGCAACTCTGCAGTGCCATTTTGCTTTGTAAAGCTGCACATGCTGTTATCCCCAATTTTAATTGGAATTTTAAACCTGGAGTGTGCAGTGCGTCCTCCAGGCAATATTGATGCTGCTATACCAGACGTGGCTGTTGCAATGGCTATTAATCCTCTAGAACGAACTCTAGCAAGGAGGACCTTGTATAAGAACGTCTTGCCCGTGCCTCCCGGACCATCCACAAAAAAAATTGGCTCTTATTGGCAAAGACATGCTGAATGATTTCATCAAACCCTTCTCTCTGCTCCTTATTAAGAGAACCAGAAATATCTAAATGGTCTTGATCTATAGAGACATTCTCTTCCTCTCTAACCTCTTTCATCATGTCAATAGAGCTTGGACCCTCATCGCAAATAGGTGGAAGACCATAATCTCTAATATCTTTCCCCATCGAGTAACGTATATCTCGTACATCTTTGAGCACCATTTGCTCCACTATTGACGTGTTGTTGTTGTTCCGGCTGAAGTCTTCACCTAGAGCGTCCTTGTGCTTGTCTCATAGTGCAAGTATATTAGTGGCCTCACAAAATACAAGAATGGTAGCAAACAACCTTCACAAGGCACACGACATTTGGAAAGTGGTGGCCTCCATCAAGCAGTCATCGATTGATTGGTCCATCTCGATAAGCCCTCTTTTTTCACATGCTTCCCTAAAAGTAGAGTAGGTGACACCAGCCATTGTTCTTAAATCCTCATACGATGTTGCACCTCTCACATGATTCAGTAAAAGTCTTAGGAAGTATCTCTCCCCTTCACTAGGGTTAGCATAGACAATCCGCCCTATCTGTGCTGACACTTGTTTCCTTATTTGCCACACTTTTCTCCCTTTGATCCAACGATAGTGTTCCGGAAATTCTCTATACAATATTTTCCTTGCTATCCTATCTTCACGGTTTTTACTAAAATACTCTGTTAGTATGGTCCTATTAGAACCTGGGCGACTCACAATGTCCTCCAGGTTTTCCTCCTCATTATATGTCTTTGACTGCATGCCGGGCAAATGTAGCTAGAGCTGCAATACAACTGGATAAACTCCAAACATTGGGAAACCAAAAATCCTGTACACAACTTCTGGCGGAGATATGTGCCTAGCACTCCTATATTCTTGTATCTCATTGAGGACACCATTATCTCTATCATTTTGGTCTACATTTACTGAGAATGATGCTTGGTCATGACCATATATACATACTTAAAAAGACACTTCACTGCTTTAATGCTTGAGCATGCTTCAACATTTATGTGACAATTGTATCTCATGAGCAGACCAGGGTTGTATGGCACCACCCACCTGTTATCTAACGCTGCTCTCCTAATCTTGACTCGACGTCCATCATCCCTTCTCCTATAGGTTGGATATGAGTCCTTCCCTTGTTGTGTTGCCTCACAGAATTATCGAGGGTACTGAAAGTGACACTCTCCATCCACCATGCACGCACATTTTTTGTTTAGCACGCCACATGGTCCATGCAACATATGGCTAATAACCAGATCATGCAACTCTGGGTCCTTGTCCTTATCTAGTATCTCTGCTGAAATGACTCGATCATATGCATCTGGGGTTGTCAACTTACTCCTTGACTTCATGATGAGCGGGAAATGCTCATGAGGTAGCCTCTTTTTTGGAACTCAGTAACATGGACATATGCTGCAACTTCACCAAAATACTTTCTCTTGATCAGTAGATCCTTTAGGTCCCGCAACTTTGCCCTATACACTCTTGCAACCAGTTTTGGCCTATCTTGGGGTTCTTGTCCCGGTTCGAGATTACTTGTTATCTCTTCCCACTAGGGATTGCATGTCATGGTGATGAAGTAATCTAGCTTTTCAAAACGCTGCACAATAGTCATAGCATTAAGGAACCTTTGCTGCATGTCTTGATCACATCCTGGGAATGATCTTGGTAGCACAATTCTCTTGCCAACCTTAGAACCCTGTGTCTCTCTAGTAGAGATAACATCAACCAGTCCCTAGATATATTTAAGCATGTATAATTTTAGCGGAAGATAGTAATAAGATTGGAAAGTTCATAAACAAAAAGCAAATAAACAAAATAATATGAGTGGTTACCTCGTATAGCTCTGCTCGTATCAATTTTTTATTCTCATGATTAGAGTACCAATCTAGCCTTATAGACTCAATCTTTATATACATATCCACAACCAATTGTCGGAAGAGACGTCCTCCAAATAACACTATATTAAAAAGTCCACGTCTAACTTGCAATTTGAAGCAGTAGTATTCTCGTGCAGTTACATATCTTGTGGACCGTGTTGCATCCGCAACTCCACTTAGCATGTCACCTTCTTGTAGGTCATTGTCACCTTCTTCCGCCTGATTTTCATTAATATTTTCAGCAGCAAGTTAGATAATTGATTAGATCATGTTATTGTTATAATATAACAAATTCTATCAGTATTATAACATTAAATAATATTATTAGGAGATAATACCTTGATAACCATTGGTTGTCCCGTCATCCATGTAATTAACATTATTAGTAGAAGTCAAGGTTGCAGATGTTGGTGTTATTGGATCCCCACTATACGGCATAAACTTGTTCCCCTCGTGGGTTATATATAGGATAAGCTAATGGGTCATAACAACCATGGTATGCTCGGATATACTACGGACGACGATCGGTCTTGCCATATACAACAACACTCCTATCAAAACACCTTTGTGGATCGTTCCCTTCCATCCAGATAGCAGCACCTTGGGATGCTGTTGGGGCATTGTACCTTCTCTGGCCAGGCGTGATATTTGTATTGAGTTCAATCCGGTAGTCGTCCAAGTTTTGAAAAGCACCATTCCTCCTAAAAATATGAACATATGGGTTATCCTGCAAAATTGCAAGGATATTCCGAATGAGGTTGATATCAAGATCAGGGGATCTTTTGACTCTATGTGACAAGGCCTCATCTTCTGTATCATAAAAGTAGAGCTGCAGATGCCGAGCACTGTGGCCACATGGCACCAGGTGCCTGGTATAAACCACCATGAACTCGAAATGTATAAATACCGGTCCCTTGTGGACTGTTGTATCTACGGTCAAGGGTAACCCCTAGACTTGCGAAGGCGAAATGTGAGTTGAGATAACATATATGTTTCCTAAAATATTTTGCATCTTCATCCACTTGACTTGTGAACAACCTTTTCAGCTCTGCAGGAACCTCGATCTGGTATGTATTTGTACTTTTCCTTTTCTACAACAAAAACCAGGTGGGTCATACTGAAACCTCATTGCACCACAGTAAGTGCAGTCAGGGACTTTGCTCAGCCTGTCTTTGTGGCAGGTTCTGGTAGATGAAATCATATGGATCATTTGTCACAGTATGACCATGGGCACCCTGTACCAGAACGTGATATGACTCGTAATCATCACCTGTGTGTGAAACATCATTAGCACTTATATTTAGTTTTGTAATTATATATTATGGTTTATGTAAATAATCACACATGAAGTAAAGAGTTATACATGAAGTCATAGTACCTTGCGCATGGTGACATATGATCCCATCATCATCATCATCAATGTTCACGTGCAATCCATGTCCCTCATTAACCATAGCTTTGTCACCATCTTGAACAGTATGCGTAGGTTCAAATAACCCCTGATCAAATTCATCTTCACTGTTTTGTTTAGATAGATGGTTGCGGCGCAGTCCACCCAATGCAAATAAAGCAACATCTTAGAATTTACCCGAATATCATACATTTCGGTAACCTTTTTTGATTGTCGTTCTCACTTGATGACTCTGTAATAGTAGACAATTGTGTTTCTTGTTGGCCTGACATTCTCGGTGATCTATGCTTACTGGAGTACTCCCGCATCCGTTTCAGTAATTCATCCTTCTTCTGTACATCCATATTGTTATATGTTTCCCTCCTCCTTAGTAGTTGTTCCCTACTAGATGACCCACCTGAAGGGCAAAAATCAATTAATTTTTATCTAATATTAATTCTTTTTACCTTTTCGTAGTGGCTATGTCTATATATATATATTAAATAAACATAGAGTGAATTTAGGAAGAAACATAACGTTATAAACCTTGTGGTGTAGCATCTGGTATGTTCGAAGGAAATGTATTTTCGCTTGGACGTCGACCTTTGTAATTATCATTTCTGTATAGCCAATCCATGCCCTCATCTGGATCAACATTTTCCTTATTTCCTATAATTGGTGTCTGCACAATGGTTGAGCATCCACTTCCCAATGGCTGCTCACCTTAACATTTAATTTTTTATGAATCCGTGTTCATGATTACAGTTGTTGTAAGTGGAAGTAAAAAAGGCGATGTTTTAAAGGACACAGGAAGTGGTAATATTTTGGGTAGTGACTTTCTTCCTTGCTCGGTACTCACTTTGTTTTCTATTAGCCTCATCTCTTTGTTCAGTGGTCATTTCAGCTCGACGTTTTCGTTGCCGCCGATTCCTTTCGTCCCTTTTTTGGGCTGCCTCATCTAAAGTGTTGGTTTGGACATATATAATCAATAAGACATCACTAATAGTGCTACATACCTGAACATCGATGTGGAACCGAGCATACATACCTACGATATTAGTGATATCTCCTAGCTCTTCGCGTGTATCTCTCGGTGTAGACATTGTCAACTATGTACCTGGGACAAATATTATCATTCTTGCTGAACTTTTTTAAGAAATAAATAAACATATTCCTTTCTGGTAATGGTCTAAAATCCAAGCAAAACCCACACGACTCCATTTGATTGCCAGCAAGATTAAACAACAAAACCAGAGTGAGCATGGCCGCGACACCATTGCCGACGACGGGCTAGTAGAACACAGATACATCCCATGGTCTATAGCCGCAGTATGATTAGGATTCTTAATGCACTCTCCACCAAACCAAAGCTGACCAATCTAAAAACCAGCCCATTAAAACCATTTAAAACCAAACCATGGGATTTCATAAGTCTCTAACCTTTCTTCTGCTGTTTGTCAACAGCTAAACAGATAAAAATTAATTTCAAATCAGAAGTTTGGAATCCAGGCGTGTGCAAGGCTAAAGCAACTAAATTCAAAAGTTTGAAAGTTTGGAATCCAGAAGCAACTAAATTTAGAAGCAATTAATTAAAAATTTTAGGACTATATATTCATGCCATCCTGAAGCAACAAAATTTAGAAGTTTGGAGTCCAGGCGTGTGCAAGGCTTGGAATTAAAAGCTATAAGGTGACCTTACTTGAAACTGGATGACTGTTGCACTAAGTAAGACGTGTGGTGGCTTCACATGACGATAAAGACAGTTGTGGATGGTTGGGCTGCAGAGAGGTTGAGCGTGACGACAGTCCTAGTGGAAGTCACTGATCGAGTGCTGATAGTGCCGCCGCTGAGGGCACCGCGATCGCTTCTGCTTGCTCCAGGCCTAGTTGAAGTCGCCGATCGAGTGTTGACGGCCAGTGGCGGACCTAGAGAATCATGGAGAGGGATGCGGCTTACGGTCTAACGACAGAACAATAATGCAACTTTATGTTACCACAGCCATAATTTTTTCACACATAGTTTAAAACAAACAATATTGATGCACATCAACAATAAAGTAACAGTAATAAAATATTTGTGCTTACCATTTATCAAAATATACTAAGTGAATCCCACAATGATAACAATAATAGATTGTTGGTGTTGCCAAAATACAATCCGTGCTCAATCAAATGGTTCTAGTCACTGAAAAGGAAACAAATAATTCGTTGTAAGAAAAAACTTAATATATAATGTATCATTGAAAAATGAAAATAGGTGCATTACCTCTTATAGATCAAATCTACGCCCTTTTCCTTCCATGTTCATGAAGCGATGAACCACAACATCATTTGTAACTTTCTTTAATTCTTCTTTCTCCACATAGCAAATAAGTCTATTACTCAAGTGTGCATCACCCATGCGGTTACTAAGAGTTGTTTTCACAATCTTCATCCCCGAAAATATTCTCTACACTGTTGCGGTAGCAATTGGCAATACAAGCACAAGTTTCAAAAGCCGATAAACTAATGGATAAAAAATATTTTTTTTGTCGACACCATTCTTTGTGAAAGCTCACTGATAGTATTTAGGTTGGAGAATCGATTGTCTTCTCTCACATCAGCAATGTAGAGGCCAAGATGTTCCTTAAGATCTCTCAATTCCATAGAGCTAAAATCATCAGGATATAATTTTGCTAAGTTTACCAAACTCTCCACATCAAAATCATGAAATGAATCTCTTGGATTGAAAGCAGCTAAACAAACAAGCAATTGAGAGCTTGTCTCATTAAATCAGCTATTAAGCTCTTGAACTAGCCAATCTATAATCTCATTAAAACAATCCACTTCATAGTGATGCTTGTTTGTAATTCCAGATGCCTTCCTAGACCTTTTGGGATAAATATATGCATCTTCCATTTCTAACCTTGCAATATCATGCATCTCACAAAAATCATTGACTTCATCTAATAATTTGCTCCAACCATCTCTTCTAAGGTTACACAACTGTAATTTAGTTGCTTGCAAACACTTCATAGCATTCACAATGTCTTGATCCTTGCGTTGCAATGCTTGTGACAAAGTGTCTGTGATGGTTAATGTGGTTAATAGGAGATGCAGGTAAAAGACAAAGTCAAAAGATTGGAAGTAGATTAGAAGATTTGATGCTTGGTCTCTACTTTTCCAATCTCTGTCATCCTTTTCCACAAACTGTAGCACTTCAACAACTATAGAAAATAGTTCAACAAGACTTTTAAAAGTTTTATAATGGGAACTCCAACGAGTATCTCCAGGTCTTTGAAGACATTGCTCTTGATTCAACCCTCTCCCAGTTTCTAGCTGCCCACAACCTAAGGCCTTCGTCACTTTTCATGATTGATATCCCTGATCATGTCCCTTCTCTTGGCTGATCCACCCACCACATTTAGTAGACTATGAATCATGGTCAAGAAATTGCTAGTACCCTTATGTTTTCTCACAACAGCCACAATAACTAACTGAAGTTGGTGAGCAAAACAATGGACATAGTATGCTGACCTACTTTCTCTCAAAATTAATGATTGTAGCCCATTGAACTCACCTCGCACGTTGCTAGCACCATCATATCCTTGGCCTCTAACTTTCTTTAAGCTGAGCTCAAACTTTGCAAATAGAGAATCAATAGCTGACTTGAGACAGGAAGAAGTTTCAGTCACATGCACAAGACCAACAAACCTCTCTTTCACAATTCCACATTTGTCAACATACCTCAAAACCACAACCATTTGTTCTTTACAAGAAACATCCCTTGACTCATCAACTAGCAAGCAAAACACATCATCACCAAGTTCTTCAAGAATAGAATGTAGAATTTCATTTGCAAAAGACTCAACAATGTCTGTTTGAATTTTATGAGCAACCATACAACTATTACCTGCAAGACCCACTGCTTTTTTCAAATCTGGATCATGATCAGCTAAGCAGTCATAAACCTCTAAGAAATTCCCTTTATTCAAAGACCCCTTTGACTCATCACGACCATGGAAAGGCAAGCCTTGCTTCAATAGAAGCCTAGCAGTATCAATGGATCCATTCAATCTAGTAAAATAAGCCCTCTTAGCTGCTTCACTTTGCCTATGCAAAACAACAACTATGTGCTGATTTCTTTGTAACAAAGCATCACACTTCTTCATAGCATTATAATGTGCTCCACCAACATCACCAACATGAGTCTTTAGCCTCTCTTTCCTGTGGAAACCATTCCAACCATCAACAACAAATGCTTTATATCCTGCATCCTTCTTTTCTCTGAACAAGAAACAACAGAAACAATATCCTCTATCTTTTGATTCACTATATTCAAGCCAACCTCCAAATTCATCAAACCATTCTGGTTGAAACCTTCTTGGATTGTCTTTTTCCCCAATCTGTGTAGAGGGAAAAAAGCACGTGCGAGGTTGGCATGGTCCATTCTCTAAATATTTCCTTCTCACAGTCTCTCTATGATTTGGATGGTACGAATCAATTTCCTTCCTTAAGCCTAGATCATATTTGATCTCTTCTTCAAAATTAATATCCGGTACTTTTCTTTTCAAAAACCTATCCATGATTTTCCTAGAATCCAAAAGAAAAAGACATGAATTAACAAATTAAAATCACTTGAAGATGTTTATTGAAAGGATAGACGTGAAAATTTGCTTGCTTCTGCTTGCGAGATGCAAATTGCAAATCTGCTGACTGCAGACTGCTGCTTGCCTGCTTGCGACGGTTAGCGGCAACTACGATTGTCACTTCCTTAGATGTCTGGATGCTCGCGTCAATGGAGATTCAGATAAGAGACGATGAGAAGACGGAAGTGCAAACTACAGAGAAGGGAGGCTGCGGCAGTCGATGAGTCGAGCGAAGTAGTCAGAGCGTCTACGCGGCCGGCGGCTGCGTGCATATCAGATTGTGTACACGAGCTGCTGGGCTGTGTGGGCTGCCATTTTTCAATGATGAAACAGCCATGGGCTCTTTTAGGCTGGGCTATGGGTGCAGCAATTTCAGCTGGGAGTGCATATACGGTAAAAAATGGTATACTACCAAGGATCTCGTATATTGCCGTGGGTGCGGTCTCACCCAGTGACCATAACGTAGGTCTGCCCGTGTTGACGGCGCCGCCGCTGAGGGCGCCGCGATCGCTTGTGCTCTCTCCAGGCCTAGTTGAAGTCACCGATCAAGTGCTGACAGCGCCGCCGCCGAGATCACCGTGATCGCGGCCGTGGGGGCTTTGGATTGTGATTGTCACAGTGCCTGCGATGTGGCTCTGACACGATTCCGGCCGGTGTGGCGGAGGTAGTGCTCGCTAGAGGCCCGGTGCCCGCGACGTCGCTACGACCGTGATTATGGCTACGTCAGGAATGACTGGCGGCGGAGGTAGCAGCCGAGGAAGTCAAGGGCACGAGGTATGTGGCCTGCGTGGAGAGATCATGGAGGCGCAGAGATTGTGGCATCCCCGAGCGGCCGGTGCCCGTTCGTAGATTTTTTTTCTTCGTAGATGGCTACGATGATTTTGGAGATCGTGGCATCACGAAGTTACCGGCCGGTGTCCTCGGCATTCTTTTTTTGGCCGTAGATTTTTTTTCGGTCGTAGATTTTTTTGTTTGTAGATTTTTTTTCTTTGGTGATTTTCTTTTGGCGTTCCCAGGTATTGAAAACACAAGCCTCATCGCTGTTGATACAATCAACCGTGGCCACAAGATTGTGATGAAGCTTGTGAGATGTGGGTTTTAGCCCTTGATTTTAATGGAAATAATTTTTTATATATAATTTTTTGGTGCACTATGGTTAGACTCTCTCAGTGGGGTACGGCCGCGGCACCGTTGCCGGCGACGGGCCATTACAACACAAATACATCCCAATAATGAAAAATGCTTACTCATTAAACACAGTAGCCTTTCAAGGACAGTTTATGTGTTGACAATAAGCAAGTTCAAGATGTAACTCGACAATGCTAAGAGTTAAAAAGAGACAAAGCTTACTGATCTGCAAGTCTAAACACAGATAGAAGTGGCATGTGGACGTTATGAGATGCTAAGAGTTGATTGGTCCATTATACACGCAACCATATACACGCAAGTAATGGCATATGGACGTTATGAGATGCGAATGGTAGCAGACACAAGCTAATAAAAATGTCGCGATCCATGAATTCCATTGGAACCCAGAGGGTCAGCAACTATTGGAAATCCATGTCACCCATCCCCATCTTTAACTGAAATTCATGTCATTCTCAGGCAACCAAATTCAGAAGTCTCAAATCCATATGTGTGCAAGGCTGGAAATTAAAAGGTATAGAAAGTGAACCGACCTAGGCCTGGATGAGTCTCGAACTTAGCGATAAGTGTGATGGCATCACGCGATGATGAAGTTGGTTGTTGTACTGCTGTGTATCGCCTGGGCTGGGTGAGCACGCGCTGGTAGCGCTGCTGCCCTTCGCGGCGGAGATTTTGCTCGCTCCAGGCCCTAGTTGCAGCCGCCGATCACCTGCGTTGAGGGTGCTGCGATCACGGCGCGGGGGCTTACGACCGTGATTCTGCCCGGTGCCGGCAATGTGGGTACGACAGCGATTCTTCCCGTCGCCGCAGAGGCAACAGCCGAGCAAGTATCACCTGCCATTGAGGGTGCCGCGATCACGGCGCGGGGGCTTACGACCGTGATTCTGCCCGGTGCCGGCAAAGTGGGTACGACAACGATTCTTCCCGTCGCCGCAGAGGCAGCAGCCGAGCAAGTGCTGAGGGCGTGGAGATCGTGGCGGCGGCGGGGGCTGTGGCCTGCGAGCGATGGTGCGCTCACCACCTGTGGGCAATGAGCAGGGCGCGGAGATCGTGGCGGTATACGCTCGCAGGGCGCAGAGATCATGGCGGCGTCCTTGCCGGTTTCTTTTTTTCTTCGATGACAACAGGTTACGGTGTTTTCTCTGTTTTTTTGCTACGGCCAGGTTTAGAACGTGGCTCGCTCGGTGTTTAACGCGGAATTTTTATCGAATCGCAAGCCTCGTCGCTGTTGATACAATCAACCGTGGCCGCAGGATTGTGATGAAGCCTGTGAGATGTGGATTTTAGCCTTTGATTTTAATGGAAGTGATTTATTGTGTACAATTTCTTGGGTGCACTATGATTGGGCTCTCTCAGTGGGGGACACAACCTTGGGTGGATGTAGTATTGTTTTGATTGGTCCATTATAGTAGAGATATATCCGAATCTATCAAATGAATTTGATATACCAATAATTAAATATGTGGATGTAGTTTCTACACATAACTTTGGGTATGTTATACTTGTTCTATGTTAACTTTGGGCACCTTCACCGTCTGAGTCTGTTCGCTTGTCTGAAAAGTCATGGCTAAAAGTACTGTTTGCTGATTTATTATGAGAGAAGAACTCTTCAGGCTGGTAGAAAAAAATACGGCTTATAAGACAAGCGAACAGAGGCTAGTGGGAATTCTTTACCGACCAATGTTGCATCGCAAATTCTAGTGTGTGGTATAGTGATGTCTCACCAATTTCCTTGTGTAAGGAAAACACTATAAGAAGAAAATACTTATAATTGTTGAATGAGAGAATTTCTCCTTAATTAATATATTTGATTTGACCATATTTGAGTGTATGGATACACACTTTTGGATTTAGTTGAAGTTGTATGACTTCTTTAAGTAGCAGTGGCGAAGCTAGAGCAAATTAGAGGGGTGTCTTTTTTCTTATAGGTGTGATTTTTTTGATAATTACACAGTTCAACGTAGACACCCAAACACACACGCACATTCATTCGTATGAACACACGCACGCTAATCCTACCCTTATGAGTACATCAGAAGTCACCTTAGGCACCTCACTATCAGCGGAGGCGTCGCTACTGCTGAAAACATAGCGTGAAAATTTGATCTACAAACATAGTAAAAATTTGCTTCTAATAGTGTTTTTCAAATTTTTGTGGGTGTCTGGACACCCACAATAGGTCCTATGTAGCTTCGCCCCTGTTAAATAGTTTTTGTCTTTATTACCTTTGTTCTTTAACTAGAGCTTAACTCATTTTCATTACAAAACAAATTTGTATGATAATTTAATAGAAACAATACAACATATACCGATATAAATTCTTTTGAACTTTATATTATAAACATTAACGTTTGTGGGTGTATGGTGGATCGGAGTTGTTCTCTCAAGCAAAGTGGATGAACAATCGAGAGCCTGTTCGCTTGTTGCTGATTTTGAATGCCTGATAGATAGATTTGGCAGATAAGCTCAAATGTGACTTAGTTGATTACGAATGTAGCTTTAGAATTATGGAAGCACGATATATAGAATTATAGAAGCATAATACTAAATGTTTCAAATTGTACGTGGGCATGGAGGATAGTGTAGGATGGTGCGCCAAATACAATAATTCTATACGCACAATGGCGGAGCTTGGCCAATGAATTGAAGGGGACAATACGATACTCAATCTATCATGAATTATAGGATTTTGACTTTTTTAACATCAAATTTAATAACTCGCCTTATTTAAAAATTTGTGTAAAATATTTTTTTTTCATGGTTTGGTTTATTAATAAAAGTTCTTTAAAAATAATTTAGATTTGACTATGTTTGCATAACTTTTTAAAATAACGACGAGCGATCAAACTTAAGGTCAAAAAAGTCAAACGTTTTAGAATTTAGGATGAAGAGAGTATGAAATATAAGAGGGGGCGGATTAGAATATCATTAGCACTTAAAAGTGAAAAGTGATGAAACTAATTCATACATTAAGGCCTTGTTTAGATCCAAAAACTTTTTGGATTTTGACACTGTAGCACTTTTGTTTTTATTTGACAAACATTATCCAATTATAGAGCAACTAGGTTTAAAAGATTCGTCTCGTGATTTATAGGTAAACTGTGTAATTAGTTACCTTTTTTATCTATATTTAATATTAAATGCATGTGCCGCAAGATTCGATGTGATGGGGAATCTTGTAAAGTTTTGGATTTTTAGGTGTATCTAAACAAGGCCAAGTATTTTTTATCTTGGGGGTCGGGGGGTGAGGAGGGAGGAATGGCCCACTAGCTATCCTGTTCGCTGATTAAAAAATTGTGGTTGAAATTATTATTGGCTGATTTATTGTGAGAAAAAAACATTGCTGGCTGAAAAAAAAATATGACTGAAAAGAGAAGCGAACCGGCTTGTCCACCACTAAATACGCGCACACACAAGTATTTTATTAAGTTTAGAGCTTTCTAGACAGATAAATTATAATAAATGTATGAAGTACAACAATTTATCGAGTAAGGCCCTGTTTAGATTAGGGATGAAAATTTTTTGAGTATTACATCGAATGTGTCGGAAGGATGTCGGAAGGGGTTTTTAGAAACTAATAAAAACACAAATTACATATCTCGTCTGAAAACTACAAGACAAATCTACTAAGCATAATTAATCTGTCATTAGCACATGTTGGTTACTGTAGCACTTAAGCTAATCATACACTAATTAGGCTTAAAAGATTTATCTCGTGATTTTCAATCAAACTGTGTAATTAGTTTATTTTTTTTATCTATATTTAATGTTTCATGCATGTGTCCAAAGATTCGATGGGATGGATGAAAATTTTTTAGGTGTGGAACTAAACAGGGCCTAAGAAAAACTTATTTTGGAGGCAAATATGATATTTTATTGGTGGAATGTAAAAGAACTCTAGGTGATGGCACCAACCTGTGATTAGTCTAAGTCACTGTTCAAGTCTAGCTAAACTATGGGTTTATTTGGTGCACCTCAACTTCACTAGTAAAATTGATTTTTTAGAAAATAGCTTGATGAGTAACTTTGTAAATGAAGCTAAGCTGTTTTGGAAAAAATGTTTGGTAAAATAGCTTCACCAACTACTTCATGTATAGTTGAGAGAGAAATGAGAGAGAGCTACAATAAACTACCTTTTCAACTTCATCTCAACTCATGTCTTTGTGAGAGGAGAAGAAAAACAGTTTCACTTATAAAGTTGTTTTAAAAATAAATATTTGGCAAATAAAACAGCTCACAACCGCTCATGTTATTAGAGAAGTTTATTCTAATCATTTTAGTATTTGGTTCCTTGGCTATCGAGTAAGGATGGCCAACTCTAGATTTTTTTCTCGTATTATAATCAAATAATTTTATAAGGTATACAATTCAGAGAACTAGAGTGGAGGTCTAAATAATTGTTTTGACACATGGAATGGCCTGTTCTGGATATATAGAGTATCTAAATAGGCACAACAATAATAAACATAATAATAGTTTTAGAATTTTAAGTTTCCCTCCAGAATTTTTTATCCTATATATTTGAAAGAAAAAAAATAATAGAAAATGGAAAACCCTTTAGCCGCGGCGAGTGGTGTCGTCTCCCCGTTGGAAGGGAATTGGACGGGCTTGCTTCGACTCCACCTTCTCCCCTCCGTCGGCGTCTCCTCCGATGCTGGGACTCTGGTGGGGTGGGGATTGACTTCGCTCTACCCCAATCCAACCCAATCAGCAGCAGCTTCCCGCCGCCCCATGCCTCATCGCGGCCGGCGGCGATGGGCGACGTCCCAGTCCCAGCCCCAGCTCCCCCTGTTCCCGACATCGATATGACCCCAAGCCGCCGCCGTGAGCCCTCCGAGCCCCGCAGCGACAGCGACTGGGACGCTGGATCCAGTCGCGAGGGTTCTCCCGACCTCCTCCGCCGCGCGCCCGCCGTGCAGATCTCGCGCGCCTCCTCTTCCTCGTCCTCCTGGCTCCGCGAGATCGAGCGCGACCGTGTGCGCCTCGTCAGGGAGTGGGTCCACATGGCCGCCCGCGACCGCGACGACGATGCCGGGCCCCCACCATCCCCCGTCCCTGAACACGCGCGCAGGGACGCTCCCCGGATCCGTGGCCGCCAGGCGCGCCTCGAGCTCGTCATGCGCATGGCCGCCGACCGCCAAGCCGAGCTCCACCGTCTCTCGCAGCACCGCGCCGTCTCCGACTTCCCGCACCGCAACAGAATCCACGTCGGTGCTTCTTTATTTCTCAACTCACTGTTCCATTACTTGTGACAATATAGTGTCCTACTTTGCTTTGTCAGATATATTTGACTGACGTGCTCAGAATTACCGTCTTCACTGCAGGCGCTGCTCCGGGGTCGGTTTCTGCGCAATGGCGGCTTGCCGGAGGAGAGGAGACCCCCATCTGTGGCCGCAAGGGAGCTTGGCCAGCTGCGACAACGTCATCCTGTCTCTGGTTTGAGGTATGTGTCAGCTCGCGAGCTGAGAAAAGAATGTTGAGGCTGCTTCTGCTGCTTAATGGATATATATAGGTTCTTTTTCTTTTCTTTTCTGTTGGGATAAATGCATGTGTATGCTAGATCAATCATTCACTGTTGCTACATTCTGATGCTGCCGTTGTTGGCATGACATCTTTTGAGGAGTTCATGATGTCTATTGCTTCAGCTGTTACTGCACTTGGCTTTTCTGTTAGTTTGCAAATGTTCTGCCTCACGAAGGAGAAAGATACTAGTAGCACATAAAAAATGATAACTTAATAAGCATTGTACTGTTATATGATGCTGATAAGGGATAAAAAGCTTGTGTTGTTAGTAAAGCAAGCTTTAATACACCGAGCAGTCGATGCTCAACTTCAGATTATTGTTGCTCACATTGTTCATTTCTACTCCAAAGTGCTAATCATCATGTCATCCTTGCACATCAGTTCATCTATACTTATTTTGGTTGTTTGTTATATCAAAATATAATGTAGGCAAAGACTGATTTTATCTTTGTTTAAAAGAACACCAGAGTTCTATTTGTAAATGTTTGCAACTTTGTGAGCTATTCAGCCATTTTATCATACTATTACCTCCTTGCCATATTTGACACATGGTGTCATTTTATCGTAAGACACATAAATGCATAGCTCATTTTGCTAGTATCGAGATATATTTTTGTCCACAGCGGGTGAACCCAAATTTTATTACTTTCTCAATGAAATTTCATCCATCCCACTGTTAGACTTTACCACTTCGACTGATTAATGGACACAAAGAAACTATCACAAGCTCACAACATCACAAAGAGCTCTGTGACTCGTTTCCACCACGGCTAGTCTGATGATGTGATACACTCTTTAATATGTGGTTTGGACCTAACATATCAGTTAGGTATATCAACTGGTTAGCTAGCTAGTCAATTGATTACTTGTTTAGTTGTTTATCTACTTATTCACCCTCTCTCTCATCTGATCACATTTAGCAATCCCAAGCTGGTGCATTCACTTACTATATGGACAGATCTTGTTAGTGCTATTAAAATGTACTCTTATAATGCCGCTGAGTTTCATCATGTGCTAAGTAATAAAATAATAATACTCATTAATTTTAATAACTAGAGAAGAGTTCCGCTTCAGATTGGAGAATCTTGTCCGTGGTCAAGCAGATAGCCAAGTGGAAGCTTCTTCAGCTCGTGATGTTGAATTATCTACAAATGATCGTTCTGAATTAAGACCTTCTGAAACTACTCAGGAGAGACATGAGTGGACAAGTGAGAATATAAGTCTTCAGCAAATTGACAGTACGGCAACAACATCAGGATTTGAAAGTGGCAGCCCTAGCATTGCTGAAGTCTTCTGTGGATCTCATAGTCAAGCAGAAAGTCAGGAAGATTTGGAACATGACAGAAGAGACTGGCAACAATTTTCCCAGGCCGTGATTGGAGAGGAATCTGAAAGAAGTTGGCATGACAATGCAGACATCTCTTCTCGTGAGGGGACAGCAGTTGAAGAGGATAATAACGAGCATCTTCCAGAAGCAAATGAAGAGTCAACCAGTGTTGATCATCTTCCTGAAGGACTTGAAGAGTCCATCAGCAATGGTAGTCTTCCTGAAGCGCAAGAAGATCATCATGACAGTGATCATCTTCCTGCAGTGCTTGAAGAGCTGCATGACAGTAATCACTTTCAGGAATCACATGGGGAATGGAGCAGAGATGATCGTCCTATTGAAGTCTATGATGAGTGGCAGAGTGATGATCATCTCCCTGAAGTAAATGAAGAGTGGCATAACGATGACGAGTCTAATGATACTGCAGACAATTGGCATGATAATAATTCTGACCAACCAATTGACCATGATGCTGCTCTTATTAGAAGAGCTAATACATTCATCCCTGGGGATGATGATAATGTGTACAGCACAGAATTGAGGGAACTTCTAAGCAGGTTATTGTTTCTTGCTTAAAGAAAGTTACAAGCAATTTATTTGGTGTTTGTATAAATACTAAAATTGTCATAATTATGCAGAAGGAGCGTTTCTAACCTTCTTCACAGTGCTTTTCGTGAAAACTTGGATCGGCTTATCCGGTCATATGTTGAACGGCAAGGTCGTGGTCCTCTCCCTTGGGATCTGGAAGGAACAACTCCTGCCCCTCCCTCACCAGATCAAAATCAGGAGCAGCAAAGAGATGATGAGGATCAGGAACTGCAGAACACTGTGAACAGGCCTCCTTTAGTGATACCACCTCCACCTATGCCTCCTCGTCAGCCACTCTGGCATTCAGAGTTGCATCGTAATAATTGGATCAGACAAAACATTCATCGTTCATCTTCTGATATTGTGAGCTGTTGCCATTGATATCCTTAACATATGTACATTAATATTTTACTTTGCTCAATTCATCTTTTTGGTGCTTGATACAATACATATTTAGATTAAGTTTGGGGAATAGCTTATATGTTATGCGTGGCAAAGGCTCATATTTATTTTGTTTTCCTCTGTCCAGGAATGGGAAGCCATCAATGATTTAAGAGCTGATATGGCTAGACTTCAGCAAGGCATGAGCCATATGCAAAGGATGTTGGAAGCTTGCATGGATATGCAGCTAGAGTTGCAGCGTTCTGTAAGGCAGGAAGTATCAGCAGCCTTGAATCGTTTCATTGGGGAGCAAGGTTAGTAAATCAGCATGGTCATGTTTGCTACGTTTCCTACAGTATTCAGGGAAGCAATTTTGAGCATCCTTAATTCCTTGTGCATTTGTATATAATGTGAGCTCTGAAAATTGATGGCTGAACTCTCAAGTCTTTGGCATAGCCGTGTGTATCAGTCATAGTAACATAAGATGCAAAATGCTAACTATAGTTTATCTTATTTGAAACATATAGCTAGGATGTTGGACATCTTATGTTATGGACTACGGTTCCAAATTGGCACATAGTTTAGGATAATAAGTTACCCCAAACACATTATTTGTATCTGTGTACCATTGGATTGCATAGCACTTGTTTGTGATATTATGGAATGCTGATTTGCATCCATAGAGCAAGGGAAGCATTATATACTAATTAAATTGATAATGTGCGTAATTATGTCATACTTGAGTTGGTATTGCATATATGGTACTGGTTGCATTTCACATTCCATACATCCACCTATATATATTTCAGGTGGTGAAAGTAGAGAAATAATTGACGATGGTTCGAAATGGATAAATGTGAGAAAAGGGACCTGCTGCATATGCTGTGAGACTCCAATTGACTCTCTTCTGTACAGGTTTGGCTCGCATTAACAATGTTCTATTATTTATTTCACATTAACAATGTTGACTTATATGGTCTATATGTTGGTAGTAGCTGTGAACTTGTTTTTGTGTTTATTACTGATCAGATGTGGGCACATGTGCACATGCTCGAAATGTGCGAACGAATTGGTTCGAGGTGGAGGGAAATGCCCGCTGTGCCGCGCACCCATAATCGAGGTGATCCGAGCATACTTCATCATGTAGATACAAGGAAGACAGCAAGAAGATAGAAGAAGCGTGAATTGTTTTTGGTCTGTGTGGAGTTGTTAGCGGGTGGTGTATGATTGTATTCAATTTTGTTCATTCTATCTAATGTGTTGGTTAATTTTTCTCTGGGTTCATTTCGTTTTGGTCTGCCTGCCCTATTGTAAGTAATGTACGGTTTTGGGTGTGGCGGCAGAACGGGGAGGCGGTCTTCTCTGATTGCGACTTGGGTCACTGCTAATTTTGTTCCACAACGAGTCAACGACTAATGGTGGCTGGGGTGGTTGAAACATGAAAAAGGAGGAAATTACTGGTATCTTTGTTCGTGCAGCACGGTGTGCGGCTTGGCCATGGCCGCCTTGGATTGTTTTGTGCGATTTTGATGTGGGTCTTGGCTTCCTTAAGATATGGTGGTGGTCATGATGGCTCGCTTGTTTTATAAGATCTTTTTTTTTGTTAGCCAGTAGTGTTTATCTTTCACAACAAATCAGCGAATTTAGTCATGACTTTTAGACAAGCGAATATGATAGATATTTCAGGTCTCTAGTTCTTAGATGGATGCGAAAGTGGTGCTATGTATCATGGTGATGCTGTTTCCCGGATGCTTGATTTTTATTTTCTCGGACAACTGAGGTCTTATTTGGTTGCACTTCAATCACTCCAATTCGGGTTTTTTGGGTAGGTGCCGCGTGCTGCGAGGGAGAATCGTGTGTTGTGAGGAGATGGTATACATGATTCAATTTTTATGAAATTTTATTACAGTTAAAGCATACAATAATTAGCTCATCATAAAAATTTCACCACAATTAGACATAAAAATCGTAGCTATGAATTATTCTATTTAATTACAAAAAAATATGGATCTAAAGCTATAAAAAAACTTTGTACTAAAGCATATTATATTATATGTTCACTGTCTAAATCTACTTGTATGAAGTCCAAAAATTTAGATTTTTTATTTTTTATTTTTTTTGTGATTTATTATGATTTTTCAAAGATTTAGATCTTGTTTAGTTCGCGAAAAGAAAAATTTTTGGGTACTGTAACACATTTGTAACCATAGTAATTACTATCCAATTATGAACTAATTAGGTTTAAAAGATTCGTCTCGCAAAATACATGCAAACAATGTAATTAGTTATCTTTTAATCTATATTTATGTTCTATATGTGTCCAAACATTTAATATGTGAAAAGCCCAAGTTTGGTTTTGGTAATTAATGACATCAAGTTGCTAATGTTTTTATGTTAAAGTGATTTGAGTTAGATATAGCAACACAAGTGATGAAAAGAGCTAAGTGGCATGAAGTGGTGGCCACTAGATCACAAAAAGATGGAGCATGAATATGGAAATGAAGATCATGATGATCAAGCACTTAGTGGTAGACAAGGAGCAAAGTAATCAAGGCAAAGGTATAACTACAGAGTTTTGCTTTTGCCGGTCTAATATGAGTAGAGAAGTGATTGACCGGATTTAGGATAAATAGTCGACTGTCAAGAGAGAAAATCACGGTCATCTCTCGAATCAAGTGCTACTAGGTCGACATCTTGAGCATATGCATTAGGATCTACTCCCTCCATCCCAAATTGTAAGTCGTTTGACTTTTTTACCCTAAGTTTGACCACTCGTCTTATTCAAAAAAATTGTGCAAATATAGTCAAATTTAAGTCATTCTTGAAGAACTTTTATTAATAAACCAATACACAACAAAAAAGTGATATTTTGTACAAAACTTTGAATAAGACGAGTGGTCAAACTTGATATTAAAAAAGTCAAACGACTTACAATTTGGGATGGATTGAGTAGTAAAGTGCTAACCTGACTCTTTTGAAGAAAATGTTGTGAAATACTAACACACATGCACTTTGGTGTTGACAAATTTGCAAAGGACGTGGAGCTTGAAGGGTAGAGAGGGGTTTGGGTTCCTCTCTCCCTCCTGTTGAGCTTGCTAGGCTGGATTCGGTGCTTTTGAGAAAATAAAATATATTTTTTTCTATGGCATAGGAGGAAAGTTTCAGAAAAGTCATACAAGTGTTTTTCGTTGTGAAATTGTTGACGATAGATAACGTCTACTTTTAACCGTCAACCTTCCTTGAAAACTGCAACAATATCATAGAATAGGAGGTTATTACTAATCATTTCCACGAGTTTTGGTGAATTGTCGGTTTTTCAGGGAATTATCCAGAAAGTGCATAATTGAAGATTAAAGTGCATAAAAGCCATGAAACTTAACCGCGACGGAAAATATCGCTAGAGGGATGAGGAAGGATCTAAAGACACCAGAATGCCAGCCCCACCAGCCAGGCCGGCCGGCCTTCTAGGGTGGCCCCCACCTGTCAGCCTCTACGTACCTTTGAGGATGCATCTTGGCCCTACGTTAAGTCGGTTTGATCCTACGGTTGATGTTCATTCCACCAGGCTATTTAAACGGAGCTAGACCCCCCTAGAGGAGAGCCAGATCAATGAAGAGCTGAAGAGTCAAAAACCCTAATTCCTATCTAGTAGATCTAGGTTGGCAATCAAGAAAGCTAGTTCAATCTAGAACTAGTTCTTATTTAGAGATTAGAGAGATAGAGTTGGAGAGTAGAGTTCTGGAGTTCCGGCCTATCGGTGCTTCTTCGTTGCTATATTCTTTGAGATAAACCTCCTCGCCCGGAGTTTGCATCTTGAGATCATTTGGTAGTCAACTTCTAGTTAAAGTAAGTGTTTTGTTCATATTATTCTTCTAGTTTGCAACTCTTATTGAGTACTTTGATCTAGATAGCTTCTTGATTGAAGTAGTATTCGTAGCGTAGACGTGGTGTTCGGGCTATGTTTACTTGTGAATGTCCCCTGTTTTTCTAGATAGTGGTAGCTCACGAAGGTGACTGATAGCTTCGTTGAATCCTCTGTAGTCCACTTCCCATCAATAGGTTTGACAAGCAAAAGGTGCTTGGTAGGAGAGAACTCTGATTTCTACTCCTATCTTATTAAGTTATCGCTCGTGATCATATGATATAAAACAACCAGTTCAAAGACCAGAACTAGATAATCCATATTGTTCTCCTTGTTCTCGCTATTTTCTAGCTTGATTGTGCATTGGGTTAAGTTTATAGACTTAGTCATCGTCACCTACTGTTCCTTTGGGTTTGATATTTTAAACTGGGTTTATCTTGGTGAAGTGCTACAACGGTATTGTATCGTGCGGTTGCGGATAATCTTGTTTATTGCGCACATTTAATTAATACCAACAAGCATTTTTGGCACTGTTACCAGGGAACGGTTTGCTAAGATTGACTTTAAGTTTAGCTTAATTTCTGTATTATACTTTTCCTTTTTTATTTAGTTTTTTCTTAGTTTTCGTTTTTATCTTTTTCTATGGAACCCGTAGCACAACTCTTATATCAATACAGGGCACCATCGGGCTCACATTTACAGCCAGTAGAATCATCTAAACCCATTACATCATCTGGCTATGAGCTATGCCCGGGGTTAATTCATTTAGTTCAGGAAAATGTTTTTTCTGGTAGTTCTAGCGAAAACCCCTATTCCCGTTTGAATGATTTTGAAGAAACTTGTTCATGTCTACACATTAAAGGAATGGCAGATGAAACACTAAGGTGAAAGGTTTTTTCGTTTTCATTAACGAGGCGAGCTAAACACTGGTATAAGCGTCATGTTGGGAGTAGTCAGGGAGATTGGGAAGCGTTATGTTCTAGCTTTTATCTTAAATTTTTCCCTATCGAGAAAGTTGCTAAACTACGTTTTGAAATCATAGGTTTTAAACAATTAGATAATGAATCATTAGGTAAGGCTTGGGAACGTTTTGACAATTTTATAAATTCAGGTCCTAGTATTGCTTTGCCAGAACCTATGCTCTTACAAACACTTCTTTTTGGGCCTTAATGAAAAGAATAAAGAATATCTTAATTTGGCCGCGAGAGGAGCGTTCATGTATACTACTGCTACACATGCAAAAACTATTCTTATGAATATTTTGAATGATCTTCCTGAAGAGAAAGTAGAGTCAATAGCTAAGTCTGAATCATTGCTTGAATCTCAACCTTTAGCTATTTTGAAACCTGAACTTTTGAATGAAAAAGAGGAAATCCCATTTCCTGATTTTATGCTTTAATTAGAAGATTATCTTTTTGATGATTATGGGAATACCTCTAATTACCAAGTAATTATGAAACCTCAAGAATCTAGGGAATTCAAAAATATCGATTTCATTCATCCTTTTGAGGTAAAGTTTTTTAAAAAGTTTACCAAAGAGTTAGTCTTTGTCTTAAGTGAAGAATGGTTAGAAGAATCAAAACTTTCAAAAGATGTCATCTGTTTGAATTATTCTTATGTTACTTTTGAGTGTCAGATTGATAAACATCCTTTTACTACACATTATAATCCAATTGTGGGTGTTAATATCATGTCTCTTTCGTTTGCTAAAAGATTTGTGGAAGATATGCCATTAATTCCAACTATTAAAACTTTGAAGAGTCTTTCAGGTCACATTATTCCAAGTTTATGAGTCTTATGTTCTCTTCCTATTTTGGTTTATGGAGTTCAAGTTCCATTAAATTACCATATCTTTGGTGTTTGGGAGTTTGATGTGTTAATAGGTTTACCAATAGGAAAACTTATTAGAGAAGGTCAAAAACAGAAATTAGATATTAGTCTTGGGAAAGGTTACAAGCTCTCTACGCCTATATCCCATACCTTGAAAACTAGAGTAGAACTACTTCCTGAGCGAGATCCAATAGAGGAGATTAATGCTGCTTTTATTGATAAATTTTTAGAACCATCTATAGATGGCGATGACGCCCAATTCTTCATTGAAGAAGAGGAAGAGGAACCATCTAATCCTGAACCTCTCGATGAATTACTAGAGCCTCCTAAACCCCCTATTGAGCTTAAACCCTTACCTTCTGGCTTAAAATATGTTTTTCTGAATAATGCCCAGGAATCTCTTGTGATCATAAGTGATAAACTCTCTCAAGAAGAATCTTTACGCCTAATCACTATTTTAGAGAAACATCGTGCTGCTCTTAGATACTCACTCCAAGATCTTAAGGGAAGCAGTCCTGTTCTTTGCACCCATTGCATACCAACCAATCCTGAAGTTACACCTACTAAAGAACCCCAACATAGACTTAATAATGCGATGAGAGAGGTAGTAAAAAAAGAAGTTTTAAAGTTGCTACACGCTGGGATTATGTATCCTATGCCACATAGTGAGTGGGTAAGCCCTGTTCAAGTTGTACCTAAGAAGGGTGGTATGACTGTTGTTAGAAATGATAGGAATGAGTTAATTCCTTAGAGAACTGTTACTAGATGGCGTATGTGCATAGATTATAGAAAACTTAATAAAACAATGAGGAAATATCACTTTCCACTACCTTTCATTGATGAGATGTTAGAGCGTTTAGCGAATCACTCTTTCTTTTGCTTTTTAGATGGTTACTAGGTAGTGTGCCCGTGTGTTGCTACGGAATATCTAATATTTTTAATTTAAAATACATAGTTCGCATAATAAGATAATAATATTGTAATCTCCTACTTATTGGCATATCTGTTTGACATATCTATTTGTTGGCATATTATAATCTATTTGTTTGACATTCTAATTTGCATTGCAGATATAGCTTCTAATGTGTGTATGCAATAGTTGTTCAGATGAAACATATGCAGTCGGCTGCCTTATGTGGTGAGCCTTGGTGCTGCCTTACTTTAAAAAAACAAAAAATACAGAATGATTGTCAAATGCACACATGCTTATACACTCGTATAGAGGGATAGGAATACACTCGTACTTAGGGATGGGAAGCTAGATACGGTCACGGCTGTTACAACTACTTGACAAAATATAAATTGTAGATACAGGGTCACGACTGTTACAACTGCTTGACAAAATATAAATTGTAGATACGGGCACGACTGTTAATATACTCTTCCCATCATGTTATAAATTTTACAATTGTTAGGAGATTTTTAGCACAAAATGATAGCTATTCATAAAATATAATTTATTTATTTACAATAAAACACTCTAGGTAATTATGCCATCACATAAGTATGTATAGAGTATCTCTCTGTAGAGTTTGATAAGCCAATTGAAAATCCATAAGAACAATAACAAATATGGAGATAGTGAGATATTATTTGTGCAGAAAAATTTAAATTAAAAAAATGCAATTATGAATCAGTAAAGTAATATTACCTCATCTATGGCGTTAGGACCTCCTTGTATACAATATTTTTTCTGAGAACGGCCTGTGCGTTGCTAACAGTTTATACTAAAAATACATAGATCACACAATAAGATTTTAATACTGTAAAATTTAAGTATTAACATTAAAATATATAGAGGTGCGGAGCGGGGGCGCAGGGAGGAGTGTCGGGGGTCGCGGTGGTTCAACGGCCTGGTGCGGAGGCGACTTGATGACAACGGATTGGAGACGGTGGCTTGGAGGTCGAACTGATCGTGGGGGCGCACGGTGCGGGGGCGGCTTGGCGACGACGGCTTGGAGGTCGAACTGATCGCGAGGGCGCACGTCGCGGTGCCGTGCGAGCGGCAGCTTGGAGGTCGAGCTGATTCCCACGAGGATGAACTGATCGCGAGGACGAAATGATCGAGGGGGTGACGTCACGGTGTCGTGCAAGCGGCGGCTTGGAGGTTGAAATGATCCGGCGGCTTAGAGGTCGAACTGATCACGAGGGCGCACGTCGCGGTGTCGTGCAAGCGGCAGCTTGGAGGTCGAACTGATTCCTGTGAGCACGAACTGATCGAGGGGTTGACGTTGTGGTGTCGTGCGAGCGGCGGCTTGAAGGTTGAAATGATCCCTACGCACATTGCAGTGCCGGATTCTTTTTGTGCAGTGTCTGTATGAGATTTTTTTTTTGTTTCCTTCTGAAATCTGAACTGATCGCGGGCGATTGAAGGATTTTTGTTTCCTTTTGAACGGTGCCGGATTCCTTTTGTGCAGCGCAGCGTGCGTATGAGATTTTTTTTTGTTTCCTTTTGAAACTGAACTGACCGAGATCGCACATCGAGTTGCTGGGTTGCACGTCGGGTTGCTAGGTTTCTTTTTCATCCGTACGCGTTATGGTTTCCTTTTGGAGCTGCGCAGGATCGCAAGGGGAGATGAAACTTGAGGTTACGCCAAAACCAAAGTTGCACGAAAAAATTATCTTCTTTTTGTTCTTTTTAGTTGTAGGAGACTCTGGATACCACCAAATTCCTATTCACTCTGATGATCAAAGCAAAACCACTTTTACATGTCCCTATGGAACTTATGCTTATCATAGAATGTCTTTTAGGTTGTGTGATGCACCTGCTTCTTTCCAAAGATGTATGATGTCTATATTTTCTGATATGATTGAAGAAATCATGAAAGTTTTTATGAATGATTTTTCCATTTATGGAAAGACTTTTGGTGATTGTCTTGAAAATTTAGATAAGGTTTTGTAGAGATGTGAAGAAAAACACTTAGTCCTTAATTGGGAAAAGTGTCATTTCATGGTAAGAGAAGGGATAGTGATGGGGCACTTAGTGTCTGAAAGAGGTATAGAGGTAGATAGAGCTCAAATTGAAGTAATTGAACAACTACCTCCACCTGTGAATATAAAAGGAATCCGAAGTTTTCTTGGTCATTGTGGTTTCTATCGTCGTTTCATAAAAGAGTTTTCACATATTGCTAGACCCTTGACCAGTTTGTTAGCTGTTCCCTTTGAGTTTGATGATGCATGTTTACAATCTTTTAATCTCTACTATAATTGAAATCTTCTCCAGGCAAATCCCACCTACAAGATCAACGACTCACAACACATGTCCTACAGATTAGACGGCCCAGATTAGAAGTATGATCACGACCTTACACACCTTCAGCCTCGCGTCATCTCTACTCTCCGTGAAAACTCCGTATCTCTACTATAATTGAAATCTTCTCCAGGCAAATCCCACCTACAAGATCAACGACTCACAACACATGTCCTACAGATTAGACGGCCCAGATTAGAAGTATGATCACGACCTTACACACCTTCAGCCTCGCGTCATCTCTACTCTCCGTGAAAACTCCGTATCGCAGAAAACCTCCACCATGCGTGCGGCTCCGTCGCCCACCGCGAGCGTGGCCGCCGCTGCCCGCCCCGGTGCTGCGCCGCCCGCCGCGCCCGCCAGAGCTGTACCAGTCCGCTCGCCCGCCCATCCTCGTAGCGCGCTGCCCGACCATCGCCCGCCACCCGCCGCCCGACGTCGCCGATCGTAGAAAAAAAGGAAATAAACCGCCCGACGCCGCCGAGGGGTAAGTCGACGGAGCCAAGGGTCCGGCTGTGGCACCCAACGTCGTACCTCCGCAGCGCCGCGAGGTGCTCTCCCGCCTCTGTGAGCATCGTGGTCGGTGACGCACCATCAGGGCACGAGCACCCGTTGATCGATCTCGCCGCCGCTGCTGCCGCAACTTATAGGGCACGCCGCGATCCTAAACGGGATCGGCCACGCCCCTCGGTGCATCCGCGCTGTGTCGGTCCCAGCGTGACGATGTCGCTCCTCACCGACGACGACCCCTCCAACGACGCCGCACCGAGCCGCCCACCACTTTCCTGCTAGCGTGCTACACTGCTGCTGCTCGCGCGATCCGATCTGAGTTGTTCAGATCCGTTCATCTGTGTAGAGATACCGATCACAGTGTACATCTCATTTTCAGGTAAACAATTTACTATGCAATGCTTTATTTTATTTTTTTTCTTTCGGATGAACAACAGGGAAACTATCCCTAGATGTTCAATTTTATGCGTAGTGGTTGCAAATTAAAATAACCACAATGCTTAAAAATATCTAGCTAATTACAACCTATGTCTCCAGCACACTAGCTTCCTAATAAATACTGATTATGGCACATGACTATTTTACTTATTGGGAAGAAAATTTCTAACCTGAAGTGTACGGCTAGATGTGAATTTTATGAAGAAAATTGTGCTTACTAGAATGTAGTCTTTTCATGTTGCTTATACTGGAAATGGTCATTGATCCATTGTTTTTTAGTTGAAACGTGACTTATTTTTTTCTTGATTGGGCAATTGTTCTCTGTTAGTTGACTGTATCTTTTGTGTTCAATACTTGTTATCAGACCAGCCTTTTATGGGATTCACATTATTTTAATAATGCATTGTTGGTTTTTGAAGTTAAGAAAAAACAATTTTTATGAATATAGTTTCAATTGCATGGATATGATCATACATGAAAACAAGACGAGACTCAAGGGTAGTGGCGTGGTGCTGCTCTCTGCCTGTTGCCACGCTGCTGTTGCTCCTCTCTTCTTGCCGACACAACCAAGGTGAGTTGGAATGTATTTCCAGGTTTTCATAAAACGAGTTTCAGGTAGCAAAAGAAGGAACTAAAATACAGTTACCAATTACCATGTAGTATTTCAATATCAATGCATCAGCTATCCTATTGAGAGAAGTAGGCTTCACTTGTTTTCACGCAATGAGTTTCAGGTAGCAAAAGAAAAAACTGCTCTATTGCAGTCCTATGTATCTGATTGCTGCTAGCCTCGATTGAGAAGTAGGCTTCACTTGTTTTTTTCATGAGAAATAGAGGTCTTCAGTAGTAACACTTGTCCGGTGCATCACATTATCATCGATATATTATACTAAATCTGGCACTTAAGAAATAATTGCTTTACCACTTTATTGTTTGGTAGCAAACTGAATACCTGGTGTAACAAAATGTTTGCTCTAATGAAATGTGTAAGCAAACTATTGAGATGCAGTGTTGCTTGTATTTATGTGGGACTGCAATAAGGAACTTGCACTAAGAAATTGCTCGCAAACAGGTTGCTGCTTCGAGAGAGGACGGTGGTGCTTGTTTCTTGATTAATTGTTCGAGTAGCCAACTAGGTGTGTTGGATTTTACATGAATTTGTATTTGCTGGAATGGAGCTGATTACAGATGGGTTATATATGCACTAGCCTGCTCAACACACAGTCTATAGGTAAGCCATTCGATGAAATGCTCTTAAACTCATCCTAATAGGTTCTGTGTTGGTTGTACCATGGCCTACATCAGTGAAGGACTAGGGGTTTCCCCTCCTTCCAGTTTTTAGCAAGTTGTGTTCACTGAATTTTGTTGTTACATTTCTGACAGCTTGTACTAAATCTTTGATTGGAGGCCTTTAAGGGCCTCAAATTATTTTTTGTTGTCTAGAGAGTTGACATTGATATGTAGGGTGCAACCGTCTCCAAGTGATCAAGTTTATCAAGAACTCATGTTACCTGGCATTTCTTTGCCATTTTCCTATAAATGTTTGGTCACTATTAGGTTTACTTTGCTAATATACAATATAATTTGCATTGAAAAGTATATACTATTTCGTGCAGGAAAATGGCCACCACCTCATAATTGTCGAGAAAGACACGTCATGCTGGGTTGCATAAGGCTTGGTTGAGCACGCGTCTGGCACTCATCCAAATACAAGGTAGTGGAACATGCCAAATTGTTATGAAAAGGCGAAGCTGATGTAAGTCCAGATGAGTCTCAAATTAAGATTTGCCAAAATTAGTGAGCCACAATAAAAGTGGTGTTTTTTGAACATAAATTTTTAGTCTACTGCATTATTGGTTGTTTGATTTATATTTATATTTAAATATCACCGTAGCGTTAGCACGGGCAATATACTAGTACTCTTAAAGAGGCACTTATTTCTACACCAATCATTCAACCCCCTGATTGGTCTTTACCTTATGAAATTATGTGTGATGCTAGTGATTATGCTGTGGGGGCAGTTTTGGAACAAACCAAAGATAAGAAACATCATGCTATTGCTTATGCTAGTAAAACTATGACAAGAGTTCAGCTTAATTATGCAACAACTGAAAAAGAGCTTTTAGCTGTTATTTTTGCTATTGATAAATTTAGATCTTACTTAGTGGGAGCTAAAGTAATTGTTTATTCTAATCATGATGCTCTTAAATATCTGCTCACTAAGAAAGATGCTAAACCCCATTTAATAATATGGATTTTGTTACTGTTGACGGTCCTTAATGCTCACATTTAACCGTCAACTAATCATGGAAAAGGACCTATATGCAACCAACATCCAAAATTAGGGCTTCATCTGTTAGAATTCCATGAGTTTTGGTGTTTGTCTATTTCTGAAGGCCCACACGTCGGGTTTACATAGAGATATTAACGTGTGCGCCAATTTTCTATCATCTAGAAGACTCCAGAAGCCACGGGAACGAACGGGAGGCCGAGCGGGCCCGGGGGCAGGGCGCCCGCCCTCCCCCCTTGGGCGCTCGCCCTGCCCTGGTGACCAATCAGGGCAGGTCTCGCGGATCGTGCTCCACCGCCTTTGAGGATCAAGGAAAACCGTGCGATTAAGGTCGGTTTGATCCGACGGTCCACGTTCATTTGGAAGGGCTATATAAGCAGGCCCCCTGGCCCCTAGAGAACATATCTCTTCTACAGAATCAAAGCTAGGGTTTCAATTATTCATCCAAGTAGAGAGGATCCCTCTAGTTCATCTAGTTCTAGTTCTAGTTCTAGTTCATCTAGTTCTAGTTAGTTCTACTTGTAATCTAGAAAATAGGGAGAGAGAAGAGGGGAGTGGAGGAGGAGCCAGATCTATCGGATCTTTCTCAACATTGTACTTTTGCAGCAACTGGTTCATTCTTTATCGTTCTCCAAGTTCTTCAATTCATAATTCCTGAGTTCTTTAATTACTTTTATTTACATTCAAGTTATTTATTGGATTCCTGCTTGCATCAAATTCTCTAGTCTTTGCAACGCTAGAGTAGTAATTAATAGATTAGACGTGGTGTTTAGTCTTTCAATTACCTGGAATTGCATCCAATCCTGCGGATTGTTGTGGTAGCCCTAGGGTAGTGACATCCCTAACGGTCGACGTATTCCACCTCGTTTGGATCGGTATTTGTAGGACCGTAGTCATAGCTTCCTAGCCCTCTTCTCATCTCTTTCTGTGGTTAGTGTTCTGATGTCCCGAAATAAATAATCTTTGAGGTAATTCTTGATTCTTAGATCAACTAGAGAACTCTCAAGAAACATCCTCTCTTCCCACCAAAAATAATTATATAGTTATCCTTGGGCGATCTTGAATCTTAATTAGTACACTCATGTTCCCTGTGGAAAATCGATACTCTGGAATACTCCCGGTGAAAGCCCAAGTTTGGTTTTGGTAATTAATGACACCAAGTTGCTAATGCCTTGTGTCTAAGTGATTTGAGTTAGGCATAGCAACACATGTGATGAAGGTGCATGGTGGCATGGAAAGGTGGCCACATGATCACAAAGGGATGAAACATGAAGTGGAGATCATGGTGATAGACGAGGAGCAAAGTTATCAAGGCAAAGGTATAAACATAGGGTTTTACTTTTTCCGGTCTAAGATGAGTAGAGAAGTGATTGACCGGGCTTATGATAGGTAGCCGACTATCAAGAGGGGAAATCACGGTCATCTCTCGAATCAAGTGCTACTAGGTCTACATCTTGAGCATATGCATTAGGATCTGGTAAAGTGCTAACGTAACTCCTTTGGGAAAATGTTTGTGAAAAGCTAACACACATGCACTTTGGTGGTGGACACTTGTTGGTGTTAGCACATTTGCAAAGGAGGTGGAGTTCCTAGGGTTGAGAGGGGTGTGGGTTCCTCTCTCCCTCCCGCCGAGCTTGCGAGGCGGGATTCGGCGCTTTTGAGAAAAATAAGTGTATATTTTCTATTGCGCCGGTGGGAAATTTGGTGAAGTCGTGGGAGTGTTTTCTCACTGAGAAACACTCACCGGACGCTGAGTGCAGAGGCACCGGACGCCGGCCTCAGAGTCTGGTGTGCTTGGCCTTGCTAGGGTTAAGCACCGGACGCTCTCTGAGTGCGTCCGGTGGTTAGCGTCCGGTGTGAGGGGTTTTTGCAACCCTCTCTGCGCACGAGTCCGGTGAGCACCGGACCGTCCGGTGACCAGCGTCCGGTGAGGTCGTGAGTTTGACAAACTCTCGGCGCACGAGTCCGGTGAGCACCGGACCGTCCGGTGTGGAACTACAGAGCGTCCGGTGATGCGCAGGTGACCGTTAGAATCTGACACGCGGGATTCAAAGAGGACACGTGGCCAACTCAAGTGCACCGGACGCAAGGAGTCGAGCGTCCGGTGCTCACTTAGTAGCGTCCGGTGCCCCCGTTTTCAGCCCAGTGAAAGTGGCCAACGGCTAGTTTCTTTGAGGGGCTTATAAATAGAAGGTGGCTGTCGACGAAAGCTAGTCGGCAGTCTACCTTGGGGTATACCCACGGTAGTAGTTTATCGGTAGACGGTGCGTGAACTACGAACTCGACGGTGACGCAAGACACGGACAAGCTTTTTATCCAGGTTCGGCCGCCGAGTTGGCGTAATACCTACGTCCTGCGTCTGGTTGTATTGATTTGTGCTGAGAGAATATGATGTGATAGGGGGGTCCCTTGCCCCTCCTTATATAGTCTGGAGGGCAGGGTTACAGATCTAGAAACTAATCCTAGTCGGTTACAATTGCCATAGATAATTCGATATCAATTCCTATTCTAACCGACTAGAATCCTGCTTGATCTCCACGTCTTGTTTCCTTGTGCGAAACTCCGAGATGTCGGATCAAACCTTGAACTCGTCTCGTAGTGGGCCAAGCTTCCTGGCTAAAGTCTAGCCGTAAGGGTATAGGGGTTTATACCCCCACAGCTAGTCCCCGAGCACCATGTATTGTGATGCAACACGCCGTCTTGAGCTTCTTCGATCAGCGAGGCTTGTCGTCTTCAATAAGTTGGAAAATCGCCCAAACAGTTGCAACGGTTCCTTGACCAACTCGAAAGACAGTTGATCAACATTGACGTCGAAGAAACAGGTTGTTTGAAGAATGCATGGTGCTCTAGAAAAAATTTCTTTCCTGGTGAAGTGTGCCCACTTTACCTTTTTGAAAGGTAGAGGCATCAAAAAAGCAAGCAAATTCACCGCTAGGTGAAGTGTGCCCACTTAGTCCCCGAGCCTGGTAGTAGGTGACGTAGGCACGTGGTGCCAGGGTCAAAAGAAAATTCCCCAAAGTAGTTTTGAGACAGAGATGCATCGCTAGATGCATCGTACCGATGTAGTCCCCGAGCTTGCTGGAAGGCAAAGTATGAGCCTTGTAGCAAGGTCTAAAAAATTGAATTTACCAGTCTCCGAGCATGTCATGCTCGTCTGCAATCGAAAAGACCAATCGACCAGTCCCCCAAGCACTTAGTGTGCTTCTTGGAATTATATGTTGCTATACTGTACGACCAGTCCCCGAGCGTCGAGTGCTCAGTGGTCGGTGCATGCTTTAAAGCTTTGAGCTGATAGACTGAGCGACCAGTCCCCGAGCGTCGAGTGCTCGGTGGTCGGTGCAGTCCTTGAAGTTCCGTGCTGATAGAATGGGCGACCAGTCCCCGAGCGTCGAGTGCTCGGTGGTCGGCGCAGTCCTTGAAGTTCCGAGCCGATAGAATGGGCGACCAGTCCCCGAGCGTCGAGTGCTCGGTGGTCGGTGCAGTCCTTGAAGTTCCGAGCCGATAGACTGGGCGACCAGTCCCCGAGCGTCGAGTGCTCAGTGGTCGGTGCAGTCCCCGGATTGTTGACTCACTGGCGTGTGTGTCTTCTTACTTTTGAAAAGATCTTTCCAGTTAAAGTTGACGTGACGGGGTCTCCTGACGATATGTCAGACGGATGCATGAAAAGCTGCACCTGGCAACTGTACAACCGCTCTTTGCATGGTTTGAGAAAAGGAAACCATCAATTGGTACGAAAACTCCGCCGCATTAATTGTCTATAATCATTGTAAACCGAAACGCCGCGTCCGCCGCATGGCCTGCCCACTTCCCGAGAATACCGGAAGTGGGAGAGGTGGGGTCGCAGGTTTATAAGGGCCTAATAGGACCGGCTGTACCGCTTCTCCTGCCATTGCCTTCAAACCTTCCGCTCTCATCTTCTCCAATCTCCTGCATCTTCCTAACTCCAGCCCGCATTCGCACCTCTAATGGCGAAGAGCGACTCCAGGAAGAGGGCCGAACTGATGGCCAAGGAGTGGAAGAAGTCTCGCAGCACCACAAAATCTCTTGGTGACCTCGTCGATATGGGGCTTCTGCACGGCGCAGAGCTCGGCGGCTGGAGGGCACCGGATGGGGAGAGCTACCCCGACCCTCGCGCCGGTGAGATCGTCGTTTTTGAAGATTTCGTTAAGAGAGGCTTTGGTGTCCCTGTTCATCCTTTTCTTCAAGGTCTTCTTTTGTACTATGAGATCGGGATTTGCAATCTGCACCCGAACTCAATTCTCCTTATTTCCACCTTCATTCACCTGTGCGAGGCCTATGTTGGCATAGAGCCACACTTCGATCTTTTCCAGTATCTTTTCTGTCTGAGGAAGAAGGGAGCAGTTGGAGGCTCCAAGGTTGCAGGTGGAGTATACCTCAACCTTCGTGATGGGATGAAGAATCGCTACCTGCACTGTCCATGGAACACTTCCTTGACCGAATGGTACAGGAAGTGGTTCTACATCAGGGAGGAACCGGGCAGCTCCACGTTCTGCGACGTGGGATACGTTCCCGAGAAGAGGGCAAGCTGGACCGACCGCCCGGAGTTCGACGGTCCAGTGGCGGATCTCATGAAGCTGATCGACTGGTCGCGCCCAGACGGGCTTGGCGTGGTCGACAACTTCATTTGCCGCCGGGTGATGCCCTGCCAGAAGAGGGTGCACTCGGCGTACGAGTATGCCGGAAGCGCAGACCCGACCAGGATGCGGTCGGAGATCTTGGAGAAAGCGGAGGTACAACAGCTGTTGAATGAGCTGTTTAACTTCGCGGATGGGGGCTTCATCCGTGGCAGTGATCGGGTGCAAGCCTTCAAGTTAGGACGACCAGCACCAAAGGTATGTAGCAGAGTCTGTTTGATCATTCGTATATCGTCTGCAGTTAACTCATCGCTGTTGCTTTTGCAGGTCGGTGATGTCGACCGGTGCGCAGTGTATGTATCACTGGCACCGGGGATGGAAGATCCTGTGGGAGAGGTCCCGCCAGAGGGGGACGCTGCTCGGTGTGCTCATTACACCAGCAGTGAGGAAGACCGAGCCCGCCCCGTCCTGACCTCCGAGGAGAGGGTAGCGGGGAAAAGGCCATTGCCGGCAGATCCCTTGCCGACACCGGAGCTGCCGGCAGATCTACCGGCGGAGAGCAGCCAAGCGCCGAAGCGTCGTCGGCTCGTGCGGATCGTCGACGACGACGACGACGAGGAGGCTGCGCCGTCGTTGGTCCGACGGCCTCGGAGCCGCCCAGACACTGCGCCGGTCGCCACTGATCGAGTGGCCAGCGGCGCCGCTGCCCCGCAAGGTGTCGAGACGGGGGCACAGGTGCCGACCGGACGGGCGAGGAGGAGGTTCACCGCGACCCACCGTCGGTCAGACCTGTAAGTGTTCGACTTACGTATTTTGGACTCCTCTTTTTTTTTTAAACTTTTGTTCCTGTAGTGCGGCATCGGATGTCGACCCTGGTCAAACTGCCAGCCAGGGAGCGGGTGAGCCTGCCCGCGGTTCTGGGGATGCGGCCCCCCAGACCACAGAGCAGCCAACAGCTGCAGTCGCGCCTGGGAGCACCGAGGGGCTCCCGAGCGCGGCGCCGACTACAACAAGCAGCCCGACCAGGGCTGGAGAGGCTCCCCCAACTGACTCCTCGGAGAAGGGAAGATCTCCGACGGCTCCTCCTGCCGGGGGAAGTGAAGTCCCCCCGCCGCCCCGAGCAGGAGCCTCTTCGGCTGCGGGCTCCCCAGGTCTGGTCCAAGGGACAGTAATGCCTGGGACCACCACCGGGGGTGACGCAGCACCGGAGGAGGAAACCCGGGCGGCCTCCGACGACGAGGTGGAGGAGATCGAGGGTCGTCCCCGTGATGGCCGCCAACACGTATATGTGTGGCGCCAACGCGGGGATCACTTTATCGGTCATGAGGAGGTCGCCGAGACCGAAGAGGCCGCCAGGGTGGAGCGCGCGGCCAAGCGCCTTGTCGACGAAGTCAAGGTAAGCGGCTTTTTGTACTGCTGCGCATTCTTTTGCCTTGTCTTGCTTGATCGTTATATGCTTGCTTTGTAGGACGTAATGAAAACGGCGAAGTACCGGAAACGGTGCTTTGACCAGATAGAAGGCGTCATGGCCGAGAACAAGGCCCTTGCCGCGGAGGTAGACCGGTTGCGGGCGGAGGTCGGGGAGAAGGTGGTCGAGATGAGCGCCGAAAAGGAGCGTCGTCTCGACCTCGCTCGTCGTCTGGCCGACCAGTACCGGCTGCAGGAAGGTTAGTCACACGCTCCGAGCAGTTTCGCGTACTTGTATAGTTTGCTTTGCTGACCAGTTTAGGATTCACGCAGACTTGGAGGAGGAGGTGGCGAGCCTCCAACAAGAGAAGGAGCAGCTCAGCCAACAGCTCGCCGGTGCGCAGGAGTCGGGGCGGCGAGCGGAAGAGGAGTTGGGTCGAAAAGACCGGGAGTTAGCTGGTAATGGGTGCCGCCTTGTTGGTTGCTGCCTGCCCCTTTGCTTGTCTGGTATGCCGAAAGTAACGTTTCGTTTTGTTTGCAGTGCTCAAGGTGAACACCAAAAAGCACCTGGATGACCTGATCAAGGACCGGGACTCCTGGAAGGCCAACTGTTGCAGGATCTGGAAAGGAGTGTCCCCGGTCCTAGATCTGCTCAGCCCCGAGCTCCTGGAGAGCCAGCCCCGCGCGCCGCAGTTGACCCCGGTCGAGAAGGCGCAACGGGCGTGGGACTGGCTCCAGCAGTTTGTGAAGGACGCCGGGGAGTTTGCCGGCGCGCACGTCCTCAGCATGGTGCGCGCCCACTACCCCCTGGTCGACTTGAGCAGGCTGGAGAAGGGGTACCCGAAGGAAGTCGGCCCACAGGAAGCGGACGAACTTCGGGGTAGTCTGCTGGACTTGTCGTCGACAGTGATCGGCGACATCAATCTGTGCGGGACGGCCACTCCTCCAGACCAGCCGAGCTCAGATAGGTCGGCCAGGGAGTTGTCGGGCGCGTCCGTTGCGGGAGATGGGCGGTCGACGCGTGCGGTCTCGACCAGCCAGGCGCCGGTGGCCCCGACCCCTTCGTCCGGGCAGCAGGGCCAGGCGGGTGATCAGCCCGAGCAGCTAGGCCAATAAAGTAGTCTGTAGGAATAGACTAGTGTCTGCCCGTCAGGGTATTTATTGTAAACTTTGTATGTAAAGTCTGTAATAAAGTTTGCTTTCTGTCATGACTGTTGTTTTGAGCGCTGTAAGAATATCTGAGTGACGTGTCACCGTATTTGTCTTGGTTGTCGCTAAGAGCATCCGTTGCAGGAGTTTTGCCGAGTGCTGTGTGTGACAAGGTATGGGCCAAAAAATAGAGAATTTCATTATCAAAAATTATAAGATACTTACAAAAGAAAGTCATTAAAAATCTTTATGGATAGAAACGTCGCAGCTTGTCGATGTGCCAAGAGTTAGGCACTCGTGTTCCGTCTGGGTATGCCAATCTGTAGGACGTAGGTCGTGTGACCTCGGTCACCACAAAGGGTCCTTCCCAGGGAGTGGATAGCTTGTGCATTCCCTCCTGGCTTGTTTTCCATCGAAGCACCAGATCGCCGACCACGAAAGAACGGTCCTTGACATTCCTGTTGTAGTATCGCCTGACTGCTGCGAGATATTTTGCTGTTCGGAGACACGAAACTAAACGCTTTTCCTCCATGCAATTGATTTCGAGTCCTCTGGCGTTGTCGGCGGTCGCCTGGTCGAAGTGCTCGATTCTAGGAGATCCGAAGTGTATGTCAGACGGCAAGACCGCCTCTGCACCGTACACCATGAAGTAGGGAGATACCCCTGTGTTTCGACTGGTCTGAGTTCGGAGGCCCCAGACCACTGCCGGCAATTCTTTCATCCATCGACCGGGTGCTCTGTCGTTTTCGGTGTACAACCTTTTCTTTAGGGCATCAACGATCATTCCGTTAGCACGTTCAACTTGACCGTTGGCACGTGGATGTGCCACTGACACATATTTTATGACTATGCCTCTGTCATCGCAGAAATCCCAAAAAGTGGTGCTAGTAAACTGAGTGCCCAGGTCGGTGATTATGCTGTTCGGGATGCCGAATCTGTGTATGATTTGACTGAGGAACTCCACAGCCTTCTCGGAGGTTGCCTTGACCAGGGGCATGTATTCAATCCACTTGGAGAACTTGTCGATTAACACGAAGACAAACTTAAAATTGCCCGGGGCTGGTTTAAATGGTCCGATCATGTCAAGCCCCCAGCAAGCAAAGGGCCAAGACGCCGGGATGGTTTGAATTTCATGGGCAGGTACGTGGGTCCTCTTAGCGAAAAACTGACATCCTTCGCAATGCCGAACCAGTTTTTCTGCGTCGCTGACCGCGGTTGGCCAATAAAAACCTGCTCAGAAAGCCTTTCCGACCAGCGTTCTAGATGTGGCGTGGTTGCCGCAGGATCCGGCGTGTATGTCCTCCAAGAGCTTGATACCATCATCTTGGGGTATGCACTTGAGCAGTACTTCGGAGCTTGCGTTTTTCCGCATGAGTTTTCCGTCGACCAGGATGTAGTTCTTTGATCGTCGGATGAGACGCTCGTTCTCTGTTTTGTCCTGAAAACCTGTCCCGTCTGAGATGTATTTGATGAACGGGATACGCCAGTCACGCCCACCGGTTGTCGGAGTGGCGTCATCTATGAGCATTGCCTCGGTGGGTTGCTTGTCGACCAGGGGGGAGCTTACGCTCGGCTCATGGATGTCCTGGACGAAAATACCCCGCGGGATTTGGGCCCGAGACGAGCCTAACTTTGACAACGCATCTGCTGCTTGGTTCTTATCCCGGACCACGTGGATGTACTCTATGCCATAGAAGTTAGTTTCCCATTTGCGAATTTCTTTGCAGTAGAGATCCATCTTCTCGTGGGTTGCGTCCCATTCCTTGTTGAGCTGGTTGATGACCAAAGCGGAGTCGCCGTAGACATAGAGGCGCTTGACCCCCAGTTCAACGGCTAGTCGTACGCCTTGTAAGCATGCTTCGTATTCGGCGACATTGTTTGACGCCGGAAAAAGGATCCGAAGGACGTAGCGGAGTTTGTCCTTGTTGGGCGATACGAACAATATCCCAGCGCCTGCACCGTTGATGTTCAAGGACCCATCAAAGAACATTGACCAGTGGTCTGAGACATCTGGAACGGAAGGCTCGTTGAGATCCGTCCATTCGGCAATGAAATCGACCAGGGCTTGAGACTTGACGGTGGTGCGACTCTGGAACTCTAGGGAAAATGGACATAATTCCATTGCCCATTTCACGATTCTGCCATTGGCGTCTTTGTTGCGCAGGATGTCCCCGAGAGGAAAGCTGGTTGTCACCAGGACTCGATGGCCGTCGAAGTAGTGCTTCAGCTTTCTTGATGTTATCAGGATGGCGTATATAAGCTTCTGTATTTGTGGGTACCTGGCCTTGGATTCGTTTAAAACTTCGCTTATGAAGTAAACGGGTCTCTGGACCTTGAAGACGTGACCTGGTTCATCTCGCTCGACCACTATTGCCGTGGAAACAACCCTGTCGGTTGCAGCAATGTAAAGGAGTAGGTCTTCATTGGGCTGAGGCGCTGTGAGGACAGGCGGTGAAGTGAGGAAGGTCTTAAGCTGAGTGAACGCAGCGTCGGCTTCCTCTGTCCAAGAGAATTTTTCTGACGCTTTCAGTAGTTTGAAGAAAGGGAGGCCTTTTTCTCCCAGCCTTGCGATGAAACGACTGAGGGCGGCCATGCATCCGGTTAGCTTCTGAATATCCTTGACGTTCTTCGGTGGTCGCATGTCGAGTACGGCTTTGACTTTTGAAGGGTTTGGTCGTATCCGGCCGTTGAGTCGACCACCTCGTCGATGCGAGGAAGACCAAAAGGATCTTTAGGACAGTGTTTGTTGAGATCGGTGTAATCAACGCACATTCTCCATTCATTATTCTTTTTGCGTACGAGAACCGGATTGGCGAGCCAATCGGGATGATACACTTCTTTTATGAATCTGGCTGCTAGAAGCCGTGTTATTTCTGTCCTAATAGCCTCCTTTTTGTCACGAGCGAACCGTCGCAGTTTTTGCTTGATTGGTCTTGCGGTCTTCGAGACGTTTAAGGAGTGCTCGATCAGGTTTCGTGGGACACCGGGCATGTCTGCGGGTTTCCATGCGAAAACGCTCACGTTGTCCCTTAGAAACCTGACGAGCGCGTCTTCCTATTTTGGATCCAGGTTAGCCCCGATGAGGGCTGTCTTCTCGGGGTTGCCTTCGACCAGCTGCACTTCTTTGTACTCCTTGGATTTCGAATT
The DNA here is from genome assembly GCF_000003195.3 of Sorghum bicolor. Taxonomy (NCBI): domain Eukaryota; kingdom Viridiplantae; phylum Streptophyta; class Magnoliopsida; order Poales; family Poaceae; genus Sorghum; species Sorghum bicolor. The sequence goes on from NC_012871.2 coordinate 21,002,592, forward strand.
CTTTCTGGCTGTCTCCTGCTCAGGTAATCGGAGCTGGTCGGGAGGCAGCTGTGCGGCTTGGCTTGCTGTTTCCGCCATGCGGATTGAGAGGTCAATTGCCTCGGTGATCTTGAAGCTTTCTTCTTCGCAGGTGTACGCCGTGTAGACGTTGCCTCTGACGGTTAGGACACCCTTCTCCGTGGGCATCTTAAGCACTAGGTATGAGTAGTGCGGGACTGCCATGAACTTTGTCAGCGATGGGCGGCCCAGTATGGCGTGGTAGGTCCCGTCGAAGTCCGCGACTACGAAGTTGATGAACTCCGTCCGGAAGTGATCGGGTGTGCCGAATTGGACAGGCAATGTTATCTGTCCGAGGGGCACCGAACTTTGACCTGGCAAAACGCCCCAGAATTGGGCGTCGTAAGGTTTTAGTTGCGCCGGTGATATCTTTAGGGCGGGCAGGCTGTTGCGGAAGAGAATGTCGATGGAGCTTCCCCCGTCCACGAGCACGCGCTCGAATCTGATGCTATTGATGCAGGGATCAAGAATCAGTGGGAAACGTCCCGGCTCTGGGATAGCGGCCCACTGGTCCTTCCTGCTGAACGAGATCTCCCTGTGGGACCACGCGGGAAATTTTGGATCTGCGATCAGCCCGTCCATGCTGTCTATGTTGAGGCAGGCTCTCTTTAACAGCTTTCTTTCTCGTTTGGACTCAGTGGAGACCTTGCCCCCGAAAATGGAGTGGACCACGTCGGTGGGGCTGACGTATTGGTGTCGGGGGTCCCTGTCTTGGTCCTCATCCTCATCTTCGTGGTCGTGCCCGTCGCGTTTGTTATTTTTCTTGGCGGAGTCCTCTTGGGCGGCCCGCCGTGTATAGATACTTTTGAGGACGCGACACTCTTCCATGGTATGGTTAGACTTTGGGTGTAGCTGGCACGGTCCCTTCAACGTTTTGTTGTAGTCGTCTTGGTAGTCCCGTCGTCCGTTGGGACGTTTGACCGTATTTACTTCGTGGTCGTATTCACGAGGGCGCTTTCCTCTGAAGTCGTCGCGGCTGTCGCGCCGCCGATCCCAACCCTCTCGGTGATCGCGGTTGTCGGAGCGGCGGTGATTTCTGTTGTCGTAGCGACCACGACCGTCATCCCGCCGAGAAGGCTGGTCGGGGCCTCTCGCGTCGTCTCGGATTAGTTTTTCTGCGTCATCAGCATCGGCGTAGTTTTTAGCCGTGGCGAGGAGCTCTGCTACCGTTGATGGGCGTTTACGCAGCAGCTTGTTCCTCAGCGCTTCATGGAAACGCAAGCCCTTGATAAAGGCTGATATGGCCTCGTCGTGAGAAATCTTCGGGATTTTGAGGCGCATATCCGAGAATCGTCGGATGTAATCGCGCAGAGGTTCATTCTTCCTGTCTCTTATCCTTTCAAGGTCATACTTGTTCCCGGGCTGCTCGCATGTGGCGATGAAGTTGTCGATGAAAGCCTGTCGTAGCTCTTCCCAAGATTCGAAGGAGTCCTCGGGCAAGCCGAGAAGCCACTGATGACCAGCCTGGTCGAGGACTACGGGGAAGTAGTTAGCCATGACGTGCTCATCTCCTGCCGCTGATCGGACGGCGATTTCATAAAGAGTGATCCAGTTCTCTGGATTTTCCTTGCCGTCGTATTTTTTAAGTTTTTCGAGCTTGAAATTGCGGGGCCACACGACCTGGCGGAGGTGTGAGGAGAACTGCCTTAGGCCCGGAGGACCGTGGGTCACGTCGTACTCGATGCGGCGCAGGTTTTCGTGGACTGCTCTCTCTGCGGCGCGCCTGTTGATGCGGTCCCGGGCATCTTTGGGAGGGATGTTGTGGCGGAGATCCCTGTGTTGATCTTCTTCTTCTTGGCCGCGTACACGGTTCTGCTGGCGGCGACCATCGGCGTCCCGACCACCATCGTCGCGCCGTGAGTCCCCTCGACGGTTGTCGGGGGAGCGGCTGCGGCGGCGCCTGCTGGGTGAGGCCCGGCTGCGATTAGTCTGGTCGGAGGCGGCTTCCGTATAAGAGACGTCCTGGACTCTCTTGAGCAGAGTGGCTGTCTGTCCCATTGCGGCGATCAGGTGTGCTCGGATACTGGTCCGGACTCCCTGGCATTCGGGGGTGTCAGGAAGCCGATCCAGGTTGGCCATGGCGACAGCCACGTTGGCGCTTGGCGTTTTGTAGACCGGCTGGTCCCCGACCATGTCAAAGGCATCGTTGAGGTTGCTTGGTGGCATCTGTTGTTGCTCGTCCGCACGCCGTCGGGCGCGATCGGCGTTACGCTGTTCGCGGAGTTGCCTCTGGTCATCTGTTTCTCCGTCAACGGCCGGTTCGTCGGCGCTGACATTGAACACGATATCCCCTCGCCGAGGGGGGGAATATCGGGAATCGGTCGAAACCCGGAGGGTGTGAAGGAAAATCCAGGTCGTAGCCCTCGTCTTCGGTGTTTATAACCTCGGTGGGGACGGAGCCGGTGCTTGAGTTGGTGCTGGAAACCTGGCCGTCCCGTAGCTCTCGGATTGTCACCATGTTGACATGGTGACGATTGTTCCTTGTCGGCGACCAGCCCGCTTTGCTGAAAACGGATTGGACATGCTGTGAGTAAACAGAGGCCGAGTTATTCAGGCCGCAAGGATAGTCTCCCTTTTTGAGCTCGACGGATCGTCCTGAGGGGGTTGAGGTTATCGTCAGGGACGTTCCCGGCCGTTCGTGTGTGGTGACACGAGTTGGCCGGCAGGATTTCGAAAAATCCGCTCGAGCGGCTTGGTCGGGCCGGCGGAGAACTCCATCTATTAGTTGGGAGACTTCGAGCAGCTTGGAGTCGGCGCGATCGAGCGCTTGGAGGAGGTCCGAGCAGTCGATCTCCTTTCCCTTGTAGAGTGGGAACGGTGGTCGGGAGCTTGGTGCCGTCATGCGTGTGGTCGGAGACGGCGTGATCTCAGATTGGATCTGGATCTCTTTCGGAACCGTGGTCGGGAAGCCGCCGCTGCACGTCGTCCACGTGATCTGGCCGACGGTGAACGTGAGGCCTTCGGGCACGGTCGCGGAAGCTGGGATCGTGACCATCTTGTTCGCCGGAAAAGTTGCACGCACACCCCCTACCTGGCGCGCCACTGTCGACGAAAGCTAGTCGGCAGTCTACCTTGGGGTATACCCACGGTAGTAGTTTATCGGTAGACGGTGCGTGAACTACGAACTCGACGGTGACGCAAGACACGGACAAGCTTTTTATCCAGGTTCGGCCGCCGAGTTGGCGTAATACCTACGTCCTGCGTCTGGTTGTATTGATTTGTGCTGAGAGAATATGATGTGATAGGGGGGTCCCTTGCCCCTCCTTATATAGTCTGGAGGGCAGGGTTACAGATCTAGAAACTAATCCTAGTCGGTTACAATTGCCATAGATAATTCGATATCAATTCCTATTCTAACCGACTAGAATCCTGCTTGATCTCCACGTCTTGTTTCCTTGTGCGAAACTCCGAGATGTCGGATCAAACCTTGAACTCGTCTCGTAGTGGGCCAAGCTTCCTGGCTAAAGTCTAGCCGTAAGGGTATAGGGGTTTATACCCCCACAGTGGCCGGCTTTGGGAGGGTCCCTCTTGAACATTTGATTTCTTGAGACATACATTGAGCTAGAGAACACTCCCTCCACTCATCTCCTTGCTTGATTGCTAATCCTAGTGAGATTGAGTGAGATTCAAGTGCATTGCTTTGAGAGTTGCATTTAGTGGCACTTGATTCTTGAGTTTGCTGCGGATTTCTTGTTACTCTTGGGTGTTTCCCGACGCCCTAGACGGCTTGGAGCAGCGGTGGTGTTGAGCTCGTGATTGGAGATTGTTTCGAGCCTCACCAAGTGACTTGTGAGGGGTTCTTGAGCCTTCCCCGTGGGAGATCGCAAATTGGTTACTCTAGTGGATTGCTCGTGGCTTGGAGGATCCCCATCTTGTGAGTGGATGTGCGGCACCCGCTGAGGGTTTGGCTTTGGATTGCCAATTAGCTCATGATCCATCAAGTGGGTGTATCGCCACAACGAGGAGTAGCTTGCCGGGAAGCAAGTGAACCTCGGTAAAAAATCTTGTGTCATCTCTTGTCGAGGATTCTCTTGTGATTGTGAATGATCGGTTGGATATATCTCTACTCTACAACGTTGGTATAACCATCACTCTCAACTCATTTACTTACTTGTATACCTTGCTAGTTGTTTAGCTTGTTTAGTTTAGTCTTCTTGTTTAGGAGTGTAACTAGCCTTCTCTTGTTGTTGTGCTTTAGTGTTTAGCCTAGTACTAATTTGTATAGGTGGCTTGCATAGCTTAGTTGAGCTAGTGCTAGATTTGCTTCGCCATTTGGTTTACTAACTCACTTGCTTAGTGAAGTTTGTAGATTTTTTAAATAGGCTATTCACCCCCCCCCCTAGCCATTTGGACCTTTCACCCGGGTGAAAGCTACATCGGTATCCATGCGCTTGCGGATTTTTCTGTATGCGTTTAAAATACCCAACAGTTACTCCAAGAATTTGACTTAGAAATAAAAGATAGAAAAGGAGTAGAAAACTCTGTTGCCGATCACCTGTCTAGAATGCAGTTTAAGAATTCGTAGGAATTGCCTACCAATGACTCATTGAGGGATGACATGCTATTCAAGGTAACTAGATTAGACCCGTGGTATGCGAATATTGTCAACTTTGTGGTTGTAGGTTATGTAGCACCAGGGAAAATAAAAGGAAGCTCATTTACGAAAGTCGTCTCCACATATGGGATCCTTCGTATCTCTTTAGAGTATGCGCTGATGGCTTGCTAAGAAGATGTGTACCGACAGAGGAGGGCATTCAGTTTATTCAAAAGTGTCATTCATCACCATGTGGAGGGCATTATGGGGCATTCCATACACATGCAAAGATTTGGCAAAGTGGATTCTTTTGGCCATCAATGTATGAAGACGCCAAAGATTATGTCTAGAGATGTGGCTCATGTTAGAGACATGGAAATATCAATTCACGAGATGCTATGGCACTCACTACCAATCTTAAGATTGAGCTCTTTGATGTCTAGGGTATTGATTATATGGGACCATTTGTCAAATCAAAGAATTGCGAATACATCTTAGTGCCAGTTGACTATGTGTCCAAGTGGGTAGAAGCTATACCATGTAAGAACGCCAATTCAAAAAACTCAAGGAAGATGTTTAAAGAAGTCATATTCCCAAGGTTTGGAACATCGAGGATGGTGATAAGTGATGGAGGAACCCACTTTACCGATACAAAATTTCATAATTATTTGAAGAGTCATGGCATCCGTCACAACGTCGCTACTCCTTACCACCCTCAGACAAGTGGCCAAGCAGAAACATTGAATAAATAGATTAAGAATATTCTATAGAAGACGGTCAATGAAATGGGTACTATGTGGAAACACCGGTTACCCGAAGCACTCTAGGCCTACCGAACAGCCTACAAAACACCTCTAGGCATGTCACCCTATCAACTAGTATACGGGAAGACTTGTCACCTACCTATGGAATTAGAGCACAAAGCTCATTGGCCATTAAGAGATGAAATATGGATTTTGAAGTTGCTAGGAATAAAAGAAAAATGCAATTATCAGAATTAGAGGAATGGAGAGAAAAGTCCTATCACAATTCAAAGCTTTATAAAGAAAGAACCAAAAGATGACATGACAAGAGGATCAAGAAGGAGTTTGCACTCGGAGATAAGGTACTACTTTTTAATTCCAGGGTCAAATTATTTGGGCTTGGGAAGCTGCGGAGCAAATGGGAAGGACCGTTTACGGTGGTTAACGCGTCATCACATGGAGCTGTAACTCTCCAATCACATGAAGGTATGTTATTCAAGGTAAATGGTCGTCGTCTTAAAATCTTTCAAGAACCTATTAGTCCTCGAGAAGTAGTTGAGGAATTGGAGTTTATCCAATTACCTTGATTACACTTATATTTAATTGAATCGATCCTAATCTTTAAACAACCATCATCAGGAAGTAAATGGAGTACATAACCACCACGAGAAAAGTCACCCCGAGGGGATGACATGTGGGGCCGGTCAGCCTGGGCAATAATGCTGGGCGGCCTCCCCCTATTTCCTCTCATTTGCATTCAATTCTCTACCCCCTTCTGGAGTATTCCTTGACAGAATCCCATAGGTTTAAACCACATCTAGTTTGGCAATCGTATGCACCCTGTATGATAGATTCAACCCCCGCTGCAAGCCTGATGCCCGTATAAATACGTACCTAGACCCTTCTTAACCTCATTCCATCTAAGCCTTCCCTCTCTCATTCAAAGAAAATCCATCTAGATCTAGTTCAAAGCTGTAGTTCTAATGGCTGAGAAGGAGATCGTTATCTATTGAGCTGACTGTTGGTATTTTTAGCATCACTTCATATTAAATTGTCATCCCTAACATGATGCCAAAACCAAGGATAAAAATAATCTACACGCAATATCTCTAAATAGAATATATCCACAAGCGCACAGATAATTCTCCTGTTGCAGCATTTCACTCAGGAAGTATTTAGAGTATCGTTGATTTATTTTATGCCAAAACGATAAAGCATCATTCTATTTATTAGGCCTAGGTGATCTTGTATTAACTAAGGAAACTATAATTATGCAAATCTATCATAACCAATAGAACTAATGCTTTAGCGATAACTAATCGATAAAATATGATAAATGATAACTGAGTAATGAAGTAAATGGTATTCTAGAGATAGAAAATAAAGACTCACTAATGTAGCAAGACAATTATGATATTCAAATAAAAGAAACCTATGTAATTACTACTATAAAGTCTACAGCCTACGCCATGCTACACATTTTCATCTATAGTGTGATAAACTCAGAAAACATCATAAGGAGCATCAACTAATGAGGGTTTTAAGACGCAACCGTCACCTCCTTCATGACCGCGCTCTGCTAGTCCTACATACGGGGGGTGGACTACAGAGGAACCAACACAGCTGTCACCTACACGGACTACCACACGACCCGACACGTCAGGGTGCCTCCGTAGGTACACAAAATATCTAGACACCACGTCTACATAATGTGCACCACCTGACTCACTTGAGTACTGAATCAGGCGCTTTACGATCATATAACAATAATCATCATAAACCACATCTATATCAAATATGCAACTAGAATAAACTTAGAACTGAATAAATAGCAATATATTGAAGTAGAGCAAAGTCATAATGAAATACAAGATAATATTAACAATTTCTAGAAGACAGATCTAGAATCCCGAGCGGAGCGCCTGATCTCTACTTCAACCTTGCTAGATGCCTATACTAAGAACTTGAAGAACTAGAGCTCTACTTCTAATGTCTAGAAACCCTAACTTCTGACTACTCTTAACAAATGAAGCAGGAGGAATGAATTGAATCTGGGGTCCTCTCTGGGAGGGGGGGGGGTCTGCCCCTCTATTTATAGCCTGCTGGAGTGCACACGTGCCGTTGGATCAAACCGACTTAACGAGCGGCCGAGATGGTTCCTCAGAGGTGGTGGAAGAAGCTTCCAGAAGGGGGGTCGAACCCTAACTGCAGGGGCGGCCGGTAGTGCTCACTTAAATGTAACCAATAGTTTAAGGAGACACACCTAGTGATTAAGTATTTTCGTTAGAAACTAGATGCCAAAAGAACATTGCCACTAATATTTTCAGATTTACAAATTTAGAATTTGCGGCTAAACTATTATACACTAGCACTTTTGTCATAATTTTTTCTAAAAGGTTTAAACTTTGCTATTTTCAACTACCAAGCATTTCATATCATAGTCCAAACTTTATACTAGCTTGACAGAAGCAAAACATTGTTGATGGTTGTTAACAATAAAAATTATATGTCAACTAAGGAGAAGAAAGGGGATAAAAACTGAACATCACCATAGACTTAGAGTTTTCACTGACAATTTCCACGAGTTTTGGTGAATGTCTATTTCTATAGGGGGTTATCAGAAAATAAACAAAAGAGGCTCACATGTCAGATTTACATAGAGAGAATATGTGAACAACTACTCAAAACTACTCTAGAAGACTCGGAAAGACAGCACCCCAAAGCTAGGGCCCACCTGCCATAGGGCAGGGGCGGGCGCCTAGGGGGGCAGGGCAGCCGCCTGGGGGTATGAACCAATTAGGTTCCACCTCGCGGATCCTGCCTCCACTGCCTTTGAGGAGTAATCTTGGCCATCAATCAAGGTTGGTTTGATCCGAGGGCTGTGGTGCTTCCTAGGTGTGGGGGTATAAAACCCTATACCCTTACGGCTAGACTTGGGCCAGGAGATTTGGCCCATCACGAGACAGTTCAAGGTTTGATCCAACTACTCGGAGTTTCACGCAGGGAAACATGACATGGAGATCAAGCAGGATTCTAGTCGGTTAAAATAGAAATCGATGTCGCATCATCTATGGCAATTGTAACTGACTAGGATTAGTTTCTAGATCTGTAACCCTGCCCTCTAGACTATATAAAGAGAGGCAAGGGACCCCCCTTAGACAATTCAATTCAATCCACAGCAATACAATCAGACGCAGGACGTAGGTATTATGCCCACACGGCGGCCGCACCTGGATAAAAACCTTGTCCGTGTCTTGTGTCACCATCGAGTTTGTAGCTTGCGTACCTGTCTGCCGATAAACTACTACCGTGGGTATACCCCAAGGTAGACTGCCAACTAGCTTTCGTCGATAGTGGTGCGCCAGGTAGGGGGTGTGCGTACAGCTCGTGTACCTGTCTGCCGATAAACTACTACCGTGGGTATACCCCAAGGTAGAGTGCCGACTAGCTTTCGTCGACAGTGGTGCGCTAGGTAGGGGGTGTGCGTACAGCTCTCCAGATGAATAAGATGGTCATCATCCTCGCTTCCGCTGCCGTGGCTGAGGGCCTCACGTTCACCGTCGGCCAGATCATCTGGACGACCCACGCCGGTGGTCTTACGACCATGACTTCGTAAGAGAACTAGATCCAATTTGAAGTAGCGGAAGTGGTGGCCCCGATCACACCGACCACGACCACTATGACTCCGACGTCTCGACTTCTTCCTCCTCGCTACAAGGGAAGTCGACGATTCTGATCTACTCAAAGCCATCGATCACGCTAATCATAGACTTCTCAAAGTCTCCGATCTGGTGGATTCAATCTCATACCAGACCGCTCGAGCACCGGCACCAAATTTTTTCGACTCCCGTCGACCAACTCGTGCCACCACACCGAATGGCTAGGGACGTCCTTAACGTTAACAGCAACTCCTGAAAAATGAACTGTCCAATTCAAGAAAACCTCTCCAAACGGGAGTCTTCCTCATGGTCTGAGTAACGCAGCCGACCAGGTCTCGCGCCATACTTGATCTCTATTCAGGAAGATGAACCTGTCATCATGACAACCCGCGCGCCCAGCACGCCACTTCATCAATATGGTTTCTATTCATACTTTGCCAGTAGACAACACCAACAGCACAAACTCAAGTACAGGCTCTGTCTCTACCGAGGTTTTACGCCCCGAGGACGAAGTTTATGACTTAGATCTCTTGCCTTACCCCCTGTGGTTTTCCCGCTTCCCAGTTTTTCCACCTCGATGAGGAGATTTGGTTTTCAATGTCAGCAACAACAAACCAGTCATCGACGAAGAAAGCGATGAGCAAAGGTAGCAGCGCGAACAGCGCAACGCCGATCGTGCTTAGCGACAAGCAGATGAAGAGCAGCGGTAGCTGGTCCTGAATAACCTTGATGACACTTTCGACATGGTAGGGAACCAGCAAGTGTTCAAGACACCAAGTGCTAATGTGGCTGTCGCCATGGCAAATCTCGACCGACTCCCAGACACCTCAGAATACCAGGGTGTTCGGACTAACATAAGGGCGCACTTAATTGCTGCAATGGTACAGACTGCAGATCTCCTCAGAAGGGTCCAAGCCATATCCTACTCGGAGGTCACCTCCGACCAGACCCATCGCAGTCAGGCCTCACCATGACCCAGCGGGCATCGTCACAGCTATTTGCCCATCGATGACCATAGGAAGGAAGCCCATCACGATGATCGTAGTCGGGACGCCGGCCGCAACCGCGAACGAAGACGCGGACACAACCAGGAGGTAGACCAGGGAATAAACCGTAATCTACGGCAGAACCTCTCCCACAAGGATGCCCGCGAGCGCATCAACAGACCCATGAATGATAGAGCAGCACACGAAAACGTGCGCCGCATCGAGTACGATGCAGCTCACGGTCCTCCTGGCCTAAAACAGATCTCCTTGCATCTCTGGCAAGTCGTCCGGCCACGCAATTTCAAGCTCGAGAAGCTCAAAAAATTTGACGGCAAGGAAAACCCCGCGAACTGGATCACCCTTTATGAGGTCGCAGTCTGGTCAGCAACAGGGGACGAGCATGTCATGGCAAATTATTTCCCGGTCATCCTCGACCAAGCTGGTTACCAATGGCTCCTTGGCTTGCCTGAAAACTCATTCGACTTATGGGAAGAACTGCAGTAGGCATTCATCGACACCATCATCGCTACCTGCGAGTAGCCAGGAAACAAGTACGATCTCGAGAGGATAAGGGACCGAAAAAATGAGCCCTTGCGCAATTACATCTGACGCTTCTCGGATATGCGCCTCAAGATCCCAAAGATTTCCCACGATGAGGCTATTTTTGCTTTCATCAAAGGTCTCCGCTTCCATAAAGCTTTGAGAAGCAAGCTACTGCGCAAGAGACCGACCACGGTTGCCGAACTCCTTGCCACGGCCAAAAATTACGCCGACGCCGACGACGCAGAAAAACTCATCAAAGAGGACGTCCGAGGAACCAAGCAGCCTCCCCGACGAGACGACAGCCATGGACGTTTCGACAACTGAAACTCTCGGCATAGCGATAACTGCGACCACCGAGATGCGTGGGATAGGCGCTGCGACAACTGTGATGACTTCAGAGGCAAGCGACCTCGTGACAATGATCACGAGGTGAACATAGTCAAGCATTCCAATGGACGACAAGACTATGAGGAAGATTACAACAAGACCTTGAAAGAGTCATGCCAACTTCATCCCAAGTCTAACCACATGATGGAAGAATGCCGCGTCCTCAAGAGCATCTACACGCAGCGGGCCGCTCAGGGAGACGCCACCAAAACTGCCAGGAAACACGATAGGCGCAACCAAGAGGACGAAGACGACGACCAGGATAGGGACCCACGACATCAATACGTCAATCCAACCGACGTAGTTCACTCCATCTTTGGAGGGAAGGTTTCGATCGAATCAAAGCGGGAAAGGAAACTTCTCAAGAGATCTCCTTCAGCAGACAAGATCAATGGGCTGCCATCCCAGATCTAGGACGTTTCCCGTTAATCCTAGACCCGTGCATCAACAACATCAGATTCGAGCGCGTTCTCGTAGACGGTGGCAGCTCCATCGACATCCTCTTTCACAACAGCCTGCCTGCTCTCAAGCTAACCCCGGCGCTAATAAAACCATACGAAGCCCAATTCTAGGGTGTTCTACCAGGCCAAAGCTCAATACCTCTCGGCCAAATAACGTTGCCCATGCAATTCAGAACACCACACCACTTTCGCACAGAGTTTGTAAACTTCGTGGTCACTGATTTCGATGGAACTTACCACGCCATTCTGGGCCGTCCTTCTCTCACCAAGTTCATGGCAATTCCACACTATTCATACCTGGTCCTCAAGATGCCAACCGAGAAGGGCGTCCTGACCGTCAGAGGCAATGTTTACACAACATACACTTGCGAGGAGGAAAGCTTCAAGATCACCGAAGCCTTTGACCTCTCAATTCAGATGGCAGAAACCGTGTCCCAAGCGGAGCCTCATTCGACTAGCTCAAGCTACCCAAGCAGCAGACCCCAAGAAGGAACATCAAGTCCAAGGAGCACAAGGAAGTCCAGCTAGTCGACGGTGATCCAGAGAAAACGGCTCTCATCGGAGCCAATTTGAACGCCAAATAGGAAGACAGGCTCGTGAGGTTTCTAAGGGACAACGTACGCGTTTTCGCGTAGAAACCCACAGACATGCCTGGTGTCCCCTGAAGCCTGATCGAGCACTCCTTAAACATCTCGAAGACCGCAAGACCAATCAAGCAGAAGCTACGGCGGTTCGCTCGTGACAAAAAGGAGGCTATTAGGACAGAAATCACATGGCTTTTAGCAGCCGGATTTATTAAGGAAGTGTATTATCCTGATTGGCTAGCCAATCCGGTCCTTGTAAGAAAAAAGAATAATGAATGGAGAATGTGCGTTGATTACACCAATCTCAATAAAAACACTGTCCTAAAGATCCTTTCGGTCTCCCCCGCATAGGCAAGGTGGTCGATTCAACGACCGGATGCGAATTACTCTCTTTTCTTGACTGCTACTCTGGTTATCACCAGATCTCATTAAAAGAGGACGATCAGATTAAAACCTCTTTCATCACTCCCTTTGGAGCATACTGCTATACCACCATGTCCTTTGAACTAAAAAATGCCAGAGCCACCTACCAACGTGCTATTCAGCAATGTCTCCACGACGAAATACGCGACGATCTTGTCGAAGCATACGTCGACGACGTTGTCGTCAAAACCAGAGACGCCAGCACTCTGATTGACAACCTAGACCGCACCTTGAAAGCACTAAACAGATACAAGTGGAAGCTTAACCCCAAATCCTGCAAGGCATTTTCATCCAGGACATTGACAAACCTAGCATCGGAGACGACATGGTCGATAAGCCAAACAGCAAGGCACTTCTCGTCCAGGATGCCACTCCGACAACCAGCAGCAACGACTGGCGCAAGCCTTTCATCAAGTATCTCTTAGATGGTTCTGGCTTTCAAGACAAGACCAAGAATGAACGCCTCATTTGACGGTCTAGAAACTACATACTGGTCGACGGTCGACTTATGCGCAAGAACGCTAATTTAGAAGTCTTGTTAAAGTGTATCACCCAAGACGATGGCACCAAGTTGCTAGAAGACATACATGCTGGATCCTGTGGCAATCACGCAGCCTCTCGAACGCTGGTTGGCAAAGCTTTCCGAGTAGGATTTTACTGGCCGTTTGCTGTGGCTGACACCGAGAAGCTGGCCCGACGATGTGAGGGTTGTTAGTTCTTCACTAAGAGGACTCATATACCGGCTCACGAAATCCAGATGATACCATCATCATGGCCATTCGCCTGCTGGGGCCTAGACTTGATTGGGCCATTCAAACCCGCTCCCGGCAATTTCAAGTTTGTATTCGTGCTGGTCGACAAGTTCTCCAAGTGGATCGAGTACATGCCATTAGTCAAAGCAACTTTAGATTAAGTTGTAGAATTCCTCAATCAAATCATACACCGATTTGGGGTTCCTAACAGCAAAATCACCGACTTCGGTACCCAGTTCACCGGCACTATATTTTGGGACTTCTGTGATGACAGAGGCATAGCCATAAAGTACGTGTCGGTAGCTCATCCCTGAGCCAACGGACAAGTCGAGCGAGCCAATGGAATGATTGTAGACACCTTAAAAAAGAGGTTGTACAAGGAAAATGATAATGCACCGGGAAGGTGGAAGAAAGAATTGTCAGCCGTGGTCTGGGGCCTCCGAACACAGCCTAGTCGGAACACTGGTGCATCCCTCTATTTCATGGTATACGGGGCTGAGGCGGTGCTCCCCTCCGGTATAGTGTTCGGATCTCTAAGAGTCGAGTAGTTCGACTAGTCTTCAGCAGACCACGCTAGAGAACTTGAAATCAATTGCATAGAGGAGAAATGACTAGATTCTTGCCTCTGAACAGCAAAGTACCTCGTGGCTATGCGATGGTATCACAACAAAAATGTCAAAGAGCGCTCCTTCATGGTCGGAGATCTGGTGCTCAAATGGAAAACAAGCCAGGAAGGAATCCACAAGCTATCAACGCCCTAGGAAGGACCTTTTGTGATCGCCGAAGTCACGCGTCCCACCTCTTACAGACTGGCTTACCCAGACGGAACAAGCTTGCCTAACTCCTGGCACATAGACAAACTACGGTGGTTTTACCCCTAGCAGCAGTCCATCTGAAAGGTCCTAATATGGCTAGAGGGGGGGTGAATAGCCTATTTAAAAATTCTACAAACTCACTAGAGCAAAAGGTTAGTAAATAACAAAGCGAAGCTTTTTGCTCTAGCTCTAAAGGGGTGTTTGCAAGCCACCTACCCAACAATTCTAGTTGCTAAGATCTCTATGCACACAAGAACTAAGTCTCTACAAGTTACACTAGAGAACTAAGCTACACAAGTCAAAGTAAGCAACTAAACTAATTACACTAGTTTGCGGTAAGTAAAGATAAGATGAGATATTTATACCGCCATGTAGGGGATGAACCAATCACCAATATAAACAATCAAGCACTGGGAGAATGCCAATCAAACACAATTGAGACACCGATTTTTCTCCCGAGGTTCATGTGCTTGCCGGCACGCTACGTCCCCGTTGTGTCGACCAACACTTGGTGGTTCGGTGGCTAAGAGGTGTAGCACGAACCTCGTCCTCACTAGGACACCACAAGAACCTACCCACAAGTGAGGTAGCTCAATGACACGAGCACTTTACTAGAGTTACCTTTCGGCTCTCCGCCGGGGAAGGTACAAGGCCCCTCACAATCACCGGGAGATGGCCACGAACAATCACCAACTCGTGCCAATCCTCCTCCGCTACTCCAAGCTGTCTAGGTGGCGGCAACCACCAAGAGTAACAAGAAAATCGCAGCTAAAACGATCCCCAAGTGCCACTAGATGCAATCACTCAAGCAAATGCACTTGGAATCACTCCCAATCTCACAAAGATGTATAATCTATGAAGGAGATGAGTGGGAGGTGTTTGCTTAGGCTCACAAGGATGTCAAGTATGTTAGAATGCCAAGAGGGTGAGCCCCAAGCCGGCCAAACACATATTTATAGCCCCTCAAACAAATAGAGCCGTTGGCTCTTACACTGGGCGAAATACGGGGTCACCGGACGCTCTTAAAGGGGCACCGGACGCTCAACACCTGCGTCCGGTGCTCCAACGTCAGCCGCGTGTCAGAGTCTAACGGTAACCTGCAGTGCACCGGACGCTGAGCAAGTGTCCGGTGCACACCGGACTCATACGCAGCGTCCGGTGCTCACCGGACTCACACCCAGAGAGGTTTGCAAAACGCGCGGACACCGGACTCAGACCACCGGACGCTCCAGCTTGCGTCCGGTGCCTGGTGTCCGATGCCTAACCCTAGCTGAGCCAGGCAGCCTGCACAACGGACGCTCAGACACAGCGTCCGGTGCCTCTGAGCCAGCGTCCGGTGAGTGTTCCTCAGTGAGAAACACTCCCGCGACTTTTCCAATTTTCCCACCGGCGCAATAGAAAGTGTGCACTTCATTTTCTTGAAGTGTGCCAACACCACAACGTGTGTACCAACAAGCGCACGTGTGTTAGCATTTTCACAAACATTTTCTTCGAAGGAGTTAAGTTAGCTCACTAGGTTCTAAATGCATGCACAAGAACAATGACACCTAGTGGCACTTGATAACCGCTTAGCCAAAGAATTCCCCTCTTTATAGTACGGCTATCTATCCTAAATGTGATCACACCCTCTATGGTGTCTTGATCACCAAAACCAAAACCCTAAGCAATACCTTTGTCTTGATCTCCATAGGGTTTTGTTTTTCTCTTTCTTCTTTTCCAACTTGAGCACTTGATCATCTTGTGGTCATCACCATCATCACCATGATCATCACTTGCTCCATCACTTGGCATGTACCAACCTCATTAAGTCTACACACACTTAGTATAGAGGTTAGTACTTAGGGTTTCATCAATTATCCAAAACCAAACTAGGGCTTTCACCATCTTAATTGTATCTTTTTCCTTATGAATAATAACAAGTTTTTGGTTTTTGCTCCATATCTCTTTTTATGCAGACTATTCGACAAGAATGATATTGTTTGTTCTCCACACAACACAAAATGAAATCAAACAAGGGTATCCAACAGACTTCATTTCAGTGATACATCACTCTCATAAATTATTTACAGTGCTAAAAACCATGGTTTACAAATCTAGACTTTATTACAAACTTTCCAAGCAAAGTTTACAATAAAAGCCCCTCTGGGCGGTTCCTAGTCTAAAACTACAGACTAAACTCAGGCCTACTGCTCGGGCTACTCGCTGGCATGGGCCTCCGGTGCCGTCAAAGAGGTTGGGGCCACCGGCGCCTGGCTGGTCGAGACCGCAAGCGCTGATCGCCCATCCCCTGCAGTAGACGCCGCCGACCACTCCCTGGCAGACCTCTCCGAGCCTGGTTGATTCGGGGGGTGGATGTCCTGCAGAGGTTGACGTCGCTGATCACCATCGATGATAGGTCGAGCATACTGACACGAAGATCATCCGCTTCCTTCAAGCCAACCTCCTTGGGGTACCCTCCCTCCAAGCGAGACAGATCCATCAGAGGGTAGTGCGCACACACTATACTCAAGACATAGGCCCCGGCATACTCCCCTGTGTCCTTAACGAACTGCTGAAGCCTACCCCACGCATGTTGTGCTTTCTCAACTGGACTTTGCCTCTGCACGCGGGGCTGGCCTTCGGGGAGCTCTGGACTGATCAGATCTAACACTGGGGCCACTCCCTTCCAGATCTGGATACAGTTGGCCTTCCATGAGTCCCGATCTTTGACCAGGTCCTCGACATGTTTCTTCGTGTTAGCCTTAAGCACTATGCCAAGGTTAAAAAAACAAGAGGGCAGTCAATATCAAGATGTGAAGCTAAAAGAACTTACACTCGCCACGTCAAAACTGATCTTACCAGTGAGGTCCCGGTTTCTAGTCTTCAGTTCTTCCCCGACCTTTCGCTCGCACTCCAGCGCGTGAGCACGCTCCTGGTCAAGACGGTCATTCTCTTCCCGGAGGCGTTCTATTTCCTCCTTCAGACCTACAGCAGTAACTATTTGTCAAAGGAACCAAACACATTGTCAAACATAACTAGCGCCAGTAACAAGACTTACTATTTTTCTCACGGTCCTTTTCAACTAACCACTGAGACAGGTCCAGCATGCGCTCCTCCTGAACAGCCCTCTCCTTGACCTCCTTGTCGGCCTCCAACCGAAGGCGGTCCACCTCGATGTCACGGCCTTGTTTTCGGCGACCACCCCTTCAATCTGGTCGAAGCATCTTTTACGATACTTCGCCGTTTTCATCATATCCTGTGGATTTCAAGTACATAAATAGGTGTACATGCCAAGACTTGTATGCTTTAACAAAATGCGAGGGCACATACCTTAACATTGCTAACAAGACGCTTGGCGGCCCGCTCCACCCTCTCCGCCTCCTCGACCTCGGCGATCTCTTCGTGGCCGGACCAGTGGTCTCCACGTTGGCGCCATACACGGATACGCTGGCGTCCATCGTTGGGGCGCCCTTGGATCTCTTACACCTCGTTGTCGGAGTCCGCCTGGGCCCTCTCGCCCTCTGCGCTCCTCCCCACCATGGTCAAGGACATCATTGGTCCCTTACCGAGGTCGGGAGTACCCTCCGGCGCGGCAGCCTCGACAGGCGGCTCCTCCAACCGAGCAGGGGATGGAGCTTTGTTCTCCTCTTCTGCCCGACTGCCTGGTGGGGGAGTGGCCATAGCAACCTCATCCCTCGACGGGGCATTTGCGTCGGCTCCTTCTCGGGACGGGTCCTCGGTGATCTCTGCCGTCGTCGGGGCAACTGCGGGTCACGTCGTGGGCTGCTCCGTGGTAGCTTGCCCCACAGTGGTCTGACCCACGACAGCTGTTTCAGATGGCCTCGAGCCCAAAATGGTGCTAGGGTCAACATCCGAGGCAGTGCTGCAAAAATTCCATTCAAGTATAACCAGACTGGAATTATAAGTTCATGAAAAGCATAGCTATTTTTTTTCTTAACTTACATGTTGGAGCTCCTGTGAGAAGCTGTGAAGACCCTTCGCCTAGCACGACTAGCCGCCACAGCTGCTTGTGCCTTGCTTGGGTGCGTCTGCTCGATGTGTGCGGTGGGCGGATCTTCAGCGATCCGACCACCATCAGCAGGGGCGATGTCTGGGCGGCTGCAGGGCTTGTGGACCAAGGTCAGGGCCGCTTCTTCCTCTTCATCATCGTCGTCGACAACTCAAAGCAGTCGGTGATGCTTTGGTGCTCGGCTTCCAGAGGCCGAGCCTTGGCCAGCAAAAGGCCCTGGGCTGCTATTGCTAGCGCCGCTCCTGTTTGGGATGACCCCATGGCCATCGGTCATTTGCCGGCCACCCTATCATCGGTGGTCGGCGCCGGTCGGTTGTCATCTTCGTTGCTGCTAGTGTACCGGTAACACCGAGCAGCGTTGTCTGCCGGCAGATCCACTCTGGTCGGGTGCTCCATGCCGGGCGCCAATGACACATACACTATCGCCCGGTCAATGTCTCCGATCTGCAAAACAAAAGCGATAAGCTGTAAGAATAAGGGTATCACAGTTTACAAAATTACAAACTGACCGAAGTCATCATTTACCTTGGGAGCTGGCCGGCCTAGCTTATAAGCGTGCATCCGGTCGTCGCTTCGCACGAAGCTGCTGTCGGCCAGGTTGAACAGCTCGTTGATGTTGTGCTAGATCTCCGGCTTCTCCAGGTTATCTCAGTGTTTCCTGGTCGAGTCTTGGCCTCCTTGGTACTCGTATGCCAAGTGCACTCTCCTCTAGCATGGCATGACTCGTCGGCTGAGGAAGTTGCTGACCACACCGGGCCCGTCCAAGCGCGACCAGTCGATCAGATTCATCAGCTCCTTCACCTGACCAGTATACTCTAGTCGGTCTGTCCAGTCGACCCTCTTCTCAGGAATATAGCCGACATCGTAAAATGTGGCGCTGTCCGGCTCCACCCTAATGTAGAACCACCTCCTGTACCATTCAGTCAGGGATGTGTTTCAGGGGCAGCTAAAATATCGGTTCTTCATCCCGTCGCGAAGATTCAGGTATACTCCACCTGCAATCTTAGATCCTCCAACCGCTCCTTTCTTCCTCAGTAAGAACAAGTAACGAAACAAATCAAAATGTGGCTCAATCTCCACAAACGCCTCGCAGAGGTGAATGAAGGTAGCCACAAGAAGAATCGAGTTCGGGTGCAGATTGCAAATCCCGATCTCATAGTAAAGAAGCAAACCCTGAAGAAAAGGATGAACCGGCACCCCAAAACCCCTTTTGAAGAAATCCTCGAATACTACAATCTCACCGGCCTAAGGATCCGAGTAGCTTTCTCCCTCTGGTGCCCTCTAGCGGCCAAGCTCCTGGTTATGCAGTAGCCCCATCATCTCGGCCCTCTTCTTGGAGTCGCTCTTGGCCATTTTCTATGCAAAGAACCTTGAACTGGATCTAGTGGGCTTGGAGGCAGTGAGGAAGACGAAGGCAGGAGGCTAGCGTGCAACTGCTGGGAGAAGTTCTAACAATACACCTTTTAGCTCTTTATAACAGCAGCACCACCTTGTCCACTTCCCGACTCCTGGGGAAATGTGCGGTTTTACAGCGGCAACAGCGTTTCTGTTTTCAATTTCTATTGCAGTAAATTTGGCGGCCTTTTTTAATGATTATTGGTTTTCCTTCCTTGGTCCGCGTGATGAGCGGCTATGCCGTTAGAAGGCATCTCTTTTCATGCGCCGGACTGACGAGATGGCCGGACGTCTTGTCATGCCACCAAATAATGAAGAGAAATGATATTTCTCAAATTTAAATAAACAATTTACTGAGGATAAGAAGTCTGTTCGGATTCATCCAAAAATCTAGGGACTGCAGCGACCACCGAGCATGGTATGCTCGGAGACTGGTCGACTAGCCTGCCCAAAAGAAAGCTGGGGACTGCACCGACCACGGAGCATGGTATGCTCGGAGACTGGTCGACCAGCCTGCCCAAAAGAAAGCTGGGGACTGCACCGACCACCGAACATGGTAAGCTCGGAGACTGGTCGAGCAGCCTGCCCAAAAGAAAGCTGGGGACTGTACCGACCACCAAGCATGGTATACTCAGGGACTGGTCGACCAGCCTGCCCAAATGAAATCTAGGGACTGTACCGACCACCGAGCATAGTATACTCGAGGGCTGGTCGACGAGCCTGCCCAAATGAAATCTGGGGACTGCACCGACCACCGGGCATGGTATGCTTGGGGGCTAGTCGATTCGTCTATGAACGAGCCAGAGGTGATATTGATTTTAATTTTTTAGACCTTGCTACAAGGCTCATACTTTGCCTTCTAGCAAGCTTGGGGACTGCATCGGTACGATGCATCTCAACATCAGACTTTTCTTTTAAGATTTTTTTCTTTTCGGACCCTGGCACCACGTACCTGCGTCACCTACTACCAGGCTCGGGGACTAAGTGGGTACACTTCACCTTGCGGTGAATTTTCCTACTTTTTGAAGACTTTTACTTTTTAGAAAAGTAAAGTGGGTACACTTCACCAGAAAAGAAATCTTTTTTTGTTAAAAGCACCATGCATTATTCGAACAACCTGCTTCTTCGATATTGATCAACTGTCTTTTGAGTTGGTCAAAATATTGTTGCAATTATTTGGGCGACTTTCATTCTAATCGAAGATGTTAAGTCTCACTGGTCAAAGAAGCTCAAGACGGTGTGTCACACCATAATACATGGAGCTCGGGGACTAGCTGTGGGGGTATAAAGCCCTATACCCTTACGGCTAGACTTGGGCCAGGAGATTTGGCCCATCACAAGACAGTTCGAGGTTTGATCCAACTACTTGGAGTTTCACGCAGGGAAACAAGACATGGAGATCAAGCAGGATTCTAGTCGGTTAAAATAGGAATCGATGTTGCATCATCTATGACAATTGTAACTGACTAGGATTAGTTTCCAGATCTGTAACCCTGCCCTCTGGACTATATAAAGAGAGGCAAGGGACCCCCTTAGACAATTCAATTCAATCCACAACAATACAATCAGACGCAGGACGTAGGTATTACGCCCACACGGTGGCCGAACCTAGATAAAAACCTTGTCCGTATCTTGCGTCACCATCGAGTTCGTAGCTTGTGCACGTGTCTGACGATAAACTACTACCGTGGGTATACCCCAAGGTAGACTGCCGACTAGCTTTCGTCGACACTAGGGAGCTTTAATAGAACCCTGACGCCCCTAGAGGACAACTCAGAGTTGAGATGAGAGATTAAGAAAAACAAAATTATTTTTATTCTCATCTGAGAATTAAAGGTAGCCATTAGAGCCAGGGATGAGAGATAGATTATCTACTCCTAATCTTCATCTTCTACATAGGATTAGACTAGATAGAGGAAGAGTTAGGCGCCTATGCTCGGAATTTCTAGATCGTCATCATCAAAGATTGGTATTATCTTTTATCTTTATTTTGACTTTATTCTAAATACCATTATGTTTCTATTTATTATGTTCCTAGTTTATTCTAGTTCTACATTTGATATAGTTATGATTGATAATGAGTTTATGTATATGTTTGCAAAGCGCTTAGCTCTCTTTGCGGGAGGGTTAGGTGATAGATGTCATGTAAGCATGGTGCTTAGATGTCGTTTATCTGCAATTACACCCAATTGGCCGGGTCGTGTGGTAGATCATGAAAGTGGCAGTTCTGTTGAGTCCTTTGTATTCCATTCCCTATTGGTAGGATAGGTAGAACTGCAGTTGCGTAGGAAGTCTAGCTTTGTCTTGGCTTTTTATAGCAATGTTCCTTATACATAAATGAAGAGTCTTTTGTGCTATATATGATAGTGTAGCATTAGAGTAGATAAATGACTTGATAAATTAGAACTACTTAGGATTTTCTATCTCTTGAACTAATCAAACGTCTACCTACTATTAAGCTGAGTAGTCTATATCTAATCTATATGTGATTTATCCCCTGGGCTTTTATACTTTATATCATTTATTTATCATGGTTTACCTTCCTGCCAAGTATGTGATTAAGCAACTCAATCACTCATAAGTAGTCATGTTTTGCAAGTTGATCTCATTGTTTAAGTCCTTAGTTCTTTCCCTTGAGCTAAATATAAATAACGATACCTGGAATACTTCCCGATGAATTGCTACAATGGTATTTAATCTGTATGCTTGCGGATCCTATATTCATTTTATTAGTGGGCAGTTTTTATACTATACTTTTGGCACCATGCTAGGGATGACAACTTAGCTTAACTGGTGTTAGAAGTGTCAACAAGCATTTCTAGCGTCATTGCCGGGGAAGGAATAAACTTTTTGAGAAAAATTGCCTAAACAGATACTTAATAAATGAGTGATAGTTTGCTAGTCACCTCTACTTGGCAGGTTTACCCCTGTTTGTTTTTTTTTGTGTTTATATTTTATACAGGGTAATAGCAAGATTGAAACTGATTCACACAACTCTTCATTTGAATCGGATCAATCAAGAAGGAAGCTTGTTACTAGTACTTGAAGCTATGGCTAAAAAGACCTTGTTGGAGTTCGCTACTCCAACAGTGGAGAACATCTGCACTGGTCCAGTACTAGAAATAGAAAATCTTGAGTTTGAGCTCAAGCCAAGCCTCATCAACATGGTACAAGCTGTCCAATTTAGTGGAAAGGTACATAAAGATGCAAGTGGACATCAGCAAGACTTCATAGAGATCAGAAACACCATCGCCATAGAAAGAGTTAATCAAGATATCATACTACTTCACCTCTTTCCATTCTCGCTAATGGGAAGAGCGAAGCAGTGTTTTATTATAACAAATAAGATATCAACACATGGGCAAAATGTTCCAAGGCCTTTCTAGCAAAATTCCTCCTAATAGGCAAGATCAATGCCTTGAGAGGAAAGATTACCAATTTCCAACAGCAGAAGATAGAAACCACTTCAGAAGCATGAGAGCGTTTGCAAGGATATATTCAAGATTGTCCTCATCATGGAATGGAAGAATGGTTACTCATGCAAGGCTTTTATCATAGATTAAACTAAAAGATGCGTGAGCAGCTAGATGCCACCGCTGAAGGATCGTTCTTATCACTTACTCTTAGGAAAGCTAAGAAACTTATGGAGAAGATATCAAATAATCAAAGCTGGTCCCAAGACAAGGGTGAAAAAGCAATTGAAGAAGTAAATGCATTGTCTACCAAGATGGATGATCTGCTCCACTAGCTAGACTAGAGGGCCAAGTACAAGGAAGATCAGAGGGCAATTGAAGTAATATATAAGCAAGACTTAAGCCCCACCATCAGGAAAGTTCCACATCAACCAAATTGGAGACAACATCAAAATGGCCAAGGTATGAATTCAGGTAATTTTACAAAGCAACCTTCTTTAAGAGAATTAGTTATGTAGCAATCTAAAATCAATCTAGAGATTACAGCTAGGCTTGCTATTAATGATAAAACCTTGGAAGATATAATTAATAAAATGGATAGTTTCTCATCTACCATTAATGACCAACTTGAGTATAGTAAAAAGATAGAAGCAAAGAAAGCATAGTTGGCTGCTGCATTGCCTGTTGCCACTAACCCTGAGAAGGTAAAAAGATTATCACTACAAGAAGAGAGAGTTCTACCAAAGATCCTCCCTATCCAAAAGGTAACAAAAGGTCAGTGGTGATACCATCAACATTACCAATAATGGTAGAAAAAGAGAAGAACATTCGTGAAGAAGTACTACCAGAACCAGTCCAAGACTAGGAGATGAGACAAGATTTTCAAGACACCAACTATATCTACCATTTCCTCATTGGAATAGAAGACCACAACACATAGATGAGCAGTTTGGTAAGTTCATGGAGATAATTCAAAAATTATATGTCAATATACCTCTGATGGATGCCATACAGATCCCTACATATGAAAAGTACATCAGAGACATTCTTAACAAGAAGAGACCACTGCCATCCACTAAAATGATCAAGCTCACAGAAGAGTGCAGTGCGGCCATCCTTAACAAGTTACCAGAAAATAAAAATGATCTAGGATGTGTGACCATTGAATGTACAATTGGAGATCAAAATTTCAACCATGCACTCTGTGACCTTGGAGCAAGTGTCAGTGTTATGCCCACTGCTGTTTACTACAAGCTCAATCACACTGCACTTGAGCCAACATCAATGTGTCTTCAGCTGGCTGATCAATCAGTCCAATATCCATTGGGCATCGTCGAAAATGTTCCAGTCAAGATAAGAGAACTCTTTTTTGCTAGTAGACTTTGTGGTGCTAGATATGCATCTAGAATCAAAAGTGTCACTCATTCTTGGGAGACCATTTTTGAGCACCACCAATGCACACATTGATGTCGGGAAAGGATCTATCGAATTCACCATCAACGGACAAGAAGAGTAGTTCACATTCAAGTCAAAATAAGAACTCAACTCTTCTACGAAGATGGTAGATCAAGACAAGACAGAAGAATCACCAGAGTCACCCAACTCTAGGATCATCAGTAGAATAAATAATTTAGAAGGTCCAGTTCGGAGGACTTTAAAAACTTTGAACCCTCGTCGAAAGGTAACTTGGTATTTACCCACATTTTTCAATTCATAGTCATATTTACTTTACAATATTGCATTATAAAATTCAATGCCCTATATAAATATTTTTTCTGATGTGTAACAACCTATTAAAAATATTTATTGTGGTGGCATAAAAAATTGATTTAGTTCATATATTTATTCTTGTTTTAATTCGGCAACGGATCTAGTGCAAACTTATCTCTCATGCAAACTGTGCAAACTCTAATCTAGACCGCAGGATGTTGATCTAAGGGGACGCATGAGAGAGGTGGAAGGAGGGATTTGTAAAAGTGTGATTAAGAGTGGGTGATTAAGTGCAAAATTACCCAATCTCTCCGTGCCCCTTGGATCAACATCCTGTGGTCCAGATTAGAGTTTGCACAGTTTGCACGGAAGTTGAGTTTACTAGATCAGTTGCCTTTTAATTCCTGCATTATATTTATATGTACTGTATTTCATACATGGTGGGCTCACCACCATGGGTCCCACATGTCATAGACTCCACCTCACATACATCACATCATATTATTTCATCCACTTCCACTCACCTCCACTCACTTTCTCATTTCCACCGGCCAAACCCACCAACCATTCTTTTCCTTTGCTTAAGCATGAAGCCAAGATGATGCCACAAAAATCTGAGTGGGAGAGGGGCCAGCACATGGGCGACCGCCCACCCCCTTGGGCGCCCGCCCGGCGACCTCCTCCTCTATAAAAGCCCTTCCTCCCTTCACGTCCATACACCACACACAACCAATTTGAGTAGCCAACCACCTTGCTCTTGGCCTCCATTTGTCCAGAGAGAGTTTGGGAGAGAAGGAGAGGGTAGGAAGAGTAGTGAAATGAGTGAGAAGTAAGGAGAGTGAGCAAGAGCTCAAGAGTTAGTGTTGAGAGGGGTAGTGCTGCAAGAATCTCAGAAAAATAGTGGAATTGCTGTTCAAATAGGGGTTAAGAATTCTAAAATTGAGGAGAGGTTCTGTCGAAATCAAAACTAGAAACTATAAATAATATTGAAAGAACGACTAACCTCCAGACAGCTAACCACTAACCCTTGACTAACCCCCTGCACTAGTATTGTTGTCGTTTTTGAGCATTTGTTGTAGGATGAAGAGCTAGGCCAAAGGAATCACCAACAAGGTCACGGCTAGGAGCACAAGGAGCTCATCCCGATATGCTTCATCAAGGGTCGGCTCTGACATGAGCACTGATCCTCTCGCCGTCCCTCAGCCGGCATCCTCTTCTGCTGCACCAAAAAGAATTCTCCTCACGACATCTCACCTTGCCCTAAGAGATTCTAGAGAGAATAACATCTACAACAAGCTGAAGAATAGAAGCTTCGTACATATGCCAGTCCTCGATGAGGTATTCCTCTGTGAAGCAGGTATGGCCATTGAACATGATACCATCTTTTAGTTTGTTGGATGGAGTTCTTTCACAACCATAACTGAGTTAGGGTCTAAGCTTTTAACTATAGAATTTATCTGCACTCTATAACTCATAGAAATAGGAATTTGTTTTAGATTGTTTACCCAAGAATTTTGTTTCACATGGAGAAACCTTAGTGATCTTTTAGGCTTCCTTCCAAACACATGCATAGACATAGATGAAGCCTTAAAACATTATGGCACCCATAAATTTTGGACTAATATTTCTAAAGAGCCTTTCTTTCATGGCAACCGAACTAGAGACATAGAGCACCCCACACTTAGGTTCTTGCATAAGTGGTTGGGAACAACTTTCATCCCCTGGGATGACGCTAGCAAAATAAGAGTCATAGATTTACAGCTGATATATGCAGTAGTAAAGAAAATTAGAGTGTCACCTATGCATGCTTCAGTAGATCACTGGTTAAGTATTCCTGATTACAAAGTAGGGGATATAGCTATTTACTCCATTGTTACTCGTTTAGCCATTAAGCTCAAAATAATTGCTGCTTCTTTAGATTTCATTGATACACATAGACAATTTTATGGATATGAACACTTTAATCATGCTCACATAGTAAAAAGAATAAAAAGAGAATTATTTGTCACCTATGGTGAGGCCAAGCTCTGGTTACCTAACCTAGAGATGGCATTGTATTCTATCCAGACATTGCACATTGAATTGCAGGCTAGACCAGTGAACAGAAGAGGAGTAGCCCCTGAAGGAGCACCTTAGAGGACAACCTCTCAGAGATTCACACGTCAGCATGAGCCTGTTTGGCTCGGAGCTAATCTTGCTCGGGAGGAGCCAACACATACCAGTTATAATGATTGGCAAGCTTGCCAGCGTCATATACTGAACCCCGGGGTGTATCCTCCATACCATCCAGTCTATCAACCATATGGGTACTATCAGCCGCCACCATTTGTCCCTACTAGGGAAGGAACTTTAGGCGAAGCACTAAGGCATTCATTTGGTACCTATGGTATGAGGATGGAAGAAAAAGAACCAAGAGATGACTTTGAGCAAGGACGCAGGTATGATGCTACTGGGTTCTTTTATACCTAGCAGCATTATAATGAACAGATGGCTTTCCAAAACTACGTCAACACTTCTCTTGCTCATAATGAGCAGGCTTGGAATGAGCAGCGCCAGTGGAATCAAAACATCACTCAAATTTGGCCACCATTAGAGAAGGACAAGACCAAGTCAACAACACTTTAAATGACATCTTCACGTTCCTGCAAATCCTGAAAGAAGACTAGCTTGGGGGAGGACCCCAGTTATCAAGGTAAGTTCTCTTTCTCTTCATTTCAATTTATTTGCTTTCTTTATTTTGCATGTACAAACTTAGAAAACTAAATATTTATTGTTTAATTTAAAGTTTGAGTTTGTTTAAGAAAATGAAAACCAAATAAAAAGAGTGTGTAAAATAAGTTTGCTTTATTCTCCTATTAAGTTTTCTATAAATAAAATATGTAGAGATGAAGAATGCATGATGGATGATGAATAGTTGCTTTGTCATAATTCTTTTCAAGTACCTAGCTTTAAATTTAAGTTCTCCCAAGGATTGGATACACTGTTAGACAACTGAATTTACTCTACTCTTTAAATCTATGGGAGCATATGCTTAAACTAAGTCTAGATAGTTGATGGACATGATAGGATATAGTATGAGTTGTTGTTTATTATGTTCCAAGTGCTACTAAATTCTGGAGATTTGTTTGCGAAAAATTAAAATGATGAGTTCTATGTATGACAGAGAGTATAGAATTCCTACCACAGCCTATTTATTTAGAATAGGAAGCCTCCACATATTTGTAGGGCTTGTGTTTGCTCGAGCTGTGTTGACCCTTAGGAACTCATCATATTGCTAATCCAGGTATCACGCACACTCATGTTCACCCTTTTACTGCTTCTACTCTAGAAGTACGCATCACATATATATATATATATATATATATATATATATATATATATATATATATATATATATATATATTCCGTTTGTACCTATTTAAAAATGTTCCACTCTTACACTGAGAGTGAACACAAAAAATATTTCCCTTGTTCAATTGCTAGCCATATATAACTCTTATAAAGCTAAACCCCACTAGGTAAATTCTCTCTTCATGAACATCATTCCCCACTAAGTGACTCACTAAATATTCTATCTCTCCATGCAAGGTGTCCACATCATTCCCCACTAAGTCCATGTCATCCCATGTTAATTACAAAAAATGACCATGTCATCTATATCATGTTACATACTTTAAATCTTTAATCTATTAACATACAAGTCATGTACATACACTATTTGTTTCATCGCCAATTAATTTCTCTATAATGTAACCAAATATTAGTTTTTGTTCTATTAGCTTAGCAAAATTTTTACTAGATCTAATACAATAAAATACATGCAAGTCAAATTCATATATATACATACATAATAGACCAATTAATTCTTCTATAATGTAACCAAATATTATTTTTTATTCTATTAGCTTAGTAATTTTTCACTAGATATAATACAATAAAATACATGGAAGTCAAATTCATATGTATACATACATAATAGACTGAATACCATATAGTAATGCTATACATATAATGATTTATTTTAAGAAAATCCCGCAGCAACGCGCGGGGAAATCACCTAGTTTACCTCAAGTTCAATGCTCCAAGTTTCATTTTTCATTCCTCTACAAAATTTTCAAAAAGGAAGTTATTGGGCTGCAAGAAAAATAATGGACAAAAGTCCCATGTAAAAAAAGGAGAGATAAAGAAAGATTTATAAGCCTAAGTTTATTATCAAGTTTTCAATTTCAAGATTAGAGGAACCATCTTCCAAATAAAGGAGCATCTATATATTATTTTTGCACCCCTTCTCCTTCCACAAATATTCTTTAGTTTAGCATCTATATATAAAACCACACATGCACAAACCGGTTGGTTATGTGGTGAGTTCATTTGGATCCATGGTTCAATCAGACTCAATGCATTAGTTATCTCCACACCTATGAGCCCCACATAAGCTTTCTTAGATTTAGGGTGAGAGAGAGTGAAGGCTGTATAAAATGCCTTGTGCTACAAATACTACATATCTTGAGAGCAAGAGAGAAGGCATCACTCCTTTCAATGCCTTAGAGAGGATCCAAAAATACCACATATTGAGAGACTTGAAAGGGTCATACTAAAGAACTCTGAGTTTTATTTTAAATATTATAAAAACTCTAGGACAAAGGTGGAACAATAGAGCATGAGACAATAGTGCTTGGTTTAATTGTTCTATCTTTCAACTGCTCAAGACCTAAGTATAGGTAAAAGTCTCATGATTGGAAGAAACATGAGTAAGTTTGGAAGTTATGATAGTCCACTCTAGTTTGGGGATGAGTTTTTATTTAAATCATGTGTATTTGTAAAGTGTGAAAGCATTGTAGCAACTCCTGATCCATCACTTGTAGCTATTTGCTCAAGGACGAGCAAAAGGTAAGCTTGGGGGAGTTTGTTGACGGTTGTTAACCATTAAAATTATATGTCAACCAAAGAGAAGAAAGGGGATAAAAACTGAACATCATCATAGACTTAGGGTTTTCACTGACAATTTCCATGAGTTTTGGTGAATGTCTATTTTTGCATGGGGGTTATCAGAAAATAACCAAAAGAGGCCCACATGTTAGATTTACATAGAGAGAATGCATGAACTACAACTCAAGAATACTCTAGAAGACTCGGGAAGACAACCCCCCAAAGTAGGGGGCTCACTTGCCATAGAGCAGGGGCGAGCGCCTAGGGGGGCAGGGGCGACTGCCCGGGGGTATGAACCAATCAGGTTCCACCTCACGGATCCTGCTGTTGATATTTGGTAACGCAATTAGAAAATGATCCGCAAGCGCATGGATATCGGTGAGCATTTCACCCGGGAGGTTTTCCAGAGTTATCGTATTTATATTTTTACCACTGGGAGAAAGGGTGCATCTGACTAACCAAATCTATTGCTACTATCCCTTTAGGCTACAAAGAATGTTTCTCGATGTGAGCGATGTATAGAGAAGACTGCAACCGTAGTCTCGTTCTAACCTTGGTAAGGATGATCTACTGTTCTATTGGGGAGGCTCACGGAATCTAGACAACACAAAGGATGTTCGACCCGCACCTATAAACCTACCCGTCCTGCTAACAAGATATGGGATACAAAGGTAACTCAGAAATGTCACGTTCCTCGCTACTACCACGGTCCAGCTAGTCAGGGGTATCTATGAGTACCCTAGCCTAAACACCACGTTTACGCCAGCAATGATTACTCTAATACTCAACCGGAAGAGGATTAAAGTAAACTCATAAACCAAAGAACAATAAAACAAGAACTTACTAGAATTAGAAGTCAAATTACTGAAGAATCTTAGAAGCAAGCCTCGGGTTAGGAGACTTGATCCCGCAGGTACAACTCGGAGTAGACACCGACAGGCCGGCCTTCCTCCGATCTACACCTCCACTCTATCTCTCTCAATCTAGTAGAAACTAGAAGATCTATTTCTACTTACATTGGTTGCTAAGCCTAAAAAGAAATATTATTTAGAGAAGAGGTTTTCCTTTGAGGGCACCCCTCAATCTCTATGATAATTTCTTGTCTCCTCCAGGGGCCAGGGGGGTCTCCTTATATAGTCCTCCTCCTCTATGCGTTTTTGGGTCGGTAGGCGATGTGGTACTATGTTTTTCTTGATCCAATAGGTCGGTGGAACATCCCGTGCAAAGAGAGTCCTGAACAGGATCCAGCAGGGGGCGGGCGCCCTGGGCCTGGCCTCTTTCGGCCTCCGCTTCCTTCCCGTGGCTTCTGGAGTCTTCTAGATGGTAGAAAATTGCGCGGTGCGTTGATATCTCTATGTAATACCGACATGTGGGCCTTTCTTCCTTATTTCCTGATAACCCCCTGCAGAAATAGACAAACACCAAAACTCCTGGAATTCTGTCAGATAAAACCCTAAGTCTAGATGTTGATTTCATTTTGATCCTTTTCTTTGTTTATTTGATAATTAAATTTGATAATTAAGGACCGTCAACACCTGCCTCCACCGCCTTTGAGGAGTAATCTTGACCATCAATCAAGGTCGGTTTGATCTGAGGGCTATGGTGCTTCCTAGGGGGCTATAAATACAACCCTGACCCCCCTAGAGGAGAGCTTAGATATGAGATGAGAGATTAAGAAAAATAGAATTATTTTTATTCTCCTTTGAGAATTAGAGGTAGTCATTAGAGCTAGGGATTAGAGATAGATTAGCTACTCCTAATCTTCATCTTCTACATAGGATTAGACTAGATAGAGGAAGAGTAGGGCGCCTGTGCTCGGAATTTCTAGATCTTTATCATCAAAGATTGGGATTATCTTTTATCTTTCTTTTAACTTTATTCTAAATATCATTATGTTTCTATTTATTATGTTCTAGTTTATTCTAGTTCTACATTTGATATAGTTATGATTGATAATGAGTTTATGTATATGTTTGCAAAGCGCATAGCTCTCTTCGCGGGAGGGTTAGGTGATAGATGTCATGTAAGCATGGTACTTAGATGTCGTTTATCTGCAATTACACACTATTGGCCGAGTCACATGGTAGATCACAGAAGTGACAGTTCCGTTGAGTCCTTTGAATTCCATCCCCCGTTGGTAGGATAGGTAGAACCGTAGTTGCGTAGGAAGTCCAACTCTATCTTGGCTTTTTATAGCAATGTTCCTTATACATAAATGAAGAGTCTTTTGTGCTATATATGACAGTATAGCATTAGAG
This sequence comes from Sorghum bicolor, assembly GCF_000003195.3. Lineage (NCBI taxonomy): Eukaryota > Viridiplantae > Streptophyta > Magnoliopsida > Poales > Poaceae > Sorghum > Sorghum bicolor. Next base: position 21,034,250 of record NC_012871.2, read on the forward strand.
TAGATGAATGACTTGATAAATTAGAACTACTTAGAATTTTGTTTCTCTTGAACTAATCAGATGTCTACCTACTATTAAGCTGAGTAGTCTATATCTAATCTCTATGTGATTTATCCCCTGGGCTTTTATACTTTACATCATTTATCTATCATGGTTTACCTTCCTATCAAGTATGTGACTAAGCAACTCAATCACTCATAAGTAGTCATGTTTTGCAAGTTGATCTCATTGTTTAAGTCCTTAGTTTTTTCCCTTGAGCTAAATATAAATAATGATACCTGGAATACTTCCCGATGAAGTGCTACAATGGTATTTAATTTGTACGCTTGAGGATCCTATATTCATTTTATTAGTGGGTAGTTTTTATACCACACTTCTGGCTCCATGCTAGGGATACAACTTAGCTTAAGTGGTGTTAGAAGTGTCAACAAACATGTAGATATTATTTAAGTAATTTGCCAAGTTAATTCTCTTAAAAGGGAACTCTCTAACCTTAAACTATGTTATATTTTTTGTTTTCAGAAATTGTTTTTCATACCAAACAAATGTTAAAACACCGAAGTTTGATTCATTGATTTCTCTTAGGCTTAAGTGAGGTGCTAAGCGAGCTCGTAACACTGAGGGTGTTACACATCTTGACCTTCCAATATGCATAAATTGCACCATCAAAGTAAGGTGCCTTTTTGGTATTGTTGATATGAAGACTAAGAGCCATTTCTTCACCGAAGATTGTTAATCCTTAACCAAACGGTGCCTCGGCTTTGATACCACTTGTAAGCTCAACAAGTGTGTTAGCAAAATAAATGGCAAAGCAATTCTAGCACTAGCACACCTAAGCTATGCAAGCCATCTACACAAGTCTAGTATAAGGCTAAACACTAAACCACCACAACAAAGCACTACAAAACTTAGTTACACTCCTAAACCAAGAAACTAAACTACACAAGCTACACAACTAAGCAAGGTAAGCAAGTGAGTAAAGGAGTGAGTGAAGATTCTTATACCAACGTTGAAGAGTAGAGATATAAACAAGAATCAATCACAATTGCATCCATAAGATGAAATTCTCAGCAAGAGAAGACACATGATTTTTTACCGAGGTTCACTTGCTTCTCGGTAAGCTAGTCATCATTGTGGTGATACACCCACTTGACAGATCACGAGCTAATTGGCAATCCAAAGCCAAACCCTCAACAGCTATCGCACATTCACTCACAAGATGGGGATCCTCCAAGCCACGAGCAATCCACTAGAGTAGTCAATTGCAATCTCCCACGAGAAGACTCAAGAATCCATTACAAATCAATTGGTGAGGCTCAAACAATCTTCAATCACAAGCTAAACACCTTTGCTGCTCAAAGTCGTCTAGGGTGAAAACACCCAAGAGTAACAAGAAATCCGTAGCAAACTCAAAGCAATATACTTAAATCTCACTCAATCTTACTAGGATGAGCAATCAAGCAAGGAGATGAGTGGAGGGGATGTTCTTTAGCTTAAAGTATGCCTCAAGTATTCAGATGTGCAAGAGAGAGCTCCCCAAACATGGACACCTTCTATTTATAATGTTACCCTTATGGGCTAGCCGTTAGGTGCAAAATTGAGGGCATCAGACGCTCCGACACTTACCTGTCGGACGTGCCCCGACGTCCGATGCTCGCCTGCCATACGCGTTAGATCGCTGCCACGTGTCCTCAGTTAAATGTGACCCGTCGATCGCCAACTGTCACTTAAACGTTAATGATCTTTTGAAGCACGTGTCGGACGTGTCAAACGCTAAGTTTTGAACACGCCACCTTACACCGAACGCTACTCAGAGAGTTCCATAAACTCTCTGGGATGCGTCAGACACGTCCGATGGTGTGGCATCACACGCACGCCAACGTCTAACACACATAACGTCGAAACAACACTGCTACAGAGCGAGTACCGGATGCACCGACGTGTGAGCGTTGGACGCTCTAATGCATAAACAAAATCTGCCTCACTACATTGTACTCGTTGGAGGCGGCCTCAACGTCCAACGCTGTCTGACTCAACATCCGACAAGTGTTTCTTAGCGAGAAACACTCACGTGACTTTCCCAAAACTTTCCTCCGGTGTAGTAGAAAATAAGCATTTCATTTTTCCGAAAAGCGTCGAATCCTTTGCAAACCCCTCTCTACCCTAAGAACTCCACCTCCTTTGCAAATGTGCTAACACCAACAAGTGTACCACACCATATGCATGTGTGTTAGCATTTCACAAACTTTTTATTCAAAAGAGTTTTGTTAGCACTCTACTACTAGATCCTAATGCATATGCTCAAGATGTTAACCTAGTAGCACTTGATTCATGAGATGACCGTGATTTTCTTTCTTGATAGTTGACTATCTATCCTAAATTTGGTCAATCATTTCTCTACTCATCTTACATCGACAAAAACAAAAACCCTATGGTTATACCTTTGCCTTGAACTCTATGTCCATCACGTGCTTGATCTCCATGTCCAAGTTCCATCTCTTTGAGATCATGTGGCCATCACTCTATGCCACTTTGCTCTTTCATCACTTGTGTTGCTATGCCTAGCTCAAATCACTTCAATACAATAGCATTAGCAACTTGGTATCATTAATTACCAAAACCAAACTTGGACTTTCAATAGCTTCGCCATTTGTTTTACTAACTTATTTAGTTGAGCTTATAGAATTTTTAAATAGGCTATTCACCATCCTCTAGCTATTTGCACCTTATAATATGATGGGCAAAAAGTTTTTGGATAAAAACTAAATAGGGCCCTAGCCAAAAAACAAAAAAAACAAAAACATAAAGTCGCATTTTAAACCGCTTATAATAAAGCTAGAAAGATAAGATAAATAGTTTTAGAAGTTAAGGGAGGCATTTTGTCTAGTTTTAAAATTTATGAAAAAAACAAACTTTTGAGAAAATTGAAGGAGGTAATGTAGACTTTCCTCTTCTTCTTCTTTCATTCTCTTCATAGATATTGCGGTGCCTTTCTTCTTCGCTTCCTCTTTCGGTCCTAGTGCCAGGCTAAGGCCTTGTTTAGGTCGTGTTTAGTTTTCGATGCAAAAAATTTTGAGACACTGTAGCACTTTCGTTTGTTTGTGGTAATTATTGTCCAACCATGGACTAACTAGGTTTAAAAGATTCGTCTCGTAAATTTTAATCAAACTGTGCAATTAGTTTTTATTTTTTTCTATATTTAATACTCCATGCATGCGTTTAAAGATTCGATATGATGGGGAATCTTGAAAATTTTTAGGTTTTTGGGTGGAAGTAAACACTACCGGAATCCGCATCTTTGCCGAGTGTTAAATACTTTGCCGAGTGTTTATTTTCGGGCACTCGGCAAAGAAGCTCTTTGCCGAGAACACTTGGTAAAGACCTTCTTTGCCGAGTGTTTTTTTAACACTCGGCAAATAAGACTCTTTGCCGAGTGTATTCTTTTGACACTCGGCAAAGAGCTTCTTTGCCGAGTGTATTCATTTGACACTCGGCAAAGAGCTTCTTTGCCGAGTGTCAAAAAATAAACACTCGGCAAAGAAAATTTAAAATCGAATTTTGAAGCCCTAAACGAATTCAAATCAAAAAGTTTTTAACTACAAAGTTGTATAACTTCTCAAGATCTACAACATTTATTTTGATCATTTCTTCATTTGACAAAGCAAAAATAAATTTGTTTACAAATTTTACATCTCTCTTTTATAGTTTATGAAATTACAAGAGAGATATATAAGATTTTAGAAAAATATTAGAATCGCCATGTCGGATAAATATATGACAAAATAACCAAAATAAACTCTGTAGATCTTGAGAAGTTATGAAATTTTGTATTTGGCAACTTTTTCATTTGAGTTCATCTTGTCATGCAAAACCACGTTTTTAATTGAAAATTTTAAAATTTAAATTTTTTAAACAACCTCGGATGGAAAAGATCTCTAAATAAACTCTGTAGATCTCAAAAAGTTATGAAACTTTGTAGTTGGCAACTTTTTGTTTTGGAATCATCTTGTCATGCAAAAACTACATTTGAATTTCTTAAATTTAAAATTCAAAATTTGTAAACGACTTCGGATGGAGAAACTCCCTAAATAAAAATTGTAGATCCTAAAAAGTTATGAAACTTTGTAGTTGACAACTTTTTGATTTGAAATCATTTAGGACCTTAAATAATCATTTTACACATAATTTGGTATAATATTTGAGGAACCGAAATGCAATATAAGCACAAGTCATAGTGTGGTGCAGTGGTTAAGAGTGAGTACACGCGAGCGAGAGGTCACGAGTTCGAATCCCATGAACCGCAAAGATGCAAAAAAATTTCAGAAGTTGGCTGGCAAGAAGAGCCCGGTGGGCGTTGGCCTCCTGAAAAAAAGATTTTTTTCTCTTTTATTTCGGATCTTTTTGGATTTTTTCGTTTTTATCTTTGCCGAGTGTCGCAAAGTCTTTGCCGAGTGCTCGAAAAATAACACTCGGCAAAGACTGCTTTGCCGGCTGAAATTTTGCCGTGTGGTCTTTGCCGAGTGTTTTTAGGCCTTTGCCGAGTGCCACAGACACTCGGCAAAGCATGGGTGTCCCGTAGTGAAACAAGGCCTTAGTACACCCTGAAAACCAAGAAGTTTTCAAGATTCTCCGTCACATCGAATCTTTGGGTATATGCATGAAACATTAAATATAGACGAAAATAAAAACTAATTGCACAGCTGTAAATCGTGAGATGAATCTTTTGATCCTAGTTAGTCTATAATTAGATAATATTTGCCACAAACAAATGAAAGTGCTAGAGTAGCAAAATCTAAAATTTTTTCACATCTAAACAAGACCTAATGGGTGTTTGGTGGAGGATGTTAAAACCTAAACAGGCGGTTCCCATTGCATCGCACTTCACCCCGTGGAGGCCTGCAGATTTCGGCCCCCTAGAGCACCTGTGCGGTGTGGGCTGTGACCGGGCCCATCCTATATTAAATAAGGGAGCGCCGTCCCACCTTTCCACATTGAGGCCTTGTTTAGTTCGCAAAAATTTTCAAGATTCCCTGTCAAATCGAATCTTTGGTCGCATGCATGGAGCATTAAATATAGATAAAAATAAAAACTAATTGCACAGTTTATCTGTAATTTGTGAGATGAATCTTTTGAGCCTAATTACTCCATGATTAGACAATGTTTGTTAAATAAAAACGAAAGTGCTACAGTAGCCAAAAACTAAAGTTTTTGCCAACTAAACAAGGCCTGAATGAATTGAAGTATAGAGAGAGGCACGGCGAGGTAGTGGTCCTTGGCCATGGCGACTCTGGCGGCCAGCTCCTCCGTGTCCGACGACACCGACTCCGACTCCGACTCCTCTCAGTTAGCCTCTCTTCCCTAGTCCCTCCCCCTAAACCCTTCCGATTCCCCGGAACCCCGAGTTCAATCTACTCCATGCGAGGCGATCGATTTGGTTCCCTGCCTTCCCTTCTCTTTCGGGGTGCTCGGGATCGCATTTCTGCATCACGCGCGCTTGACGCTGTTGCTGTTGTGGGTATTGATTTCGCTCTTCCCCTGTTGCAGGTGCAGCGAGGCAAGCATATGGGATTCTCAAGGTACCTCCTACTAGTTCCTTCTGCTTGCTGCTCCCTGCCCCCTCTCCCATTTTCTCTCTGCTCCCGGCATGTATGCCCCGTTGCCCGCGTTCTCATTACATAGAGAAGCAATGCCAGGCCTGATTCCCCGGTTCATGCTTCCATGTACAGCTGGACCCTGCGCTCCAGAAATCAAACAGCCAAAGCAGATTTTCCTCTTTTCCTCTTTTGTTTTGTTTTTTGTTTTCAGATGCAACTGTCGATCTATCTCGGATTTGTTTTAGTACGACCCACGGTGGGGATTTTGGCAGATGAAACCGGTTCTTATCTTCTCCTGTGCAGTGTTAAGCAGGCACGCTGAAGATCTGGAGTTGGAGGAGTTGACTGCAATATCTGTCAATCCCTGTCTGCTTCCAGCTCTTAATCAGTTGCTTCTCGAGGCGTATGCCGTTCTGCGTCCCAAGCCACTTGACTATGACCAGCGCAACGCCTTGGTTGATGTCTTCAGGGAGATGGTGAATCGAAGATTTGGTATGTTTCCATTTCTTGCACATTATTGATTACTCTCGCTGAAAGCTTTAACTCCTAAAATCCGTGCCGGTTAAACTTTTTTTAAGTTTGACCAACTTTATAGAAAAGAGTAGCAATATCTATGACATAAAATGAGTATCTTATGAAAATATATTCTATGATAAATCTAATGTAAATATGGTATTATAAATCTTAGCATTTTTTTTTCTAGAAATTTGGTCAAAGTTTTAAAAGTTTGACTTAGGACAACTCTAGGAGTAAGTAGTCATCAACTTCTAGCCTCCAAAATAAGTAATAAGAATGCTGACTGGTGATTAGTTATAAAATTTGCAGTTGATCTCTCTCTGAGATTTCTCTTTATTTATTTATTTAATTAATTTTTATTGTTTTCCGAAAAACTCTCTTCATTTTTGAGTCTGTGAAATCAGTCACTCCTTGATATACCATCAGGCACCACCTGTTGTTTTGCCATGTACTAGTTTAAGAAGTATTAGCAAACATGTAGAATTTTTCAGAAAGAGAAGGGAACACAGATATACTGTATTGGTCTATTGCCAATCGTCTGCTAAAAGTACAGAACTCTATTGGGGTAAAGTCTGATCAATGACACCGAGTATTGAGTGGATTCTTGTAGATGTTCAGGAAATCACATACCAGTCACACCATAACATTGAACTTTGTCTCTTACATGTTGATTTGACCTTTATTTAACACAAATTTCAGGTTGCAACAGTGGGTCTCCGGTTGTGGAACCATTTGGATCATTCACGATGGATTTATTTACTCGTTGTAGTGACCTGGACCTCTCTATCAATTTTAGTGCCAATACTGATGAGCAATATACTCGCAAGCAAATGATCTCTATTATCAGGAAATTTTCCAAGGTTCTATATTCTCATCAGAGTAAGTATTTCCCCAGACAGAATATTTTCAGATATTCATTGCATGCCCATTGACTTTTGTAAATATATTCAACCTTTTCTTTTTCTGATCCATCCAGGGAGTGGAATTTTCTGTGGGGTTTTCCCTATTGTAAGTGCTAGGGTGCCTATACTGAAGGCTATTGATTGTGGCACAGGGATCGAATGTGATATTTCAGTTGAAAATAAAGATGGCATGACAAGGTCAATGATCATCAAATTTGTTTCCTCACTTGATGAAAGGTTTCAAATACTAAGTTACTTGGTAATGCAATCTTCGTTTTCTTTCTAATTAGTAACTTAGCAAAGCCATGTGATGAATTGAAACTATGTGACAACAATCTTTTCCTTTTCCCGTTTGTTCTTCAGGTTAAGTTCTGGGCTAAGGTACATGATTTGAATAGCCCAAGACAACTTACTATGAGCTCCATGTCAATTATTTCACTAGTTGCTTTCCATTTGCAGGTACCATGGGTTAATTATTATTTTGGTTTGGTTATTAAATTGCAAGCAACTGTCCCATTACCTTTTGTTTTGATTAATTGACCTACTAATCAATCTGTATTTGAAGACACAAGATTTGGATTCATTTGTATAGAAAATAAGATGAAACATATTGAGGAACCTATAAATTATCTCCTTTAGTATTGACAAATTCTGGATAGGATTTATGCTAGTTCAGAAGACGAGATAGATATCCTTCTGTTACACTTGCTCAGTCTGGATCCCTACACTTCATGCTATTGCATTCTGTGTACCAGAAATTGGATTTTACTCCATTTTCCTTTATGGTAATGTTTGAGTTTCAACTCTTTAGATACATGGCTAAGAATATAAGCATCAATGTGCAGTGCAGACCCGGCATCCTCCGATATTGCCTGCGTTCTCTGATTTGCTAAAAGGTTAACTTCTATCATGCTTGCTCTTTGTTATTCCTTTTACTAACATCATTCTTCTGACTTTTCCACTGAAACCAAGGATAACTTTCTATATTATTCTTATTACTCTTGCAGATGGGTTAGACTGCACAAGCATTGAGAAGAATGCTTTACTGTTTAAGGGGTTTGGGAGTAAAAATAAAGAATCTGTGGCTGAATTGTTCGTATCATTGATAAGTAAAGTGAGTAACTATAAGGTTCATCTTCCTACTTATGTTTGTGGTTGAAGTTACTTGCCATAATTGAATCAATATGAACATGTTTTTATAGTTGTTCCTTGGTATGTTGGATGAGTTCTCATACACTTGTGTCTACTCTACATACTTTTTTTTTTACAACAAATAGGAGATTTAGATAAGCTCAAACTACATTTGCAGAAATTCTCATTATGTACCCATGTTGACATGTTATTTTCTGCACTTGGGCATTTTAGCCATGAACTATGGTACGAGGCACTAATTGTGTGATACCCCTGAACTAGTTTGTCCAAGAATTATTTTTTAGAGTTCAGAAGTGCTTACAACTCAACTTCAAGAACCAGCAACATCCCCAACCAGCTAAAGTTTACAAAGCAAGCAGGAAACCATAACTGCAGGACAACTATCCATGTGATCAAGGACAGAAATGCAAAGCTTACAACTTGAACCACAGAACTACTACTAAACTTCAGATTTTAGAGAAGCATGAACGAAGGTCCACCTCTTGAAACTTGCCACCCTCAAGACCTTCAATACCAGTACCTCCATGCACCACGCTGTCCAGGGCAATAAAGCCCACATGCCATGGTGACCAGCACCTCATTTTAAGACATGACATGAGAGTTTGCCAGATCTGAGAGCCTTTATCTTCTGAGTCAGTTCTTGCAATATTTTGATAGAGGTCTTCTATATTCCACTGCATATTCTGAAAACAAATGCCATTTCTAAGTGCCATAAGGTTGCAGAAGTCATGCAATTATGAATCAAAAACTTCTTGTTGCTCTGCCACATAGTACCAAATTCTGACATTGATTTATGTTTTATACTCCCTCTATTACAAATTATAAGACGTTTTGGGTTTTCTAGATACATAGGTTTTACTATGCACTTGTTTTATAATGGCTTCAGGTTTCATTTTTTGTTGAATGTGTTACTGAAAATGATTGTGTTCACTAATAAGGGCCATAAATCGGCCTTGTCCTGCAGCTGTTATCAGCAGAGAGTTTATGGGAGCATGGGCTATGCGCAAGCAATTTTGAAGCATCATGGATCTCCAAGACCTGGAAGAAAGGAGCTGGCAATTTAAGCGTTAAGTATTTGTGCATCGAGCACTAACAAGTAGCAAAAGGTTAGACTCTTACCCTGAAAAAGCACACAAGCACTAATTTTGCTTTCTGTTTATGCAGGTTGAAGATTTCTTGGACCGATCGCAAAATTTTGCAAGGTCAGTGGGAAAGGTGCAGATGCAGAAGATTTGCAAATGCCTTAGAGAATGTGCTTTGAACTTGTTAGATTTCATGAGAGGGAAAATGGACGCAACGAAGCTGAGGACCCTTTTATTTGGGCAGCTTAGCCCAGATGAGTTAGTCAGCCAAACTCGTTTGGATCATGTCAAGAGAAAAAGGAAGTGGGAACTGGCCCCGCAGGGAAGACGTGTGTTCCAGAGAAGTGCACAGCATGGTGCTAGTGCTACTAGCAGTGATTCGTTACCCACTGCTAACAAGGTCTTGCCTCACGCGCTCCATTATCGAGTGTCCGGCCAACAGTCTAGCATTCATCAGTTTGTGCCCATTATTCGGTGGCCTCGAATCATTCCTTCTGGTTTTGGCTATGGATTATCGCTTGGGATTCAGTCAGTTGCTCCTCACCTTGGCAAGGGAATACTGGGCAAGCCACCAAGTAATATAACTCCCTTAAATCGATGGAGATTAGCTCAACTAGTGAACATACAGCAAAAAGGTCCGCTTCTGCCGACTCCACACCAGCATACATGTCAGCAGTCATGTAGCGGAGCTTATGGAGCCGAGCAGCTCCGGCACAATGATAGTAATGTCCGGTGATGAGCAGCTCTAGTAGCGGTCAGGTGGAATTTGAGGTTAGATTTAATGTGGAGCTCCCTCTTTTGTTGAGGCACTTTTCATTGCTCTTGTTTGACCCAAGTGTTAGTTTTTTTTTTCTACGCCTAATAGAGGAGTGAATTAAACAACTAAAAATAATAATAATAACCTCTAAAACCAACTTATCAAAACCTATGTGAAATACTATCTAAATGTGCAATACAGAGTTTTGCACCATAGATTCTAATCCTATCAACAACTTAGCAAGCTAGACTAAGAAAAATAAACACATGGTCAAGGAATTCAAGTAACGAGCCGTTTGGTTGCCTCAAATGTAACACAACCCATTATGTATTACTGTTACACTTGTTTGCTTCCCACCTTCTAAACAGTATTATCAGATCCTATTTCCATGTTTAGATAAAGATCGAACCACCCCTATTACAGTGGTATCTGATTTCATTTCCTTTGCGTTACCATCTACTGAACCAAACACGACGTAAGTGTGTAAACACAAATTGAGTTAGAGAATGTAAACCCCCACAGTGATGGTGTTTTGTGAGGTATTGAGAAGTTTTCCCTATTCTCGTTAAAGCCCTTTGCAAGGGTTGAATTGTTGGTCTGGTAACTCCATAGATAGCCTATAAGCTATATATCTAACCCTTTGGAGGCAAAATAGGATATTTTTCCTTTGGGTTCTAGGCCTTAAGGTTCTTGAGCCCCTTGTCCGTCGCTTAGGGATAGTGGATTCTTGGTTAGTGGTAGTGGGTTAGGTAATGCTCTTTGAGTTTGGTACTTCTTGCCTCGGTTGGGGTTGTTGCCTTTAGGACACAGACACAGTAGCCTTTATTCTAACGATCTGAGAAGCTGCATCGAAGAAATGGGATCATTTAGCCTGATATCTCATTTTGAGGGCATAGTATGAACTTGTTGATAGCTTGTCCGAGCATGATCCTCTCTGAAGTAAGAATGTCTAACAAGTCGCTTTGATGGTCTGACACAACTGTCAGCACTTGTACCCTCACCAGTAATAGGCTAGGGCCTCGTTTACTTCAAAAAAAATTTGCAAAATAGAAATAGTAGCACTTTCATTTGTATTTGACAAATATTGTTCAATTATAGACTAACTAGGCTTAAAAGATTCGTCTCGTCAATTCCGACCAAACTGTGCGATTATTTTTTATTTTCATATATATTTAATACTTAATGCATACGTCTAAAAATTCGATGTGATGAGGAATCTGAAAAATTTTACAAAATTTTTGGAGAACTAAACAAGGCCTAGGCATTGTTTAGTTCCTCCTCCAAAAATTTACACCCTATCTTATCTAATGTTTATATACATACATAGAGTATTAAATATAGATTGAAAAAATAATTAATTGTGTAGATTACAACTACTTTGTGAGACGAATCTTTTAAGCCTAATTAGTATATAATTTAACAATAAAGTGCTATGAGCTATTGATGGATTAATTAGCCTTAATAAATTTATCTGTAATTTACTTTTTTATTAGTATCTGAACATCTCATGCAACACCCATATGACACCTGATATAACGCTCAACAACTTTACACCCTGGAACTAAAAATGAAACTTGCAGCCTGAAATCGTCTGAACATTGGTGATACCGTATGCTATAACTAGTGAGCAAGCTGTTAACCCAACAATGCCATCATCTAGATACCACTCCTTGTTTGCCAGAACTCCGATATTGCTCGGATTGACAGAAGATTCCCAGGGTTGTCAGATGACCAACTCCTACTGTGGTTACTGCATGCTGCTGCGTGCTCTGTTGTCGAGACGTCCTCATTTGTTTAAAATCTTTACTAGCACCGTCCTTAACGATCGTGTTTGTTTACATGTCTGTCCACCTAAGGAACGCTTAGGCCTGGTTTAGTTGGCAAAATTTTTCATTTTCGGGTACGGTAGCATTTCGTTTTTATTTGACAAACATTGTCCAATCACGGAGTAACTAGACTCAAAAGATTCATCTCACAAATTACAGGTAATAAACTGTGCAATTAGTTTTTATTTTTGTTTATATTTAATGCTCTATGCATGCGACCAAAGATTCGATGTGACAGGGAATCTTGAAAATTTTTGCGAACTAAACAATTATCGAGGAGATGCCTTGGACCTGACAGGGTGCTCAAGGTTGCCAAGCTCTTGGCTAAGAGCATCTCCAGCGGTGCTACCTAAATCAGACTACCTAAATATTTATTTAGGTAGCCAGCTAATTTTCTACTACTCATATTTACCTCAAACTCCAGCAGCACTACCTAAAATAGACTACCAAAATTCATTTGCGGAGTAAATGACATGTGGGGCCACGCTGTCATCCTCTCCCTCTTGTTCTCTATGCCGGTGAGGAGATACGCCTGTGCCGGGGAGGCGCCCACGCCCTCGTCGTGTGCCTGTGTGCCAAGGAAGGCCATTGTGGACAGGTCACGCTGGAGCGGAAAAGGTCCGGTGAGGAGGAGGAGGAGGCGCACACTGCACAGAGTAGAGTTCACCCCCAGGAGGGGATGCCGCCATGCCGGTGCTGGCTACCACGCCGGAGCTAGCCGCCGCGCCATGGGCAGGGCAGGTCGCCATTGGGGACTAGGAAGGCCGTCGCGTGCTAGCCGCCACCGTGCCGGGACGACCCACCGGGGAGAGCGGCAACGCCCGCACTAGGAAGAGTCTTCGGGGAGAGCGCTTGCGCCCACACCGAGAAGAGATGTTGGGAGGCTGGCCGCGCCGGGGGCAGTCAAATCCGGTGTGGGGGCGTCGCCGGGGAGGTCTGCTTGGGAGGGATGGGGCGCTGGGGAGGCCACATCGGCTTGTTGATTGCGGCGGACGGAAGTCGCAGGGAAGAAACCATCGCGATGGGGAGCAAACGGTGCGGAAGAAAATAGGTAGGATGATTTGTTGGCCCAACAGAAGTAGGTAGTGGAAGGAGAAATTTGTTGGGTCAACAAAAATAGGTAGCCTGTTGGAGTGCATTTTTTGACATCCATTACCAAAAATAGGATAGGCAGTGGGTTTAGGTAGTCTGCTGGAGATGCTCTAAGGATGTCTATCTCCTTTCGGGCTTCAACGATCCTTCCTTCTCCTTAGCAACAACCACCGTTACATTAATGGTTGCTTCCTTGGTCAATGGATTCATCCATGACAAACTAGCATCATATTATTGTGTTTTTTAGAATTAAACAATATAACGCAGACACCCATAACATGTATGTACACTCATCTCTAGGAATATATGTACGTAAACCCTATTCCTGTAAGCACTTCTGAAGGACCGAGTCAGCAGATCTCGAGATTCACGAGCACGTAGGTAGTTGGAGCTCCTTTCTTCAAGGCCATCAAATAGCACAAACAACTTGGCTGCCTTCGTTGCCTCTTCTTGTGCCTTCATTTCGGGATTTGGAGCTTATAACCACCCATGACAAGGCAATGGTGATATCTATCACTACTACAGAAAAACTTAACTATGGCGTGCAAAAGGCACTAACCGATACGGTTTTTGCAACCGCCACATCGGAAAGGTCATAATAAATCAATGCTTTACCGAGGCGGTTCAAATGCCCACCATGGTAAATTGAATAATAAAACAAAAGATAAGCCTGCCGAGCCCATCCACGAGCCTGTTGAGCCCATCCACAAGCTATTGCGCGCCATTGCTCGCCACGGTGCCTCTCCGCCACCGGATACGTGCCCTAGTGGCTCCAATCTACGACGCCTGGGAGCCAATGCCGAAGTTGTAGCGCCACCATGGGGAGCCCCACGCCATCGCTGGAGTTCATGTAGAGGTGGAGGAGAGGAAACACTGCTGCGAGGACGCTGGATTGAGCCTCGAGGCCACCAGATCCAACCTTCACGCTACCATCGGAGTTGAAGGGGGAGGGAAAGCTGCCACCGCCTAGATCCACGACATGGAGGACCCACGCTGTCGTTGGGAGGCCGGATCCAGCCTCCACGTTATCGGATCCGGCCTCTACGCGGCCGTCGGAGTTGAAGGGGAGGAGAAGCCGCCACCACCTAGAAGCCACCATCATCTAGATCCAGGCATTAACCGAGGCGGTTAAATTTCTTGCCCGCCTCCGACACACTTTACCAAACTCTGCGCATAATAATTTGTGTAGTAGTGTATTCTTCTTTACAAGCTAGGAGTTGGCTTGACTAATACATAAGAACTTGTCTGAGGTCGTCTGCTAAACAAAGACATGCCACTGAGCTTTTCTAATCTTGTCATACATTTTTGTTGCGTGTAGTCCTTTCTTCAGAAACTTGGTATTCAATTTGAATCTCCAGTTATGGAAGCTTATTGCTAACTGCCTCATTGAATATTCCTTGAAGAGGTCATTCAGAAGTTGGGGGAAAATAAATTTTCTCCTCAGCTGACTCTATAAGAGCAACTCCAGCAATAGCCCTCAAAATAGGGCTTCTACTTTTTATTTGATAGTTGCCCCTACTTTTGAGAGCCCTGTTTTCTGGGCTGAACTCCAATAGGAGTCCCTAGAACAAGGCCCTTACTTCTCAACTGCTTCTATTTTCTTATGCAATTTGAGCCCTCATGCACTATATGTATTTGAGAACATCACACTATCTAATAGTTTATTTAAACTGCAACTCTAAAGCAGCATACTTAAAAATATAATTAAAATATGAATATTTAAATTATATTTAAACATAAATTTAGTCTAAATTTGATAGCATTCGATCATAAATCAAAAAGATCTAGTAGTAGTTCACGGTATCATTATCAAATAGGCATATAGTTCTAAACTAAATATAACATAAATGAATATCAAATTTCTCCTCCGCCACTAGCTTCATGTCCTACACTGCTACCACCAAAAGCGTTATTGAATGATGTCATCTTTTCAGCTACAATTTGAGCCCTCATTGCTATCACATATGTCTTTTGGGAGGGGTCCAATGTGTCGAGTTCACAAAACATAACATTTTGTTCTTGCTCCCATAGCGTCTTCTCTTCATTTGCAATTTTGCGCTCTTCAAGTGATAATCTGTGCTCATGCAGTACCTTGCTCTCCAACCACCTGTCATCTCTAACTTCCTCACGGTCGTCGTTCGGAGCCACGCGGCAAGGACGATTTAGCGAGGAAGAAGATGGGATGGGGTGAACGGACTCCAATCTGGGCATCGCGACTTCTGATAAAGGGGGAACTCGCGCGCATGGAAGTCGAGTGGGAGGGTGCTGCACGCTAGCGGGCTCGCGCGGGAAAAAGTTTTCGCGGTGCGCGCTGGATCGAGAGGGAGGGGAAGAGGGCGCGAGACCGAGCACGCCAGGAAACCGACACCAAGTGTGATTTGAGGGCCTAGACTAGAGCCACTAGGACTGAGGGCCAAAGGAAAGATATGATGGCTCACTTAAATATGAGGACTCTAGTAGGGACCCTGTTTGAGTAAGTTCTTTTTTTACTTTAGCCCTCAAAAGTAGGATGAGAGCTTAAATAAAGGCCCTGCTGAAGTTGCTCTAAGGAAGACTTTCCCCCTTAAGCACCATCTTCCAATAGAGATTGTGATGTCTAGTTCGTCCCTAACTGGAACCTGATGGCATTCTGAAACTTACCTAACGCATAGGCTGCATGGACTCCCCTTTGGCTCAGTCCCTTAACGGCGGTGTTGTCTGGGTTGCCAATTGCATAAGATGCAGAATTACTCTCTCCGTGTTTGGTCCAAATCATATCACTCTTCATAAAACCTCGGTTAACCAATTGGACAATGATCTGTTCCGAGTCAGTAAATACAATAATGTTTTTACAGCTGATGTACGGACAATATGTGTGCTTTGTCTTCTCTCTTCACATAAACCTCTTTGCGATACTAATATATAAATCTATCAACCTCCAACCGATATGTTGAATGAAGTTTTGATAAAATTGTACATCCATGACCTTTACATCATAACTGCAAAAAAGAATCCACCCGTGATGATTAATCAGTTCAAATCCAAAATTAACATTAATTAGTTTAAGAACTAGTTTGGTAGAGCTCTCCTTGCTCATACTTGATTTCACTTCTTGATTCTCAAATCGAGTGATTTGGGTGTGGGAGCATGGTGGAGACTGGAGAGTAGGTGAGAATCTGTTCTGAATTGATTCTAGTGGTGATTTAGGCCTTGTTTAGATGCAACTTTTTTTGGATTTTGATACTGTAGCACTTTCGTTTGTATTTGACAAACATTGTCCAATTATGGACTAACTAGGCTTAAAATATTCGTCTCGCAATTTACAGGTAAACTGTGTAATTAGTTAATTTTTTATCTATATTTAATGCTCTATGCATGTGCCGTAAATTCGAGGACTAACTAGGCTTAAAAGATTCGCCTCGCAATTTACAGGTAAACTGTGTAATTAGTTAATTTTTTATCTATATTTAATGCTCTATGCATGTGCCGTAAATTCGATGTGATGGAGAATCTTGTAAACTTTTATATTTTTGAGTGCATCTAAACAAGACCTTAATGAGGAGCATTCATGGGGAGTGTTGGAGAGTGTTTTTTTTTATAAATGGAGAAGTGATTCTTCTAAGCTCTCCACCAAAATCCAGTTGCATTTTAAGCATTTGGTAGGGATCCGAAGAAGCTGGGAGCAGAGCATAGCCAAACTGGCCCTAAATTATTAAAATGATTGAAATAAGAAACATATTTCTTAGAAAAAAATATTCGCCCAATTGTCTCAAATAATATTCTATTTGAATAGATATTACAATCACTAACACATAATTTTAATAAAGAAACTTCATTCATCATCTAGATATAACCTATTCCCAATTCATGTATGGTAGTCCTAGGATCCATAAATTATGAAATTGATGATATATAATTGAAGCAACATGTGAAGCTACCTAATACAATAGTTTTTGGACACAAACCACAGCTAATACGATGTTAAAATACCCAATCACCATGCATTCTCTTTCCATACTAACTATGAAAACCTAGATCTAATTAGACCATAAATTGTGGAGGATTCAAAAAAAGACATAGGTTAGACATGAACTACCCTTCCTGAGCAACCTCCTTGAAAGAAATGAAGATCAATCCCCTCCCCCTTATATTTTGCAATTTTTTACCTCCAAGGACACCAACATGAGAGGTGGTTTGGTCCGAACAGTGCTGCTTAGAGAAGAATAATGTATTTATGTAATATTTATACTAGCGACAACTTAAAAAACGGCCCTGTGTAAAACCACGACAGCTTAAGAAAACGGCCGACTGTGGTTTTCTTAAGTTGTCGCTAGTACAAATACCTATATTTGTGCTGGTGGTTCTCTTAGCTGGTCGCCCATGTTTATATATATTTATGCTGGTGGTAGGTTAAGTGAACCGCCAGTACAAATAGATATGTCTATACTGGCAGTGTCCTTATACAAATCGCTAGTGAAAATATGTCTACATTGATAGTTTATAGCCATGAGTCTACACTTTGATTTATACTGGCTCCAGGTCTTTATAATCTGTCAGTGAAAGAAGTCCATGATGTCAACAAAACAGTTTCTGTGTTAGTGCAAGTAGCCTTGTTGATTTCTAGTGTATGGAGAAATTTGTACCATAGATGGTCCGGCCAGATGCGGACGGTCTGTGGGTCATTTCTCGGGAGAGTGTAGAAGCAAGTCTGTTTTTGTGTTGCACGGAAACATTGTACTGCAAATAGTTTGTGCCTTGAGGTCGGACAGTCCACAGGTCTTCCTTCGGACGGGTATACATGTCTATGGTTTCTAGCGAGTTTAGAAAAAGTTGTGTGTTTTGTATACGCTATCAGGGTGAACCGAGGACGGTCTGTGCCTCACAATCCCCATCCACCCACTCAAAATTGGAACTCCACTCTTATATCTAACAAGTGATGCATTTGGAACTTTGTGCAGTGGAGAGCAGTGGCGGAGTCAGAAATTATATATAGGTGAATAACCAAAAAGTTCAATTTGTCAAAATTAAGCACAATTGGTGATCGCCTAGCTTAATTCATCGATTTGACACAGGCGCTCGCATTTTTTATATGTATTTTAGGATCAAATGTGTTATTCTTTTAGTGGTAGATGATAAACGATTAACAACAAGATGTTTGAGATGATTTTGTAAATCATAATATCTGCATCTCAGTTTTTCTAAGGTGCTTCATAGTATTATCTAGTTATATTTTGGACTTCCTCCATCCGAAATTATAAATTATTCTAAAAATCTTGGAGAGTCAAAGTATCTCAAGTTTGACCAAAATTATAAAAAGAATTGTAGAGAATTATGTCACCGAATAGATATACTGCGAAAATATAATTAATGAGGAACCTCATGGTACTTATTTAGTATCATAAATATTATTATTTTATCATATAAATTTGGTCAAATTTAGAATACTTTGAATCATCAAAATTATTGGAATGACTTATAGTTTAGAATGAAGGGAGTACGATTTTATTATCTAGAGTATATTAATAAGTACTCCCTCCGTCCCTTTTTAATTGTCGCTTGCGCTCCCAAAAAACAACTGCCCGTAATTATATATTAAAAAATATTAATGTTTATAATACATAATTAGTATCATTAGAAAGATCTTTGAATCTAGTTTTTTAACAAATTTATTTGGAGATACAAATGTTGCACGTATTTTTTATAAATTGAGTCAAACTTGTGACGTGTACACCAACAGCTACAATTAAAAAGGGACAGAGAGATTATATATGACAAAATTGTTATATTTCTCTCTTAATATAAATAAAAATTATAAATTTATACTAGTAATTTTTTTTGTTGACACATGTTAGGGGGTGGGGGTGAGGGCATGGCCCCTGCCTGCCCCTCTTGGCTCGGCCATTGGTGGAGATTGCGGGGGCAGAAGATGTACCTTTTTCTTCATTGCACTTTTGCGAGCATTTTGGTTTCTAGCAAATCCCTCTCTGTGCACTTTCTTACTGCCACTGGAACAAGATGGGGTACATAAAATTCTAGCAACCATGCATTATTTCCCACCAAAGCACAGATGAACAGCTCTAAGTAATTCTCACCACCTTGTGGTATATTTAGAAGGTTACCATCTTGCAGATCCGCAACTCTGCATACTATTACTCTAACCCAAAATGCAGATAAGGAGCAGGCACAAAGCAATCTGGACCAACAAAGTCCCACCCTCTACACCAGTGGCGGAGCTTGAGCAACATCCTAAGGGGGCCATCAATAGATTAGGGGGGCTACTAATCATGCATGAACTAAATTAGTTATGAATTACTGTATACTAGTAAATATGCCCGTGCGTTGCAACAGAAAAAAATTAAATGACCATAGAAAATGATCACATAATATTACATATCTATTTATATTTATCATTTTTATAAAATTTAAAGTCCGTAATTTATTTTATTGATAACCATGACATCTATGGTATTAGATAGTTAATATTTACAATAATATATAGCTTGGAGACATATTTATTTATTAATAATAATAATAGAAATTAGTCAAACCTTATCTTACTCTAATATTACCTCTTAATATACCTTAGTATTATATGAAAACATGAGAAGTTTGTTGGTAGTTTTTTATTTAGATTAGGATTCCTATGAAATATGATATATCAGTTAAATGTATATAGATTATGAATACATGGGCTTATGAAGTGTTCATATGACATAACAATACATCGTGCAAAGGTAGTGTAAGCATCCTCAAGCATAAATTTAGATAAATTAGTAAATTAGTGAGATATGCAGAAATGATGCTAAAACTTTTACCACAAATTAAGCATCACATTAAATAGACTACCATAAATTTTTCATAATAATTGGAGCAAGATAACTATAATTTCAATTTTACACTAAAAAGCATAGACAAGCATCTTTAGCAAAAAATAAATATACTAAAATTTGTGATATTTTTTGTTTAGTGCATGGATCTACATATATGGAGCTGAACAAAATTTGTTTTGTAATTTTTAAATTTTTCTTTGATTTACTACGCATTTATCAATTTTCAGCCAATCAATTTTACACTAAAAAACATAGGCACGCATCTCCAGCAAAAAAATATAATTAATTTGTGATATTTTTGTTTACTGCATGGATCTACGTATGTGGAGCTGAACCAAATTTATTTGTAATGTTTCGTTTTTTTATGAATTACTATGTATTTATCAATTTTCAGCCGATTTAAATAATAAAAGAAAAATAAACTAATAGGATAAACATTTTGCATCTAAGCCCTTATAATTTTTTTATTCTCAATGTGCTGTAATGTATAAAGATAATTTTGCATTGGGAACTTTAAAAAAACTTTTATTCTTTTTTTCCTCTGCCAGCGTCGAAGCCAACGATTCCGATGAAGATTCGTACGGACGCGTGGGCAGACTCGGTACCGACGGCAGAAAATTTTAGGCAGACTGAAATTTTCACAATTTAGTAGTAGAAAATAGATTCATTAAGAAAATCTAAGAACCTAGGGGCGGCCACAGTCCAGGATGGTCTTACCTATCCTCTGCCCCTGCTCTACACCAATGTACATCTTCTTCGAATGCAGGTTCATCACAATAGATAATAGATGAGCCACGCCAAGGTGCACCCTTAACCAGTGCAGGATTAGCACAACAATAAACACCTACAATGTTGATGGCGACCCCCTCCCATGAGCTCGCTGCTACACTACACAGATGCTTCACTGAAGCCTGACAGCAGCAACTCCATAAGAAACGCAGGGATAGGAGTCTTCATTGTACATCCACTGCACAGGCAACATCAAACTTGGATCTTTTACTCTTACTCAAAGCACAACTTCCCAAAGCGGAATTAGTGTTAATGGCGGAAGCAACAGCACTCACACTCGCTGCCTTGCTGACAGAGCAATTGAACAAGAACTCAGTGAACTGCCTCACTGACAACCAGATAATGACGAACTTCTTCAAATCCAAGGACTTGTCCAACCCTTCTCACTGGAATATCAAAAGCATTACAACACTTTCATCAGGTTCAAGGTCCACAAGATCCCAAGAACAATGAACAGCACGACAAACTCTCTTGCTCATCAAGCTTTCAGTCCTGATGCGCTGCTCAGCATAGACACCTTGCTCAGTGCCCAACAAATTTGGTACTCTCTTCTGTACTCTGGGAGTCATGTAAAATTCTCTCAATAAACTGCTGTCAAATTTAATGCAAGCCAGTTATAGAAACAATCCCCATCACAGTCACTAGCTAGCTTGAGAGAAAATTGATGTGGTATTAAGATAGGAGTAGGTCGTTTGAATGCACGCTCAGAATGTAGAAAAAACATGGCTGATGGATGACTTTGAATGCGAAAAAAAAATGGAATTGATGTGTCTTTGTATGCATGGCAGCTAGCTCTCGTCCCTGTATCGCTCGGCGGGGGACTAGTATCATGGGGACTAGTAAGATTCTATTGACCGCTTGGCACGTGCTACCCCTACCTTTGTCGTGAACTCGAGATTCCGGCCTGTTCGTTTGGCTTCGTTGATTAACAAAAATATTGTTGAATGCCTATTCTTTGACTGTAACTTCAGCCAAGTTTGCTGGAATCTACTAAGCATTAACTGGGACACTTCCCTTCAACCTTTTGATATGCTGATCAAGGCTAGAACAGATTTTGAAAGTCACATCTTGAGAAAAATTTTCATCTCAGTTTGATGGTCAATCTGGAAAGTCAGAAATGACATTATCTTCGACAATAAGGTACTCTCCTTAGTTGAATGGAAATTGGTCCTAAAAGATGATCTTAGCCTGGTTTGCATCAAGGCTAAGAGGAAAATTGCAGAACCCTTGAAGATTTGGTGTGAGAATAGGCTATAGTATCTTCATAGTTTTTTATTTTTGGCCGTGAAGGCCTTGTACTGTCCCGTACATTTTGTATTCTTTTGTCCATAATTCTATATAAAAAAAGAAAACTATAAGTAGAGAACTTCCCTGCCGTTTGCGTCAAAAAAATATTGCTTAATGATTGGCAGATTCAACAAATAATCTCAAATAAACAAGCTAAATACCTTGGCTCAACAAATGATACTACTGCAGTAGTACATGAAATAGGAAGTCACGCGCGAGCAGGCACGGTCCAATGACCAAGGGTTTGGTGGTCATAGGATACTACTGCAGTAGTCATAGGTTTGGTGGTAAGTATTGAATGATGTTTTTCTCTTAAAATATATTAGAATCAACATAAAGATCAGCTGTAAAAACGATCAAAATTTGTTGCAGCACCTAACCTCCCATCAGCATTCGAGCTCAGCTCGACGGACACAAATGTCGCACAAAGGCTTTATTTGTCCGAAAACCAAATAAATAAATAAATAAATCCGCCGTCTCTCCTCCGCGGAGCAACTGTACCTAACGTGCTGGTCGATCGACCGACTATGGAGTCTTTGAGGTTTCGTACATGCAAGGAGTCTTCGTCTCTAGAATTTTGACTTGACCTTGCGTCAACATCGCAACGCATGCATGCATATGCATGGTAATAATGAACGCATGCTCAGCTTTGAACAAGTTAGCTACTAGCTAGCATGCAAGATCTAGATCGGCCGGTACCTTGCTCGGTTGCTCCCATGTAGACTAGTCCATCCCACATTCAGCCCCCTTTGAAACATAGGAATAGTACAAAATTTTCACAGAAATCAGTTCATAATTTTTTTTTTAGAAAAACACAGTAAACAGAAAATTTTCTCGTGTTCCAAAGGGCACAAGCAGCCCGCCGTAGTAGTGTACCCTGCTATTATACATATTTGACCGGTGAACACTATATCTAACTAATTCACTAAGGTAAGTTTTAATGCATAGTTCATGACACAGTTACCAAGACTCTAAACTAGGTGAGCCACATGAGTTTCATAGGGATGAAACTCCTCTCTCGTCTGATGAAACTCCTTTAATTAATGACCTTGCCAAGTCAGCAATTTTGCTTATATGATACCCTATTTAATATGCATGACACTCTCATAAAACATGCATTGAGACTAGTCTAATCAAGGCAATTAAATACATTGGTTGGTTTGGTTAATCCCCAACCCAGACGGATTTTATGGGATCGAGGGGAATTGATGATTAACCGAACAACTCCTTAGAATATCTCCAAGAAACTATAAGATTTAGCCATTGTGTAAAATAAAAAACTCACTCAAAGCATAGAGTTTCACAATAGTCTTTGTATAGGATAGCTAGTGAGGACGACATACTATATATAACAAGCGAAAGTTTAGCAATAGCAAAACTTACTATTTTAGCAAACCAGCTGTTGGACTTTAAGTTTTGCTTTAAAAATATAAAAATAGGCTAGATAATATAGATAACATATCTGTTGGAGTTGCTCTTAGGATCTTTTTCTTAGGTGCAAAGCATATATATCTTGTTTGAGTAGTGAAATGTTACAATTATTATTATCGTAGCTAATGAACTATATGTGTGCATATAACCTTTTACTTTTTTTTTTACGTTGACAATACACTAGTAAAAAAAGAGTGTTTTCAAGAGGCGGACTTTTTATTAACAGAGGTGGGTCAAACGATCTATGTTAATAGGCTATTCGGTTAGACCATCTTCGTAAATCAACTAACAAAGATAGACATCGCTTCTATAAATGAACTTAAAAACAAAAATGTTCACTCCATATCACCACAATACATACTCGTGACATGGAATAGGATACTATCCATTTATATTAACTTTTAGAAATCTTGTATTGAATACTTCACCTCTAAATAGTTTTTAATAAAAAAATATTATCAACTACAAAGTTTTAAATCTTATTGATATATTTTTTTAGTATAGGCGGTGCGTCCACTTGAGATTGTTTTTGAATCTCAAAATTGAAGAATTTTAAAATTAATATTTGGGACTCTAAATATTTTCAAATAAGAAACCTGTCAACTCCAATATTGTAGATTTCATTGACAAATACAACTTTGATGAAGAAAAAATATTATCAACTACAAACTTTGTTTTTGATAAATATCTTCAGTTGTTTTTCCTTTTTGAAAATTCGTGGCACGGAATCTATATAGGCCGTGCTAGATGGTGATATATAGCCACATAGGGTCAGATACCGTTCGTTTCATACGAACTGGTTTAGTCATTCTATCAGCTAGTCAAATCAAAACAGAATATCAGGGGAAAAAAAGGTGATGAGGACAGAATAAGAATTACTGGCTAGCACGGCAGCAATTAAAATAATTTTTTTAGAAGAATATCTTTATTTCTCCCTAAGTCCCCTCCACACGTAACACCTATATGTCCAACACAATGAAAGATTGATGTATCCCTGCGGGAGGTCAATATGCATATAGTGGGAAAACTTTCTTGTTCTTATTTTTAGCATCGAAAATTTTCTTGTTCTAGTGTCTCAGCCTACTTCTAGAAATATCACATGGCAGATCACTACTAAAAACGTGAAATTTCCCGACCATGCAATTGCTGTAAGTAAAATTAAAAATACTGTCAGGGAAATTAAAATCCAATTTTCTTGCCCGTGCACCATCAGGGATAACTGCCAGGGATAGAGCAAAATGGAAATAGAAAATTGTCTGATGGTTAACCATCAGGAAGTTGGTTTTTATTTTCCTGTCAGTGCGATAAAAAAAGTTTGTTATCCTACGTCAGGGAAATAGGAAAAAGTTTGTTTATCCTGCTAGGGAAATAGAAAAAGTTTGTGGAAACCAACTGTCCAACATGGAAATTATTTATCCTGACGGTAGGAAAATGTATTTTCCCTGTCGGTGTCCATGTTTCCTATAGACTTGTTACCAGTCGAGAAAATATTTTCCCAATCAGGGTTAAACCACCAAGAAAATAGCTTGGCATCAGATGCATCGTGACTTTACACCCGCATGCCACGAAAGAATGATAGTTTCTGTAGTGGATAAAATAGCTTGGCATCTGTATTTCAAATTTACTAATATATAGGATTACACTACTACAGTCAGATACAGCAGGGGCGGCTAAATAAGCTCGGTAAGGACGGCTGGCCCAGCCGCCCTTATGTAAGGGCGGTTCAACACCAGCCGCCCTTACAGTGACCCACTGTAAGGGCGGTTGGAAACAACAACCGCCCTTACTAGTGACCACTGTAAGAGCGTTTGGTGCTTCCAGCCGCCCTTATAGTGAGCATTAGTAAGGGCGGCTTGTGTCTCAGCCGTCTCTATTGTCTGCATTTGTAAGGGCGGCTCAATCTAGAACCGCCCCTATAGTTATTTTTTTTTAAAAAAATTACAATAATCGAGTTGACAGCACAGCACCACATACATATATATACATATATAATTAGATTCTCAACATCACAGATTCACAACATAAATATCCATACATATACACAACATCACATTTATAGTCCAACACATTTCAAGTCCAAAATGTTTCCAAGTCCATTACAAATCCATCCAAAAGGGTCCAAAATTTTTCAAATACTAATACAAATCGATCACAGTCCATTCCAACAAGTTCACATGTAATCAACGACCTAGACATAGCCTATCCCACTGACGGAGGTGCTGGTAAAGAGGATTGCTACCTAAGTCGGACTGTGGGTTATGGTAATCACCTTTGTAATAAACAACATGGTCCATTATAAAGTTGCAAAGGTCACCGACAATCTCTAAGAGGTCATCATCCCTGTAGACATCCCTTTTTAGTCCTTTTTCTTCTTTCCACTACAAGATCGTAAAAGACAAGTTTAGGTCTAGTGTAAAGAAGAGATTGCAAAGCTAAGTGAGAAATACTATGTTTTCATACTACAATCCACTAAGAGATTCAAACTTACCAATTCAGGGTGTCTCCTGTAGCTTTTTGTGTTACTGATGAAAGCACATACATAGTATCCACAATGCAGACTTCCTGGCCTTTGCTTGGGAAACTTTATTTCAATTTGCAAATGGAGATGTGTCAAGTATAAGTACTGAAAAAATTAGTAATTTTATGACAAACTAAGTCGCACTTACCGAACATAGAGATTTGAAACGCAAGTGGCTCCCCAGACCTGGATCATGCCTTCCTTTGTGATTCTTGACATAGGCCCTGAATGCCCTGTTTGAATGAGAATCGATGTGACTTATAGTATGCAGAAGTCGATATTAAAGTGAATCATATAAGGTTACTAGGATTACTAATTTGCTTACGTAATGAGAATTGACATGAAGTCTTTATATGTGTGAGGGTCAAAATCTGCAGAATCACAAATCCATGCCATGTTCATCCCGACATCGACACCTATGACTATCCAGTGATTGCTACAACAATTTAAAATAAACACATAAGTACCTTTGCATCAAAATAAGATAAACCGAACAATCGTTAAGTATACAATTAATCGAACATACTTGAAGTGGTATGGAATCCATATTGTTTCGAAGTGTTGGAGATTCTTTAAACATACGGCAATCCACGCCGCAACCTTAAGAGACTCTTCTCTTATTTTGGCCGCACGGATCTTTTCTTTCTCCGCCAACGTCCCTCCAGCAGCTAGCTGTGGCGCATCCAATTCCCATCTCGATGGGTAATTAAAATTTATTTGTGCTATAGGCATAGGGTCTACATACCCAGCTTTCGTTGAGCGTGTAGATTTCATAAAGTTTGCTTGTATTCTAAAAATCATGACGTAAGTTAGTTTTAGCAAAATCCAACTAGGTTACTTTCAGATCATATCAAGAGGAAGAGGACTTACATGCACCAAGTGCGAATCAGATTCATCGACATTGAACTAAGGTGAAAGCATGATTGCATGTCACTGAAGTCAAAGGCAATACCCAAAGCAGGGTCTCCAAATGTGCGAGCAGGTATTACTACTTCCAACACATTCAGTTCTGTACGTGAAACATGCAAGTAGTACCAATCATGGAACCTTCTCATTCCATATGGCATCTTACATAAGATCCGGTTTGGTAGGAAACGTTTGCCTTTTACATATTCTTTCGGGCAATCCTTTGACCACTTGATGGTTTCAACATCTGGATACTTTGTTATCGTTGTGTAGTCTGAGGTGTCAGTGGGCATCCTGTAGGCAAATTTGTTCGGGCCTTGGTTCTCAGGCTTGAACTGGTCATGAGCATACCACTTGTACATACCCGAGACGTTCATATCCACAAAAGATTTTGACCCTGTCGACCTTATCATGATGGGGATCTTTTCACGAGCTTCACATACTAGAGGGAGTAGTTCTTCATGTGTCGGCGGTGCTTGTTGAAAAGTCTGTGCCATCTCATCATGGCCTTGCTCGGGGCGAGCTGGAGAAGGTTGTGGCTTAGGAGGCACATGTGGTGTCTCATCATGCTCTGACTCGGCACGAGCTGTAGAAGGTTTTGGGCTATGAGGCACATGTGGTGTCTCATCACGCTTTGGCTCGGCATGAGCTGTAGAAGGTTGCGGGCTCTGAGGCACATGTGGCGTCTCATGCTCTGGCTCCGCACGAGCTACAGAAGGTTCACCTATTTGAGGCTCATGTGGCGTCTCATCATGCCCTGGCTCGACCCCTTGCTCGCCAGCGGTTGGAGAAGCCGGTACCCTCTCATGCATCAAGTGGTCCTCATGAGACGATGAATACACCTCTCCATCCTCAAGGTGGACTCTCTCCAGGTGTACATCACTTGGAGTTGGCGAGGAAACATTCAACACAATATCCTTTTTGTACTAGAGGATGAACTGTTTCATGAGTAGTCCAAGCTCACGAATCCCCTCGCTAGTTGGGTGTTCAATCTTATGATTTGCATACTCGGGATTCACAGTATGCACCTCAACCTTACTATAGTCAGCCGGGACCGGTTTATGGTGCCAGATGTCGCCTGGAATTGGAGGATCTGCCAGACCCGTTGCCACCTCAGCCATCTCCTATCCCCTACCGATGGGAATCAACAGGATGCAACGAGTTGGCACCCGTATGTGATCGACTAAGGCGGAGGTTGCATTGGAACCTTGGCTGCTTTGAACATTTGGAGGGCTACCAACTAGAACCAAATCCCTAGGCGGCTCCATTTGTGACCGTCGCTCAGTAGACAGTCCTTGCTCCTGTAGTTCCTTGGCAACTAGGGTCTTCACTAGGGTGGCAAGACTCTCCTCCCGGTTTCTACCATGTTTCTTGTACATCTCCACATCCTCTCGAAATCCTTCCTTCCAGGTCTTATGTTTCCCTAACCCCCTGACACGGCCTGGGTGCTCGGGGTTTCCCAAGCCAAGGCTAAGCTCGTCCTTCTCTCTAGAAGGAGTGAATGAGCCCTTCTCGATGTCTTCAGAATATTTCATTATCCTTGACACTGCCTCCTCGGATCTCTGGCTTGTCAGATTTCATACTGCTGCTTGTCAGATTTCATACATACTGCTGTCAGATTTCATTATCCTTGACCCAACGCTTGGTGCGTGGCTTCAATTTCATTACTTTTGTATTCCCAGCAGCTACGGCCTCCTCTTCCATCTTTCTAAACATCTCTTCCTTGCCCTCGTAGCCACCGGGGCCTAGACGAGGGTGGTGGATGTTTTTCTTCGCCTGCAAGCTGTTCTTTTCACTTAAGGCCAAAGATTCTGGTGCAGTCTTCTCAGCCACGAGCAACGCCCAGATAGTAGGAGTGATGTGTCCATACTTATGGTACGGAGTTAACCCCTTTTTGATGTACTTGGTGTTCAGCTCATTCCTCCAACGTCGGAAGGATTCTCCCATCATCTTCATAGCACGTCGTCTTACTAGGGGTAGCTTCTCTGCCGGAATCCTAAAATTAAAATTGACCAACAGACGATTTTTCCATAGGTCATCCTTTATGTCCTCTGGATAGTCGTGCCAATTACGGATTGATGGGCTCAACTTGTCTCTGACTAGGGCCCCAATTGCATTGTGGAATTTTGATTGGAACTACTTTGGCTTAAGGATCTGCCCTTCTTCCCCAACCTCATCAATCACATAAACCATTTTTGCATTTGGATAGTGGTTTGGCTTTCTGACCCCTCCTTTCCTTTTCACTTTGGTAGTCAAGGCCGAGGTTGTGCCTTCAGGTTGCGGAGCAGAGGCCACAATGGTAGTATCTGTGCCTGTTGCCTCTGCCCTCCTTTCCCTTGCCCCGTCATGTCCGGCGAAACGTGCCGGACGCCGACGTGGTCTTTTTGGAGGTTTAGGAGGGACCTGTATAAACAACAGGTCAAAGTATTAGTAGAGGTAACACAACCATATCGTTACCAAAATTTATGATTTACTAAGTGACCTTCATATCCCTACCTCCTCGTTTGGGTCAAAGTCCTTGTCCAACTCATCCGTCGTTGGCTTCCGTCTAGGTTCACATAGGTGTGGATCCTCAGGACTTTCATATCTCGAGGTTGAGTCATCGTCCTTGCTAGATCCTTCATCAGTCTCTCCTCTTCCTGCTTCTCCCCCTTGCTCCTCGCCAGACTCCTCCTGAGTAAGCATAAATGCTACACCATCGCCCACTTCTTCATCAAACTGTTGCTGAGAAAACTGATCATGTATTTCTTGCTCTCTAGGGCTAGGGTGCTCTTCATGTTCGTTGGATCGGGCTGCATTGCTTGTTGTCCGTGTCATTTCGTGATTTGTTCTAACAGATGAAAGGAATAAAGTGTGCTTTAGTAGTGTTGACACTAGCTAACACCACTTAGATACTAGGTTGTCATCCCCAGCATGGTGCTAGAGTGTACAAAGGTATTTATAAATGTAAAGGGCTCTCTAGAAAATAATCTATTCTATCCGCAAGCGCACAGATAAAACACCTCATTGTAGCATTTCACCAGGATAAGTATTCCAGGTATCGTTATTTATAATTTTGCTCAAGGGATCTAAAGAAGATGAAATTAAATCAAGAGGCAAAATCTATCAAGGCATAGACTAGAGATAAACTTGCAAGAACATGATTACTAATGAGAAACTCGTCACACAGTCACTTACTTTTAGCAGGGGGTACACCATAAAGATAATGATAATAAAGTATAAGTTCATGGGTAGATGACACAGCGATTAGAAAATAGACTACTCCTCATATGTAGGTGATGTCGGATTAGCTAGAGAATGGATTCTAAGTTATCTACTAACTACTAAGTCATAATCTACTCTAGTTATCTACAAGATCATATATAGCATAAAAGACTCTTCATTCATGTATAAGGAACATTGATAAAGTAAATCAGAGCATCGCATGACTTACTCCACAATACCGGTTCTGCCTGTCCTATCAACGGAGGGTGGACTATATAAGAATCAACAGAGCTGTCACTATCGCGAACTACCACACGACCCGGCCAATAGGATACATTTGCAGATAAATAACATCTAAGCACCACGCTCACATGTGATCTATCACCTAACTCCCTCGCGTCAAGAGCTAAGCGCTTTGCAAACTTATACATAAACTCATTATCAATTAGAACTATATCAAATATAGAACTAGAGCAAACTAAGAACAAAATAATTAGAGACATAATGCAATTAGAACAAAGAATTAGAGAAAGATATGAATAATACCAATCTTTATTACCGAAGATCCGAATCCACAGCGTAGTGCTCTACTTCTCTAATTGCTGTCTAATCAAACCTCTAAACTTGAAGGATTAGGGAGTAGCTAATTCTAATTCTCTGTGGGAGAGAAACTCTAAACCCTAACTTTGATGGCTACCTCTGAATAATGATTTCTCCTCTTCTCCTCCAGGGGCCAGGGGGTCTGGTTTTATAGTCCCCTCAAGTGAACGTGAGCCATTGGATCAAACCGACATAGATTGTATGGTTTAGATTGATCCTTTAGGTCCGTGGAGCATAGTCCCGAAGCAGAGTCCTGATTGGACTCCTGACCTGGGCGGGCGCCCAAGGGGGGTGGGCGGCCGCCCTGCCCCCGAGCCCGATCGTGCTCTCGTTCGTTCCCGTGGCTTCTGGATTCTTCTAGATTGTGGAAAATTGCGCGGCACGTAATTATCTCGCTGTAAACATGACATGTGGGCCTTCTCTCCATATTATCTGATAACCCCCTGCAGAAATAGATAAACACTAAAGCTCGTGGAATTCTGTCAGATAAAACCCTAATTCTATATGTTTGTTTCATATTGATTCTTTTTCATGTTTATTTGATTATTAATTTTAGTACTTAAGGACCGTCAACAAACTCCCCCAAGCTTACCCTTTGCTCGTCCCTGAGCAAACAGCTATACTCAGACGGATCAGGAGTTGCTTCGATGTTTTCTTTCCTGACAGGCACACATGCTTTTATACAAAATTCTTCCAGATTAGAGTGAAGTGTTATGGAGTTTAGTACCTGCACTTAAATCTTAAGTAATCGAAAGACAAAATAGTTAAGTCAAGCACTATCCCTCCTGTTTATACTTCACCTTTGTTCCAGAGTTTTTCATAAGTTTTCAAAATAAAACTCAGAGTTCCCAGTAATAATCTCTCAAATCTCTCTATATGTGGTATTTGTGGATCCTTACCATAATGTCACTTACCTATAGCTAATGGAATATTTAAGTGGAGCTTATAGGAGTGAAAACAGCTTATACATATGTTGTCTAATCGAGCCATGGATCCAAAGGAACTCAACATATAATTAAATCAAGATGTGGATGTGTGATGGAGTAAATGATAGTGATGATAAAAATGTATAAGTAATAATAAAACTTGGTTCTCATTGCTCCTCATATTGCTATCTCTCCTCTTCTTTGATCTTTGCTTTGGGAGAACATGGGCTATCTTTTTCTCTCTTCTTCTCTCTTTTTCCTCTCAAGTGGGCATCTTTGTACCCCTAATTCTACTTCGGACACTTGTCCATTTTTACCTCTCGTCTCACTCTTTTTCTTTCTTTTTCGAGGTTCCGGGCACTTGCCCCTTTTTATTTCCTCGTATATTTTTGCATAACCCATGCCTCTTCTGCATTGAATCTTTTTAGAGAGAGAGAATAACATTATTCGGGACAGTGAGTGATAATATTTTTAGCAATTTTAATGAATGATGATGAATGGTGTAGTAGATGTGTGCAAGTGAATATCTTAATTTAACCACATGAAAAGTCCTAAGGGTCTACACAGCTCGATCAAACTCAATGTAAATAGTAAAAAAAATGTTATAGCAAGTATGGCTGTGGTAGGTAGTTTTGTTATGCTAGGAACTCATCATGTGACTTGTAAGTTTTCAAAATAAATCTCCAGAACTTAGTGTAGTAGGAACAAGATAAACAGTAGCTCAACTTTATATCATGCCTTTCTCTTACCTAGATTTTAGTTTTATGCTTCCCAAAGATATTAATTTCAGTTTTAATAATTCCTGGAAGAACTCTAATATAAAAGCTAGGTACTTGTAGGTAAGCAAACAGAGCAACGGTTCATCATTTCCATCATGTATCTTTTTGGTCTTTTTATTTTTTTAGAGATTAAGACTTAGCAGATAAATAAAGCAAACTTATCTACACACTCTTTTTATTTTGTTTTCATGTTTATAAAATGCAGTAATTTAAAACAGGAAAATATTTATTGGGTTTTCTAAGTTTTTCCTTTTAAGATAAAATACTAAAATAGAAAAGAATAAATACGAAGAGCGAATAAAAACTTACTTCATAAATCGGGAAGGAACTCCCCCAAGCTGGATGTTGCCGTCGGTCTTACCCGATGTTCCAGAACCGCATCATGGTTGTGATGTTGTCGTTCATTGTTGTTGTATCTTGTCTCAGCTCTTGCACTGCAGCGGCATGGTCCTGGTTCCATTTTTGTTGTTCTTCCAGGAGTCT
Organism: Sorghum bicolor; assembly: GCF_000003195.3. Taxonomy (NCBI): domain Eukaryota; kingdom Viridiplantae; phylum Streptophyta; class Magnoliopsida; order Poales; family Poaceae; genus Sorghum; species Sorghum bicolor. Next base: position 21,066,903 of record NC_012871.2, read on the forward strand.
TCCATGTTCGGCTTGTGTGTTCTGGATGTCGAGAAGGGTGTTCTCGGTACGAGTGAATAAAGCACCGGCCTCTTGATAGTAGTCATTCGTGAAAGCGTAGGAGGCGTCGGAGTATCGTCCTGCATCAAATTGGGGCGGAGGTCTGGATCCTGAAGCTCCATATGGATCAGTGGAGTACCTGCCCGTATGAAAAGGCGGGTTTGTCCACTGGTGATCTTGGCTCTCCGGCCATGTCTCCCCTGCTGGCTCTTGTGGTTGCGCATGACGAACCCATGGGTCTCGAAGGACTCGAGGGCTGTAATCGCAATAATGCAGGTGTGCTGCTTCTTCTGGTCCGGGATCAGCTCCATACCAGGTGCGTTCTCGGTGAGTGGTTATCCTTTCAGATGCCACTCGCTGTGGAGTTCTCTGGTTCACTGGTGTTGCTGCAATCTCAATCAAAAAGTTTTGAACAACGTAGAGGCCAAGGTTCGGGTTCGGTAACCGAATCTTGCCTTTATCATCATATAGCATATACATTATATTCCCCTCTTTCTTTAACATCCGAGCTTGTCTAAATGTGTCATAGCCATGATAAATTCTTAATTCTTCTATGAAGTCCAACGATGAATTTTCTAGTAAGTGAAGATTAGAGGCTAGACGAGTGATAAGTGAAGTACATCCTACTGGTCCTTGAAGACTAGGTATACTAAGCCAATGTGAAACTAATAGTGTAACAGGCGAAGTGGGTACTTTACTAATAGCAGCATATAAAAGTTGTAAATCTCCTACTCTTACTTTCCTAATATCATCGTGATAGAAAAGATTGTACCCAAGCCATTTGTGGAACATCCTAAGAGTGGGGTGTTCCATGTCACTGGTTCGGGCTTGACTATAAAAATTATCTCTAGATATTTCTCTCCAAAACTGGTGTCTCTCAAAGTTGGGTAAATCGGAGTCAATGTTCAGAATGCATCTTGAAGAGAAACCAAGATGGTCGCTTAGCTCTCTCCAAGACAACATAATTTCCTGTTTGAACATCTGAAAAATAATTCCCCCCTCATAGTATTGTAAGGTGCAAAGAAATTCAAGGGTGAGAAGACGAGAACCCAACTTAGTTATATTCCAAAAATTTGTCCAACCCATCATCTGAAAAATTAAGTCGAATTCAGTGTCCATACCTGTTTCTTGTAGTAGGATTGGATCGAGAGTAGGGGTATGAATGAAATCTTTGTTCTTCAGTTGCTGATAGACTTCCTTCTCTCTTCGGGTCTTCAGTCCTAGGTCTCCTATCTTGAGAAGGACCTTAACTTGCTGACCTGATGAAGATGATGGAGCTTGTGTGGGTGTTGGGTCGACGCTCATCTCTGATGGCTGTGAGGAGTGTCGGGATGAACTCCTTGTACCAATGTTCTTAAGAGCCTTCCCTGCATTCTTCACCTTCTTAAACATCCTGTAAACAAAAGTTGGCAAAAACACAACTAGTGGAAGATGTGAGAGAAAATGTTAGTGGTCAGCAGTCCGGAGTATCAGTAGTCCAGGGGTTAATCGTTCAAATTTATATTTTGGTAGAGCCTCTCCCTAAACAACTTTTACTTCCGCTTGGACAGCGGGATCACTACTTGCTAGGTGATAAACACTCTCTCAAAAGATCTCCAACCTTCCCTTCCACTCTCCTCTTTCTCTCTACTTTCTTCTCTTCACTACAAGAGCTCCTTATCGGGAAACTGAAACTTGTATGGTTTTCTGGAGTGTTTGTGTGAAGAGAAGGGGAGCTGGAGTTGGCCTTTTATAGGAGGAAGAGGGACAGGGCGGGCGCCCTTGGTAGGTGGGCGGGCGGCCACTTGTGATGCCCATCCTGGGTGTGCGTCCTCCATTTGCTTCCTTGCTTTGATCTCAGGCAGAATAATATTGTGTTGGTGGTGGTTGGACGGTGAAAAGATGTTGTTAGTGGAGATATGTTGGTGGATGAAATTATGTGATGGGATGTATGTGAGGTGAAGTGTATGACATGTGGGACCCAAGAAGTGTGGGTCATGCTTCTAGAAGGTTACTATAATTAAATATAATGCAGGAAAATCTATGAGAATTGAAAATTAAAATGATAATGGAAAATATTTTTTTGTACCTCCACAATAATTAATAAATATAGGTTGTTACACACCATGAATATTATTTATATGGGGCTTTTGATTATTATAATAATGCTATGAATATATATGACTAATGCAAGAATTAATTATGCAAGAATTTAAATATGAGAAAATTAATAATGCGGATAAATACCGATTTACCTCCCGGTGAGGGTTTGGGATTTTTAGGTCCCCCAAGCTGGACCTCCAAATCTTTTAATCTTCTGAGTTACCTTCCTCCAGAGATGGTGTCTCCAGTGGTTCTTCATGAACTCCCTTTACTGTAGAGTCTCTCTCTGGTTTGGGTTTGAATGTGAAATGTTCTTCTTCACCGTTTATGTTGAATTTGATTTCTCCTTTTCCGACATCAATGTGGGCATTGGCAGTGCTCAGAAATGGCCTTCCAAGGATGATGGATACTTTTGAGTCAGGACTCATGTCCAGTACTACAAAGTCTACTGGCACCAGGAAATCTCTGATCTTGACTGGAATGTTCTCGACGATGCCCAACGGGTGTCGAACCGATTGATCCGCTAGTTGCAGGCACATTGATGTTGGTTCTAAGGTTGCATGATCAAGCTTTTTGTAGACTGATGCTGGCATCACACTGACACTTGCTCCGAGATCACAAAGTGCATTGTTGAAGTGTTGGTTTCCGATCGAGCAATCAATAGTGGGACATCCGGGATCTTCCTTCTTCTTTGGTGGTTTGTTGAGGATGGCCGCACTACATTCTTCCGTCAGCTTGATAACCTCAGTGGTGGGCAGTGGTCTCTTCTTGTTAAGAATATCTTTGATGTACTTTGCATATGTAGGTACCTGTATGGCATCGAGCAGAGGTATGTTGACATATAATTTCTGAATGACCTCTACAAACTTACCAAACTGCTCATCCGACTGCAGTCCTCTGTTTGTTCTGGGAAATGGCAAATAGTTGGTGTCGTAAAAATCTTTCCTCATTTCTCCAGTTCTTGGTGGTTGGAGCAGATCTTCTGCTTCAACTGGGCTTTCTTCTTCTATCACTGCTGGTTGCACTGGTGCTGATGTTCTTTGTTTCTCTTTTGGGTATGGGGGATCTCTGGTTGCTTTGCCTCCTCTAGTAGTTATATTCTTTACCTGCTCAAGGTTAGTAGCAACAGGCAGTACAGCAGCTAACTTTATTAATTTAAGCTCTACCCTTTTATTAAGAGTGTTTTGCTCATCAAAGGCAGTTAGTAGAAAATCCATTTTATTGTGTATATCTTTTAGAGATGATTCATTTGTATCTAGCCTTTGTTTAACTTCATCATTAATTTTGGTTTGTTGAGCAATTATCTCTTTTAATGAAAGTTCCTTGAAAGTATTACCTCAATTCATACCTTTGCTATTGGGTTGACTTGAAGTTGGTTGATATTTGTATGCTGTCTCAATGGCCCTTTGATCTTCTTTGAACTTGGCCCTCTGGTCAATCCAATGGAGCAAATTTTCCATCTTAGTTGATAATGCATTTACTTCTTCTGGTATTTCTTCAGTTTGATGACATTGTTGAGCTTTATCTTGGAACTAGCTTTGGTTTTCTGCTATCTTATCCAAAAGTATCTCTGCTTTTCCAATTGTAAGCTCCAAAAATGATCCTTTAGCAGATGCATCTAGGCACTCACGAGCCTTCTGGGTTAATCCATGGTAGAAGGTCTGCATAAGTAACCATGTAGCCATTCCATGGTGAGGACAATCTGATGTGTATCCTTGAAAATGCTCCCATGCTTCTGAAATGGCTTCTGTCTTCAGCTGTTGGAAACTGACAATATTTCCTCTTAAGGCAGTTGTTTTGCCTATAGGGAAAAACTTTGATAGAAAGGCATCTGACAAGTTCGTCCAGTTGTTGATGTTATCTTGATGAGTGTAGAACCACTTCCTCTCTTTTCCTTCTAGTGAGAATGGAAAAAGGCGAAGCAGTATGACGTCTTTGTCAACTCCGTTGATGTGGATTGTGCTTCCAATCTCTAAGAAATTCTGCAAGTGTGCACTAGCATCTTCATGTGCCTTTCCACTGAATTGTGTAGCTTGTACCAAATTGATGAGGCTTGACCTGAGCTCAAACTCAGGTATTCCTTCTTCTACTGCAAATCTTGGACCAGTTGGAATGTTCTCAAGGCTTGGAGCAGAGAATTCTTGCAAGGTCTTTTGTGACATAGCTTCAGCAATTGGTAGCTAGCTTCTTCTTCTCTTGATTGCTTTGGTTCTGATGATGAAGAGTTGAATGTACCCAAAGTCAATCCTGATATACCCTATATAAAAATATAAACATAGAAAAACAACAGGGTGAACCTGCCAAAGCAGAGGTGCCTTGTTATGATTTCTCACTTAGTAGCTGTTTTTATGCAATTATTTCTCTATAGTCTAGTCTAATATTTTATATGAATAACCTTGACTGATTTTCTGGCTTTCCTAAGTATTACCCTTTTGTTCCCCTTTATGACTTATTCATGAGAATCGTATAAATCCCCGGCAACGGCGCCAGAAATGCTTGTTGACACTAGCTAACACCACTTAGATACTAGGTTGTCATCCCCAGCATGGTGCCAGAGTGTACAAAGGTATTTATAAATGTAAAGGGCTCTCTAGAAAATAATCTATTCTATCCGCAAGCGCACAGATAAAACACCTCATTGTAGCATTTCACCACGATAAGTATTCCAGGTATCGTTATTTATAATTTTGCTCAAGGGATCTAAAGAAGATGAAATTAAATCAAGGGGCAAAATCTATCAAGGCATAGACTAGAGATAAACTTGCAAGAACATGATTACTAATGAGAAACTCGTCACACAGTCACTTACTTTTAGCAGGGGGTAAACCATAAAGATAATGATAATAAAGTATAAGTTCATGGGTAGATGACACAGCGATTAGAAAATAGACTACTCCTCATATGTAGGTGATGTCGGATTAGCTAGAGAATGGATTCTAAGTTATCTACTAACTACTAAGTCATAATCTACTCTAGTTATCTACAAGATCATATATAGCATAAAAGACTCTTCATTCATGTATAAGGAATATTGATAAAGTAAATCAGAGCATCGCATGACTTACTCCACAATACCGGTTCTGCATGTCCTATCAACGGAGGGTGGACTATATAAGAATCAACGAAGCTGTCACTATCGCGAACTACCACACGACCCGGCTAATAGGATACATTTGCAGATAAATAACATCTAAGCACCACGCTCACATGTGATCTATCACCTAACTCCCTCGCATCAAGAGCTAAGCGCTTTGCAAACTTATACATAAACTCATTATCAATTAGAATTATATCAAATATAGAACTAGAGCAAACTAAGAACATAATAATTAGAGACATAATGCAATTAGAACAAAGAATTAGAGAAAGATATGAATAATACCAATCTTTATTACCGAAGATCCGAATCCACAACGTAGTGCTCTACTTCTCTAATTGCTATCTAATCAAACCTCTAAACTTGAAGGATTAGGGAGTAGCTAATTCTAATTCTCTGTGGGAGAGAAACTCAAAACCCTAACTTTGATGGCTACCTCTGAATAATGATTTCTCCTCTTCTCCTCCAGGGGCCAGGGGGTCTGGTTTTATAGTCCCCTCAAGTGAACGTGAGCCATTGGATCAAACCGACATAGATTGTATGGTTTTGATTGATCCTTTAGGCCGGTGGAGCGTAGTCTTGAAGCAGAGTCCTGATTGGACTCCTGACCTGGGCGGGCGCCCAAGGGGGGTGGGCGGCCACCCTGCCCTCGAGCCCGATCGTGCTCTCGTTCATTCCCGTGGCTTCTGGATTCTTCTAGATTGAGGAAAATTGCGCGGCACGTAATTATCTCGCTGTAAACATGACATGTGGGCCTTCTCTCCATATTATCTGATAACCCCCTGCAGAAATAGATAAACACCAAAGCTCGTGGAATTCTGTCAGATAAAACCCTAATTCTAGATGTTTGTTTCATATTGATCCTTTTTCATGTTTATTTGATTATTAATTTTAGTACTTAAGGACCGTCAACAAACTCCCCCAAGCTTACCCTTTGCTCGTCCCTGAGCAAACAGCTAAACTCAGACGGATCAGGAGTTGCTTCGATGTTTTCTTTCCTGACAGGCACACATGCTTTTATACAAAATTCTTCCAGATTAGAGTGAAGTGTTATGGAGTTTAGTACCTGCACTTAAATCTTAAGTAATCGAAAGACAAAATAGTTAAGTCAAGCACTATCCCTCCTGTTTATACTTCACCTTTGTTCCAGAGTTTTTCATAAGTTTTCAAAATAAAACTCAGAGTTCCCAGTAATAATCTCTCAAATCTCTCTATATGTGGTATTTGTGGATCCTTACCATAATGTCACTTACCTATAGCTAATGGAATATTTATGTGGAGCTTATAGGAGTGAAAACAGCTCATACATATGTTGTCTAATCGAGCCATGGATCCAAAGGAACTCAACATATAATTAAATCAAGATGTGCATGTGTGATGGAGTAAATGATAGTGATGATTAAAATGTATAAGTAATAATAAAACTTGGTTCTCATTGCTCCTCATATTGCTATCTCTCCTCTTCTTTGATCTTTGCTTTGGGAGAACATGGGCTATCTTTTTCTCTCTTCTTCTCTCTTTTTTTTCAGGTGGGTAGTAGATACCCCTAATTCTACTGTCGGACACTTGTCCATTTTTTCCTCTCAAGTGGGCATCTTTGTACCCCTAATTCTACTTCGGACACTTGTCCATTTTTACCTCTCGTCTCACTCTTTTTCTTTCTTTTTCGAGGTTCCGGGCACTTGCCCCTTTTTATTTCCTCGTATATTTTTGCATAACCCATGCCTCTTCTACATTGAATCTTTTTAGAGAGAGAGAATAACAATATTCGGGACAGTGAGTGATAATATTTTTAGCAATTTTAATGAATGATGATGAATGGTGTAGTAGATGTGTGCAAGTGAATATCTTAATTTAACCACATGAAAAGCTCCTAAGGGTCTACACAGTGTTGGGTATTTTTAACATCATTACCAAAAGTAGACTAAGTTCTCTAAATCTAGTAACAGTGCCAAAAATGCCAAACCTATCCCTTACACCGCTTAAGCCAAGTTGTCATCCCCAGCATGATATAAGAGACGCGGTATTGAAATATGCAATTGCTCTTCTAAATAAATAATGAATGGGATCTGCAAGCGCACAGATTAATACCGATGCAGCATTTTAACCGGGAAGTATTCCAGGTATCGTTATTTATATTTTTACCACTGGGAAGGGATTAATCAATCATCAATATTGATTACAGAATAGCATATGAGATTGAGCATCTATCATTGCATGTATAATTTAGAACATTATATCTAAATCTTCATACAGGGATAAGTGTCACATAAAAGATATATGAAATAATAATAGTGACAAGGATAACTAATCTGATCTAGCCACATAATAAATATGATAAGCACCTCAATTAGATACTCTAGAAAGTCATTAGCATGGTATTAGAACGAACTACAAGAATATTCCCTAAGTTATTCTCAACTATATAGTCTAGAATTATCATAGTTAGTGCAAGCATACTTAGCAATCATTGCGAGACAAGACTACGCCCATGCATAGTGATATTAGCAAGGAATATGAGAAACATAGCAATCACTCTCCTGTAATAATGTTGCTCTGCCAGCCCAATACACGAGAGGGGGACTATATAAGAATCAATGAAGCTGTCACTATCACGAACTACCCCACGATCTGGCATATTGGGTACAATCGCAGATAAATACGGTATAAGCACCACGCCTACACAATATCTATCATTTACCCATGGATCCGATGGATAAATGCTATACGATCCTAAGCATGTATATAGATCCAAAACTAAGCCAAGTATATAACTATGATAAACTAAGAACAATATAATCTTGAATATAAGCAAGTAGAGCAAAGTCATAAGCAATATATTGAAGTAGAACAAAGTCATATTCATAATATTGAAGAACAAAGATAATTAGAAAGTAATTAGAAGCACAATTAGAAGATTACCAAGAATCCTCCTGACAGATCCGAAAACCAATCGAAGATTGACTCCTTCTAGTTCTAATCCTATGTAGCTATGCTAATCTAGATATCTAATTGATGTGGTGGCTCTAATCTTGATCAGAGGCTTCTTCTCCCTTGATGGAACTATGAATTAGGGTTGAGAGGCTCTCTCCTCCAGGGGCCAGGGGGTCTGGTTTTATAGTCCCTTCAAGTGAATATGGGCCCTTGGATCAAACCGACATAGATTGTATGGTTTAGATTCATCCTTTAGGTCGGTGGAGATCACCCGCAAAGCAGAGTCCTGATTGGACTCAGGGGCAGGGCGGGCGCCCTGACCAACTGGGCGGCCGCCCAGGGTCTGGCCCCGTTTCGCCTCCGCTTCGGTCTCGTGGCTTCTGGAGTCTTCTAGATGTAAGATAATTGCGCAGCACGTTAATATCTTTACGTAATCCCGACATGTGGGCCTTTCTTCCGTATTTCCTGATAACCCCCTGCAGAAATAGACAAACACCAAAACTCGTGGAATTCTGTCAGATAAAACCCTAAGTCTGGATGTTGATTTCATTTGGATCCTTTTCTTTGTTTATTTGATAATTAAATTTGATACTTAAGGACCGTCAACAAACTCCCCCAAGCTTACCTCTTGCTCGTCCCTGAGCAAGGATAGACTCAGCTATGGATCAAAAGTTGTTGCAATATATTTTTAAAAATTGACGGTACACATGTTTTTTAAATAAGATCTCATCTCTGAGTTAGAGTAAACTGTCAAGACTTAAAACTTACTTACTTTACCTTCACCATGAGACTTGTAACTGTCACTTCTGTCTTGAGTGGTTAAAAGATAGAACAGTCTAGCCAAGTGCTATGTCTCTTATTCTTGATCAGCTATAGCTCTGGGGTTTTTTGCAGATTTTCAAATAAAACTCAGAGATTCCTTGTATGATTCTCTCAGGTCTCTCTTTTGTGGTATTTCTGGATCCTTACCAAGGCAGTGATGGTATATGCCTTCTCTCAAGATATGTAGTATTTGTGGTATAAGGCATAGTAACATTGCCTTCTCTCTCACCCTACTCTAATAAGGCTTTAATATCTGGAGCTCATAGGTGGGAGATAAAGTATACATACTTACAAGACATTTATTGCATAGTCAAACCATGGATCCAAAGAAACAAATCAATAAGCCAAATCAAGATGTGCATGTGTGGCGGATGAATGATGTATGGTGATGATAGTGATAACAATGATGAAAACAATGGTGGTGGAAGTCTAATTCTACTTTTGCTCTTTTGAGGGGATACATACCTTCCTTGCTTTTGAAACTTTATGAGGAGAATGAGATGCTCTTCGTTTTCTTTTCTCTCAGGTGGGTATCTTGTACCCCTAATTCTACTGTCGGACACTTGTCTATTTTTACCTCTCGTCTCACTTTTTCTTTTCTTTCGAGGTTCCGAGCACTTGCTCCTTTTTATTTCCTCGTATCTCTTTTTTTTTAATTAGAGCATTCATCTCTTGAGATAATATAGCAAGTGGTAGTAACAAGATAACTTGAGCATTTATTTCACAAGGGGAAACAGAAATATTTTTGGTTATTCTCTTCCGGATTAGGAGTAGAATATTTTTTAGGTGGCTCTAGAGATGGAATGGGTGGATATATGTGGATGGTACTTCCGGAGTAGAAGTAGCATATATGAGTGGACGTGCAAGTGAAATCTTGATTTAACCACATGACAAGCTCCTAAGGGTCTACACAGCTTGACCACACTCAATGCTCATAAGCAGTAAATAGTAAATGTGTGGCTCAAAGTCTAGCAAGCATGTATATATGGCTGTGGTAGGAATTTAAACTCTCAACATACAGGAACTCATCATGCAACATTTTAAAGATTTTCAAAGATAAAATTCTCCAGAATTCTAGCATCTCTAGGAACAAATAAGCAGCAGCTCAACCTTCCCATATCATATCCGTTAACAACTTAGACTTTTGATCAAGTTTTCATCCCACAAGTTTAGGTCTAGAGCAAGATTTAAATTATAACAGTTATATCTAAACTTGAGAGAGAACTTAAAATTTGCAAATTAGGCAGAGCAACTTTCATCATATCCATGCTTAAGTTTTATTTAGATACAGATTAGCATAGCCACTTTATTTATTTATTAAACACACTAAGCAAAATATATATATATATATAAGCATAAAATCTTTATTTGGTTTTCCATAGTTTATGTGTATTTATATTCTAAAATAATATAAGTATAAAGATAGATAGAAATACTTATCGATATAAATGGGGGTGCTCTCCCCCAAGCTGAATTTTGACGTAATTTCCCTTGATGTAGCTAACAGGTGGCAGAGGTGTATTTGAAAGTCAGCAGCATTCTGACAGCGATTAGAATGTCCTCCGTCTGCTAGTCTTCTTAAATTCTGTGGAGCTCAAATAGACAACAAAGCTTGTGGAACTGGTTAAGTGTTAGCATAAATATCTAGCCTTTATCATGTTGAGACTCCTTAATAATTGTTACTCCCTGTTTTTATATTTTCATTTTATAAAGCAGAAAAATATTTATTTTATTTTTATGCCACCACAGTGAATGTACTTATGGGTTTTATGCCACTCGTCTACTCACATGGGGCTTACTATTTTTCACATTTTTTTATTTTATTTTTAAGATAGTATGTACTTGATTATCTAAGTAAAATAATTGAAATAATTGAAAGGGAAAGGATAACTACCAAGTTTACCTCTTGGCAAGGCGTTCGGTGTTTTTAAGTCCTCCGAACGGGACTCTCCATCTTCTTAATCGTCCTGAGGTTCGTTGGGTGGCGTAGTCGGTACTTCCGGCAATGCCTCCTCTTCTTGTATAGTTATCTTCATTTTCCATACCTGACTCGGTGCTTCCGTATCCTCTGGATAATTCTGTTTAAACTCAACGTCTTCTGATCTTACAACTTCTCCTTCATAGTCTGCCCATCCGTCCTTGATGATCTGCCTCCTCTGGTTGCGGTTGCGTCTCTTTCTGACCTGCTTAGATTCTTCAACGATATAGTTAGAGTCAGTAAAGTAATGGCATACCTTCTCTGAGGGGAAGTGCATATGGACTTCTCCGGTTCCAATGTAGATAATTGCTTTAACGGTGCTGAGGAACGGTCTTCCAAGGATGATGGGTGGATCATATTCGTCTTCTCCCATGTCAACAACTTGAAAGTCTGAGTAGACAAAGTGATCATCTATTTTGACTGGGACATCAGTTACTGTTCCTTTAACTTCTCGAAATGTCTGATCTGCCATCTGGAGCTGAATGTATGTTGGTCTTAGTGGCATGGTCCCGAACAAGAGCCGATAGGTGACTGCGGCCATTATATTGACGCCCGATCCGGTGTCGCAAATTGTCTTGTAGAAGTTGTATCCATTTATTGAGCAATAGATGCTTGGCATTCCTGGGTCGTCCTTCTTGGTCAAAAATGGTGACTTAAGTTGATGATCTTGACCTCCATGAACTACAGTGACCATCTTCGCTGACTCGGTCCACACTTGCTTGTTCCTGTTTCTCCTGTTGGTCCTCTTCCTTGATTTACGTCTGGATTGATCTGGAATTTGTGTAGTCTTGTTCTTGAAGAAAAATGTCTCCTTCTTCCCTTTGACGTAGAAACTGATCTTGGCAGCACTGGCGTAGATGATAGCTCCCGTGGTGTTCAAGAATGGCCTCCCTAGGATGATAGGTGATCTCTCATCATTTCCGGTCTCTACCACTACGAAGTCTGCTGGGGCATATAAGGTACCAACTCGGACACAAAGGTTCCTCACGATTCCTTTTGGAAAAGTTATCATCTGATCTGCAAACTGCAAACACATGGTTGTTTCTAATAAAGGATATGTAAAGAATTTTTCATAGAGTACCCTGGGTATAATGTTGACGCTAGAGCCAAAGTCACAGAGTGCTTCTGGGAAGTCCACCATGCCGATGGAGATCGGGATGACGGGGCGTCCTGGATCGCCTCTCTTGACCGGCAGACGGTCAGTAGTGAATTCAGTGACGGGGTTACTCCAATTACCTGCATCAAACATGTCTACAAGATTTGCAGATTCTAATCCTTCCGGTTGTGATGGTATACCGAGGTTAGTAGTAGGAACAGCAGCAGCTATTTGATTTAACTGGGATTCAATCATTTTATTAAAGCTAATTTGATTTTTGATGGCAGTAGAGAAATTATCCATTCTATTATTTATATTTTCTAGTATTTTATCATTAGATGCCAATTTCTTAGATAGGTTATCCATTAACTTTCCTTGATTAGACACTAACTCTCTCAAAGGTGGAAAACTATTATTATTGTTGTAAGAATTGTTACCTTGATAATTACCTGAGTAGTTAGGCCTCTGTTGATTCCAACCTTGATTTTGTTGAGGACGGTTGTAGTAGTAGCTGTTGTTGTTGTTGATGTAGTTCACATCCTCAAGTATCTCAGGACAGTGGTTGCCTGAGTGTCCAGTATCTCCACACTCCTCACAAATCATGTGAGAGTCGTAGATGTGCATAACTTCTTTCTTGTCTCCAGCTCTATCATCGAGCTTCTTCATGAGTAGGTCTAGTTTTGCAGACAGCATGTCTACCTCCTTCAGCTGATGCATACCTCCACCTCTCTTGCGTGTCTGAGTCCTCTCTTCATTCCAGCTTTGATTGGACGCCATCTTCTCCACAAGAACTGTGGCTTGTGGTATAGTAAGTGATAAGAATGCTCCTCCAGCTGCAGCATCCATGGTCTCTCGGGCACTGTTGCCGAGCCCATGATAAAACGTCTGCATCAATAGCCAACTCTCCATTCCATGATGGGGACATTCTAGGATGTAGTCTTGAAAGCGCTCCCATGCTTCTGGAACAGATTCATCATTTTGTTGCTGAAAACTTGTAATCTTCCCACGGAGAGCATTGGTCTTGCCCATGGGAAAGAACTTTGCCAGGAAGTTTGTTGAGCAGAGTGCCCACGTAGTATTCTTCTCCTTTGTAGCGTAGAACCACTGCTTCGCTCTTCCTAACAGTGAGAATGGGAAGAGGCGAAGTAGTATAGCGTCTTTGGAAACTCCTGCTATGGTGAATGTGTTGCAAATCTCCAGGAAGTGTTGTAAATGAGCACTAGCATCTTCGTGTGCCTTCCCACAGAACTGGTTGGATTGCACCATGTTGATAAGTCCAGGCTTGAGCTCAAAGTTGCCATCGATCTCTGCAGCAGGTCCAGTGCGGATGTTGTCCGTAGTGGGAGCTGAGAACTTGCGGATTGATTTGTTCGCCATGGCTTCGAACTCTGAAGACAAGTTCCGGTGATCTTCTTGATTGGATGAAGCTTCTTCGTGAAGTGTTGATGATCTTTTCTTGAGCTTGGCTCTCGTCTTCTTGAATAATGCTTCGGGATTGTCAACAAAATTTCCTGGAAGATGTCTTCTATTCATACATTCCCCTGCATAAGATAAAATAGAAAAATATCGGGGTAAAACTGTATAAGAGAATAGATAAGCTCAATCATATTAGTGATGCGAATGATAACTCAAAATCTTTTATTCTATTCCTGATTGGTAATCAACCTTCCCCGGCAACGGCGCCAAAAATGCTTGTTGGGTATTCTTAACATCATTACCAAAAGTAGACTAAGTTCTCTAAATCTAGTAACAGTGCCAAAAATGCCAAACCTATCCCTTACACCACTTAAGCCAAGTTGTCATCCCCAGCATGATATAAGAGACGCGGTATTGAAATATGCAATTGCTCTTCTAAATAAATAATGAATGGGATCTGCAAGCGCACAGATTAATACCGATGCAGCATTTTAACCGGGAAGTATTCCAGGTATCGTTATTTATATTTTTACCACTGGGAAGGGATTAATCAATCATCAATATTGATTACAGAATAGCATATGAGATTGAGCATCTATCATTGCATGTATAATTGAGAACATTATATCTAACTCTTCATACAGGGATAAGTGTCACATAAAAGATATATGAAATAATAATAGTGACAAGGATAACTAATCTGATCTAGCCACATAATAAATATGATAAGCACCTCAATTAGATACTCTAGAAAGTCATTAGCATGGTATTAGAACGAACTATAAGAATATTCCCTAAGTTATTCTCAACTATATAGTCTAGCATTATCATAGTTAGTGAAAGCATACTTAGCAATCATTGCGAGACAAGACTACGCCCATGCATAGTGATATTAGCAAGGAATATGAGAAACATAGCAATCACTCTCCTGTAATAATGTTGCTCTACCAGCCCAATACACGAGAGGGGGACTATATAAGAATCAATGAAGCTGTCACTATCACGAACTACCCCACGATCTGGCATATTGGGTACAATCGCAGATAAATACGGTATAAGCACCACGCCTACACAATATCTATCATTTACCCATGGATCCGATGGATAAATGCTATACGATCCTAAGCATGTATATAGATCCAATCTAACTAAGCCAAGTATATAACTATGATAAACTAAGAACAATATAATCTTGAATATAAGCAAGTAGAGCAAAGTCATAAGCAATATATTGAAGTAGAACAAAGTCATATTCATAATATTGAAGAACAAAGATAATTAGAAAGTAATTAGAAGCACAATTAGAAGATTACCAAGAATCCTCCTGACAGATCCGAAAACCAATCGAAGATTGACTCCTTCTAGTTCTAATCCTATGTAGCTATGCTAATCTAGATATCTAATTGATGTGGTGGCTCTAATCTTGATCAGAGGCTTCTTCTCCCTTGATGGAACTATGAATTAGGGTTGAGAGGCTCTCTCCTCCAGGGGCCAGGGGGTCTGGTTTTATAGTCCCTTCAAGTGAATATGGGCCCTTGGATCAAACCGACATAGATTGTATGGTTTAGATTCATCCTTTAGGTCGGTGGAGATCACCCGCAAAGCAGAGTCCTGATTGGACTCAGGGGCAGGGCGGGCGCCCTGACCAACTGGGCGGCCGCCCAGGGTCTGGCCCCGTTTCGCCTCCGCTTCGGTCTCGTGGCTTCTGGAGTCTTCTAGATGTAAGATAATTGCGCAGCACGTTAATATCTTTACGTAATCCTGACATGTGGGCCTTTCTTCCGTATTTCCTGATAACCCCCTGCAGAAATAGACAAACACCAAAACTCGTGGAATTCTGTCAGATAAAACCCTAAGTCTGGATGTTGATTTCATTTGGATCCTTTTCTTTGTTTATTTGATAATTAAATTTGATACTTAAGGGCCGTCAACACACAGCTCGATCAAACTCAATGTAAATAGTAAAAAAAATGTTATAGCAAGTATGGCTGTGGTAGGTAGTTTTGTTATGCTAGGAACTCATCATGTGACTTGTAAGTTTTCAAAATAAATCTCCAGAACTTAGTGTAGTAGGAACAAGATAAACAATAGCTCAACTTTATATCATGCCTTTCTCTTACCTAGATTTTAGTTTTATGCTTCTCAAAGATAGTAATTTCAGTTTTAATAATTCCTGGAAGAACTCTAATATAAAAGCTAGGTACTTGTAGGTAAGCAAACAGAGCAACGGTTCATCATTTCCATCATGTATCTTTTTGGTCTTTTTATTTTTTTAGAGATTAAGACTTAGTAGATAAATAAAGCATACTTATCTACACACTCTTTTTATTTTGTTTTCATGTTTATAAAATGCAGTAATTTAAAACAGGAAAATATTTATTGGGTTTTCTAAGTTTTTCCTTTTAAGATAAAATACTAAAATAGAAAAGAATAAATACGAAGAGCGAATAAAAACTTACTTGATAAATTGGGAAGGAACTCCCCCAAGCTGGATGTTGCCGTCGGTCTTACCCAATGTTCCAGAACCGCATCATGGTTGTGATGTTGTCGTTCATTGTTGTTGTATCTTGTCTCAGCTCTTGCACTGCAGCGGTATGGTCCTGGTTCCATTTTTGTTGTTCTTCCAGGAGTCTTCCATGTTCTGCTTGCGTGTTCTGGATGTCGAGGAGGGTGTTGTCGGTACGAGTGAAGAAAGCACCGGCCTCTTCATTCATGTATAGCATAAAAGACTCTTCATTCATGTATAAGGAACATTGATAAAGTAAATCAGAGCATCGCATGACTTACTCCACAATACCGGTTCTGCCTGTCCTATCAACGGAGGGTGGACTATATAAGAATCAACGAAGCTGTCACTATCGCGAACTACCACACGACCCGGCCAATAGGATACATTTGCAGATAAATAACATCTAAGCACCACGCTCACATGTGATCTATCACCTAACTCCCTCGCGTCAAGAGCTAAGCGCTTTGCAAACTTATACATAAACTCATTATCAATTAGAACTATATCAAATATAGAACAAGAGCAAACTAAGAACATAATAATTAGAGACATAATGCAATTAGAACAAAGAATTAGAGAAAGATATGAATAATACCAATCTTTATTACCGAAGATCCGAATCGAGAGCGTAGTGCTCTACTTCTCTAATTGCTATCTAATCAAACCTCTAAACTTGAAGGATTAGGGAGTAGCTAATTCTAATTCTCTGTGGGAGAGAAACTCTAAACCCTAACTTTGATGGCTACCTCTGAATAATGATTTCTCCTCTTCTCCTCCAGGGGCCAGGGGGTCTGGTTTTATAGTCCCCTCAAGTGAACGCGAGCCATTGGATCAAACCGACATAGATTGTATGGTTTAGATTGATCCTTTAGGTCGGTGGAGCATAGTCCCGAAGCAGAGTCCTGATTGGACTCCTCACCTGGGCGGGCGCCCAAGGGGGGTGGGCGGCCGCCCTGCCCCCGAGCCCGATCGTGCTGTCGTTCGTTCCCATGGCTTCTGGATTCTTCTAGATTGAGGAAAATTGCGCGGCATGTAATTATCTCGCTGTAAACATGACATGTGGGCCTTCTCTCCATATTATCTGATAACCCCCTGCAGAAATAGATAAACACCAAAGCTCGTGGAATTCTGTCAGATAAAACCCTAATTCTAGATGTTTGTTTCATATTGATACTTTTTCATGTTTATTTGATTATTAATTTTAGTACTTAAGGACCGTCAACAAGTAGTAGTACTAGTAGTAGTAGTAGTAGTAGTAGTAGTAGTAGTAGCAGCAGCAGTAGTAGCCGCAGCAGCAGCGCTTTAGTAGTAGTAGTAGCTGCAGTGCTTTAGTAGTAGTAGTAGTAGGTTAAAGAGAGGAGAAGAGAGACCAGCAGTGCTAGTAGTAGTAGTAGGAGTAGGAGTAGGAGTAGGAGCAGTGGCAGTAGCAGTAGCAGTAGAAGTAGCAGTAGCAGTAGCAGTAGCAGTAGCAGTAGCAGTAGCAGTAGCTGCAGTAGCAGTAGCAGCAGCAGTAGTAGCAGTAGCAGTAGTAGTAGCAGCAGCAGCAGCAGTAGTAGTAGGATTACAATAATAAGCCACAAATTAAAATGATAGTAAGCCCCAACAGTAGTGTAGTACTAGTAGAGTACTAGAGTAGAGCAGTAGCTAGCAGATAGGAGAGAGAACAGACAAAGGAGACAAATTAGTAATCGGTAGTAGTAGTAAAAGAAGAAGAAACTCATGTGCCCTCAAATTAGCGGGTTGCTGCTTTATAGAGCCATCCGCTGCTCTGTGGTGATCATAGATCATAGACTTATATGACAGTCAGTAATAGGTTAAGAGAAAACCCATTTACACTACAAGACCGAAAACCTCTAGGGGAGGCTAGTATCCAATGGCACTCCATTCGAGACGAGTTTCCCCCAGAAGCTTTCGGTCTAGGAGAAGCTATGGGTATTTGACTGTCATGTTGTCTCACTACACCTTTTGTATCATCGAGCAAGAAATTTAAAAAAAAAAGTAGTACAAGTAGTAAAGGCCTCAGTACCATGTCAATCATCATTTGATCATGAACTTGGAGCATAAAGGCATCGTAATAGAGAAGATGAGGTCATATAGGGGCCGCTGGTAACGATGCCAAGTTCCTCACAAGTTCTTGATCATCAGCTCATATTCCATATAATGAATGGACTTAGACAATCTCATCATCGGCAAAACAAAGGAGAGAAGAAAAATAGAAGAGGAGAGTAGTAGTAGTAGTATAGAGGAGCACAGTTTATAAAACTGTCATAGAGAGGGTAGTAGTAGAGTTGGGCACAACAGCAGTAGTAGTAGGATTACACTAAGCCCCAACAGTAGTGTAGTACTAGTAGAGTACTAGAGTAGAGCAGCAGCTAGCACTAGTAGTAGACTAGTGCAGTAGTGTTGGAGAGAGGATGAGAGTAGAAAATAGAAGAGAGATAGAAGGAGCAGAGAGGAAGGAGAGGTGAGGAGAGGAGAGGGAAAGGTTTAAAAAAGGCCTCAGAAACATGTCTAGCATCATCTGATCAAGAACTTGGAGCATCAAGGCATCAAAAACAGAGAAGAAGGCACTATAGAGGCGGCTAGTAATGATGCCAAGTTACTCATAAGTTTTGGATCATCCGCTCATATTCTAAAATAATGTATTGAATTAGACAATTTCATCATCGGCAAAACAATAGTAGAGGAGAGAGAGTATAGTAGTAGTATAGAGGTTCACAGTTCAAAAAATGTCATCAATTCAAAATTATGCCAGTAAGCCACCACAAATAGTAGTAGAGAGCAGTGGCATATAAGCATCCTGCTATATAAACAACAGTAATTATGCCTCAGTATATAAAACTGTCATGATGTATTATTAGTAGAGAGTAGTAGTACAGTTCGAGTAGAAAAGCAGTAGTAGTAGGATTGGACAGTAAGCCACCACAAATCAACACAATTGGATAGTAATGATGCATGCTGCATTCACGGTTCTAAACTCGAGCAAACACAAACACTACTAATTATAAACTAAAAGCATTGCATTAAGTAGCTAAAAAAATTCAGTGTCAAATCTCTACTACTATCCAGATCATCAAATCACAGTCTATCAACAATACACACTAATAAAAACCCTAACACTATCCAGATCATCAAATCTCTCAGATAGAAATTAGACAGAACGAATAGATAGCTATTAGCAATTAACATTAACCACAGATGCTTTCAACCAAATCACAGATTATACACCATTCTCAAAACATATGTAATTTATGAATGCTTTACACACTAAACTCTGAATCTATGATATACAAAACTGGTGTGGTATGACACAGAAATGATATTAGCAGATATCAAATTCTTACGTATAGTATTGGATAAATATAAAACACAATGTAGATAGGAACTGATGGAATACAATTTTGCATGTCTCAAATATCACAAATCCTACTGTTAAAGCACAAACATTCAGTGTATTCAGGAAATTTGTGTGCAATGGACAGATAATTACTCGACAGATCCTACTGTTACACTTGCACACAAACAAAACCATTTTCACAAGCACATAATAAGGTACAAATAAATATAGATATAGATATACACTTGGAAATGTTGAACGCAGCAGCAATCCAAGACATCATGTCCAAAAGATACTAAGAGTGAGGGATGAGTATCAGCAAACAAGACATGTGGGTATCAGAAATCAAGACATATCTCACAGAACATCACACAGACACCACCTGTGACCTGCCACAATTCCCAGTATTAATAGCCAAGCAGATTCGTAATTCAACAATGTTCTAAACAAAAATGAGTAGCAGCTAGGGTTCAACAGTTACGCTTCTATTGTTCCCAAAATGAGCAAACACAAAAATGTTCTAAACAATAATATACGTCAAGCGAATTCAACAGTTACACTTCTAGGGTTCCCAAACCTTGGGGAACTAACACAGATGCGGAATCAGACATGAGACTGGATCAGAGAGTTTGGGGTTACTTGCGCCGGAACGAGATGAAATCAGTCGTGCGCGTTTGTGTGGTGTTGGAGGCGACAGCAGGAAGACACGGGCGGGCAAGTCGCCACGTGTGGAGCTCCGGCCCACCAACGACGTCTAGGGTTCGCGGACAGAGTAGGTCGCCAAGGTCGCGGACGGAGCAGGTCGCCAAGCTCGCGGAAGAAGAGGGACGACGGTGGTCCCCGGCTCGTGGACGCGCGCGGGCGGTCCGCCGTGCGCGGATCTCTGGCTCCCGGCGGCGGCTAGGGTTCTGACGGGCCGGTGACGTGTAGCGGAGTGGTGCGTGGCACGGTGACCGGCGAAGGGGGGAGGAGAGCTCGGGGAGTGGAGGAGGCGGAGGCGAAGGGGGGGAGGAGTGCTCGCGGCTGTGGCTGCGGCGGCGTCGGCGGGCGAGTTTGGCAGCCTGGCGGCGACGTAAGAAGAAGAGAGTCACGCCCAGGACTTAGCCGAATAACCCTAGCGGCGGCGGCCACTATTTATTTAGGGCACGAACACTGTAAGAGCGGTTGAGGTCTAGAACCACCCTTACAGTGGTTTTTTTTAGAATTTTAATATTTTTAAATAAAATAGATTTAAACAATTGTACAGTTTATACTTAACCTTTAAAATATATTTATAAAATAAATTTAAACTATTGTATTTTTTAATTGATTTATCTATATGAATTGTATAATTTTGAACTATTCTATGTTTTTTAAAAAAATAAAAATCAAATGTTTTTAGAAATAAAAATCAAATTTATGTAAATTTGAATTATTTGAAACAGTTTTAATTTGAAAATTTTAAATAAAACATTGGACTTTCAAACATTGGATTTCCATTTGAGGTCTTTTATTGCCTAGTTTGACCAAGTCAAACATTGGATTTTTTAGAAAATACACTTTGACCGGACCCGAGATGGTCTCAGATGCAAAAGTCATGAATACATAGTTTAATCCCCTTATCAAGATACACATTTATTGTAATGGTCAACTTTTCATCTGAGATGGTTTGGACCACTAAAATTTTGAAATTTTAAATTTTCACTGCTACACGCACGTTTTCGGGACCCTAGACGGCCCCAACTCTGAAAGTCATGAATAGAAATTTTGTTCCACTCATCAAGATCTACATTTGATATATAGGACATTTTTGCATTTGACAAAGCGTTAAGAAAGTGCAGTTCTAAATCCACAAGTCCCGCATGTAGTTTCATAAAGTCTATGTGTGATTCAAGACTTTGTGACTAGAGTTTACAAACACTTTCTCAAAATGCAAAAATGTCCTATGTATGGAATGTGTATCTTGATGAGCTCTATCTACCTTGTATTCAAAAGTTTTTCATTTAAGGTCAATTACTCACTCGTTTGACCAGGTTTGACCAAGCCACGCCTTGGGTTTTCAAAACATGTGAACTAAGTTTTCTGTAACTTTTCCAAATGTAAAAATGTATTGTGTATCAAAGGTAGACCTTGATGAGATCGAACTATGTTGTATTCAATTATTTTTCATTTGAGGTCTTTTATTGCCTAGTTTGACCTAGTTTGACCAAGTCAAACATTGGATTTTTTAGAAAATACACTTTGATCGGATCCGAGATGGTCTCATATGCAAAAGTCATGAATACAAAGTTTGTTCCCCTTATCAAGATACACATTTATTGTAATGGTCAACTTTTCATCTGAGATGGTTTGGACCACTAAAATTTTGAAATTTCAAATTTTCACTGCTACACGCACGTTTTCGGGACCATAGACGGCCCCAATTCCGAAAGTCATGAATAGCAATTTTGTTCCACTCATCAAGATCTACATTTGATATATAGGACATTTTTGCATTTGACAAAGCGTTAAGAAAGTGCAATTCTAAATCCACAAGTCCCGCATGTAGTTTCATAAAGTCTATGTGTGATTCAAAACTTTGTGACTAGAGTTTACAGACACTTTCTCAAATACAAAAATGTCCTATGTATGGAATGTGTATCTTGATGAGCTCTATCTACCTTGTATTCAAAAGTTTTTCATTTGAGATCATTTACTCACTCGTTTGACCAGGTTTGACCGAGCCACGCCTTGAGTTTTCAAAACATGTGAACTGAGTTTTCTGTAACTTTTCCAAATGCAAAAATGTATTGTGTATCAAAGGTAGACCTTGATGAGATCTAACTATGTTGTATTCAATTTTTTTTTTCATTTGAGGTCTTTTATTGCCTAGTTTGACCAAGTCAAACATTGGATTTTTTAGAAAATACACTTTGACCGGATCCGAGATGGTCTCAGATGCAAAAGTCATGAATACAAAGTTTGTTCCCCTTATCAAGATACACATTTGTTGTAATGGTCAACTTTTCATCTGAGATGGTTTGGACCACTAAAACTTTGAAATTTCAAATTTTCACTGCTACACGCACGTTTTCAGGACCCTAGACGGCCCCAACTCCGAAAGTCATGAATAGCAATTTTGTTCCACTCATCAAGATCTACATTTGATATATAGGACATTTTTGCATTTGACAAAGCGTTAATAAATGTAGTCTCACACACATACATACATAAATGTAGTCTCACACACATACATAAATGTAGTCTCACACGCATACATAAATGTAGTCTCACATGGATACATAAATAAAGTCTCACACACATACAAATGACTATTTATTAGTATCCACCACCGTAACAGTTTTCCACTTCACACCTTTTCGTTCCCATGGCAATACGTCTTTGGGTAGGTTTTTTTCCACAACACCGATCTTGTTAATAAAGTCTGTGAATAGCGGCATCTGATCGCACTTATTGTAGGCTTCAACATCATCAACGCCATCAACTCCGATAATGTGCTGTTTTCCATGGATAACCACATGCTTAGGTTCTTCTTTGGGGGGACAATGCTGAGCGGGTCGGTCATATAGAAAACCTGTGTAACATGTGAAGCAAGGACCCATGGATCATCCTGGTAGCCTATGTTGTGAAGGTCCACGACCCTCAATCCGATTTCATTGAATTCATGTTGCTTGATCCAGCGACATCGAAATAGGGCCACATTTAGTGTCTCAGTTCCATAGTCAAGTTGCCATATATCTTCAATTATGCCAAAGTAGTCGATCTTTTGTCCCCCTGCGCCGATAGCCACTGCTCGAACACCACTATTTTGGTTCACACATTTACTATCCTTTGCGTGGGTATAGTATGTGTACCCATTGATCTCATAAGAACTCCAAGATGTCACCTGTCTTGATGGCCCCGCTGCCAACTTACTGATGGTAATAGAATCTATAGTTTCTCTAGGCTATATGTTTTGGTCCTTCAACCATGAAGTTAGGCGTTGCTTGTGTTGTTTCATGACCCAATCACCTGTATGACCATTTCTCTCTGATTGGATGATCTCCATGTGTTCATCAATATATGGTTCCATCAGTTTTGTGCTCACCAAGACAGCATAGTGCGCCCGACTCACTTCAGCGTATTCATTGTCGATGAAGATTTTTCTACCATTTGTGCCCTTCCCGGCCAGCCTACCCTTGTAGTGAGAATCGGGAATACCAATCCCTCTCTGTACTTTTAGGTACTCTTGACAGCACTCGATGACTTCTTCACTACTATAGCCCTCTATCATAGAGCCCTCTGGGTATGCACGATTATGCACATATCGACTTAGAACCGACATGAACCGCTCATACGACCACATTTCATGCAAGTAGCAAGGGCCCAACGCCTATATCTGATGAACCATGTGAATCATGAGATGTACCATAGGGTCGAAGAAAGCGGGAGGTAAACACATCTCTAGATGGTTTTGGGTCTCTACGACAAAATCATGTAGGTCACTCAGCTCTGTCTTGCTAATCTTCTTCTGTGAGATCTTCAACCAGAAGTAGCACATGCGGGTGATAGCCATCTTCAAAAACTCTGGCTTGATAGCCCTTATTGCGATTGGTAGGAACACCGTCAGCATCATATGACAATCGTGAGCCTTGCAGTGTGGAAATGATAGGTCCTTCATCGACACTAGCTTCTTCGGGTTTGCTAAAAACCCAGTCGAGACTTTGATCCCCTTCACAGAAGTGCATAAACCTCTCCTCTCTTCTAGGTCCAGGTTGTAGCTAGCCGCGGGTAGGGTGTATTTTCCAGTTTTTGTCTCAAGTACCGGGTGAAGCTCTGGCATCACATGTAGCTGCTCCATGTCTCTCCTTGCTTTGAGACTATCCTTTGACTTCGGTGTGTCCATCAAGGTAGCGATGAGACTCTCAAAGACATTCTTCTGCTCATGCATAGCATCAATGGCATGGGGGACCTCCAATTGTGGCCAATATTCAAGATACTGAAAGAAGATTGACTTTTTCTTAAAAGGCACGCCTTCAATAGGAGGTGTGCTTCTATCTCTAGGTGTTCCATCCATTTTCTTCTTGCCATAGATGACGCTTATATTTTTCACCATTTGGAACACATATTGTCCATCATGACGTCTCTCCGGAGGTCGATCTTCATCCTCTGGGATGTTGCCAAAATACTTTAAGTACAGTTTGCTGCGGTACTTGTGACCTTGCTTTAAAAAGCGACAATTCCTGATGTAAACAGTCTTCTTATATCCATCTAGGTACACCCATTTAGTATCATCAAGACAGACTAAGCATCCTGTCTTGCCTTTGATTTGTCCAGACAAGGCAAACAATGCAGGGTGGTCGTTGATAGTCACAAATATTATTGCTCTTAATGTGAAGGTCTCCTTTTGGAAAGCATCATACATCAGCTCCCCTGTCCTCCATAGTTTCTCGAATTCTTCCATCACAGGCTCGAGGAACACGTCCATATCAAAGCCTGGTTGCTGAGGGCCAGAAACAAGAACAGTGAGGAAAAGATACTTTCTCTTCTGACACAACCACGTTGGGATGTTGTACATGGTCAAGATCACTGGCCAAGTGCTATGGTTGTTCGTCCTCTCGTTGAAGGGATTCATTCCATTGGTTCTCAAGGCAAACCGTACATTCCTTGGGTCCGAACTGAACAGTGGGTTGTTATTATCGAAGTCCTGCCACTGACTGCCATTGGCCGGGTGTGCAATCACATCGTCATCGACCTTGCGCTCATCGTCCCACCATGTCATGAGCGCGGCTTCCTTAGGGTTCAGGAAAATACGCCTCAAGCGGTCGGTCACTGGCAGATACCACATTATCAAGGCAGGAATTTTTCTCTTCTTTGCGTCGTTGCCTAATGGGGTGTCCTCTGGAGGTCGAGATTCTTGTGCCACCTTTTTGGAACCCTTCTTACTCCTCTTGTTCCTGGTGGAGGCTTCTCCGCCACTGTAAAGGTCATTGTCCTTGTACCGACTTGCCCCACAACGAGGACATTTATCCAGACCTTCAAACGTTTCACCAAGAAAAAGGATACAATGGTTGGGGCATGCATGGATCTTTTCAACACCCATTGTCAATGGACTTATGACCTTTTTAGCATGGTATGTGTTGGAGGGAACTAAGTTCGGCAGTGGCAGCACAAATGACAGAAGATGCAATAGATCGTCAAAACTGCAGTCTGACCAGCCGTACTTAGCCTTTAGGATGAGTAGCTCAAGCACAAAACGGAGCAGTGTCCAATGTGTTGGACAGCCCTTCTCAACACCATACACAGTCTCCTTTGACGCTGTTTTCACCCGCTCTAGATTTTCTAGACCCTTCTTCTTTTGTAGTATTTCTAGTCCAATGGTCCGAAGCATTTCCTCTAAGTTGTCAAAGTTTTCTGCATCCCGCTCACATGCTCCAACATCATTATTGTCAACACCGCCAACATCCCCATCATTATTGTCGACACCACCGGCATCATCACCACGTGCTTGTTCATTTGCTGAATCATGTTGCATTTGTGCTTCAAACATGTCTGCGTATTGGGACAACAATTGGCCTTCTTTAGCATCGTCTTCTTGGTCATCATCGTTGCCATCAAGAAACATTACTTCACCATGATGAAGCCATACTGTGTAGTTCGGGACAAATCCTCGCCTAATCAGATGTGATCTGATCATTTCCACATCATAACTTGCTAAGTGGTTCTTGCAATCTTTACAGGGACCAATAACTGAACAATTATTTCCTGCTGACAACGTCTTTGCATGATTCACCGCGATCGTAATAAATTTGTCCACCTCATCAGCATAGGCTTGTGAGTACCTTGGCAAACCATACATCCAAGTAGCCCTATTCTCCATCATTACATAAATAAAAAAAATTAATTAGTTGAGAATAATTATTAGCAACAATTAATAAGTAACAACTATTATCTACCATTATTAGCAACAATTAGTAGCTATCATTATTAGCAATAATTGTGTTAGAAATGATTATTAGACATAATTAATAGTACCAATTATTATCTACCATTATTAGCAACAATTAATAAGTAACAATTATTATCTACCATTATTAGCAACTATTATTAGCTATCATTATTAGTAATAATTGTGTTAGAAACGATTATTAGTCATAATTAATAGTACCAATTATTATCTACCATTATTAGCAACAATTAATAAGTAACAATTATTATCTACCATTATTAGCAACAATTATTAGCTATCATTATTAGTAATAATTGTGTTAGAAACGATTATTAGACATAATTAATATTACCAATTATTATCTACCATTATTAGAAACAATTAATATTAACAACAACTAATAGTTTACCAATAACTATTCATGCCAACCACATTCCAAATTCATGAAACAAAAACAAAAAAGGAAACCCTAGATCTAGAATGCCTTTTCTCTCTATACATGAAACTACAATTAATCTCTAATAAAATCAAGCTATATCACCTAATTGTAGATAAGCTCTAATTTGGTCAACACAAAGCTCAAGCTCCATGGAAGAGAATGAAAACCAAAATGTAAATTGCTCACTAACCAACCAATAAAACATAGATTAGAAGGTGGGAATAGCATTTTCTTACCTTAAACAAGCTCCCCACCAAAGGATTTAAGTTCAAAACCTCCCCCCTTCCTAGAGTGATTTTAGGGAGGTGCCCAAGGCCTCCCAAAACTTTTTTTGCGAGTGGAAGTGAGTGGCTCGGGGAAGAAGAAGAGTGGGCTGGCCACTTATGCTACAGACCACTGTAGGGGCGGCTGGTGTTACCAGCCGCCCCTACAGTGCCTCCCCCACTGTAAGGGCGGCTGGTAACACCAACCGCCCCTACAGAGAACACTGCAAGGGCGGCTCACTCCCTGGTTGGCTGCCCACCCACTGTAAGGGCGGTTCAAATGTTAGCCGCCCCTACAGTGTGGGGGGGCGCTCTCTTAGCAAGTTTTTCACGTAGTGTTAGCTAGGTCGATAGTCTGATTAACCATGCATGCAGCTGACACCCTAGCTAGATAATAAAATTATTTATACCTCTAACCACAAATATATGCCCACTTAGGCTGTCCTGTGTCAAACTTTTCAACTTTGCTAGCAATGATAATGAAAATATGTTATGTCAAATTAGAAGAGTTGTACACAAGTTTTTTTGCAATACGTTCAATTATAATGTTATAATTGGTATAAGAAATCAGATACTAATGCTAAGAATTAATAAAATTTGACTTAAGACAAACCTACATATACTTATCCTCCTATTTAAGATCAGAAGTATAGTAACACTCTGAACATCTGATCTAGTACAACATCATATATGCCTCCAACAATATGTGAAGCATGTCATTACAATTCGTGAAATCATGTAGGTGCCATTGTAATTCTGCCGGTGTTTGAATACACCATTATGTATGATAGGGTGGGGGCAGGGGCTGGGGCTGGGGCGAGGTCAAAGATGATGACGGGGTTGAAAGGTCCTAATATGGTTAGAGGAGGGGGGTAAATAGCCTATTTAAAAATTCTACAAACTCACTTGAGCAAGAGGTTAGTAAATAGCAAAGCGAAGCTTTTTGCTCTAGCTCTAATGGGGTATTTGCAAGCCACCTATCCAACAATTCTAGTTGCTATAATCACTAGGCACACAAGAACTATGTCTCTACTTACACTAGAGAGCTACCTAAAGTTTCTATACAAGTAAGCTACTCTAGTTTGCGGAAATGTAAAAGAAAGGATTTGATCTTAATACCACCGCGTAGAGGGGATGAACCAATCACAATAATATGAAGTCTAATCACTAGGAGAAATCCAATGAATAATCACAATGGAGACGCACAATTTTCTCCCGAGGTTCATGTGCTTGCCGGCACGCTACGTCCTCGTTGTGTCGACCAACACTTGATGGTTCGGCGGCTAAGAGGTGTAGCACGAACCTTGTCTTCACTAGGACACCGCAAGAACCTACCCACAAGTGAGGTAGCTCAATGACCCAAGCAATCCACTAGAGTTACCTTTCGGCTCTCCGCCGGGGAAGGTACAAAACCCCTCATAATCACCGGGAGATGGCCACAAACAATCACCAACTTGTGCCAATACTCCTCCGCTGCTCCAAGCCGTCTAGGTGGCAGCGACGACCAAGAGTAACAAGAAAAAAACCACAGCCAAAACGATCCCTGTTGACGGTCCTTAAGTATCAAATTTAATTATCAAATAAACAAAGAAAAGGATCTAAATGAAATCAACATCTAGACTTAGGGTTTTATCTGACAGAATTCTACGAGTTTTGGTGTTTGTCTATTTCTGCAGGGGGTTATCAGGAAATACGGAAGAAAGGCCCACACGTCGGGATTACATAGAGATATTAACGTGCCGCGCAATTATCTTACATCTAGAAGACTCCAAAAGCCACGGGAAGGAAGCAGAGACCGAACGGGGCCAGAGGCAGGGCGCCCGCCCTCCTGCCCTAGGCGCCCGCCCTGACTTGGAGCCCAATCAGGAATCTTTCTCTCGGGAGATTTCCACCGACCTAAAGGATCAAGGATAACTGTTCAATCAATATCGGTTTGATCCAACAGCCTAGGTTCACTTGAGGGGACTATAAAACCAGACCCCCTGGCCCCTGGAGGAGGCACCCCTTGATCATTATTCATTATTCATAGACAAAGCAAAAGCTAGGGTTTAGAGATGAGAGCTCTCCTCTCTTCTCTAAACTAGAGTAGATCTAGATAGTAGCAAGATGGAGAGCGAAGGAGGATTAGAGGAGAGGCCGGCCTGTCGGTTCTTCCTCCGGTTGTACTTCGTCATGATCAAGCTCTAATCAAGCTTTCTCATGGGATGGCTCTGGTAATCTACTTCTAATTCATTATGCAATTACTAATCATGTATGTTCTGGTTCACAACTCTTTTGAGTACTTCTAATCTATAGGACGCTATAGGTTAGAGTTGTAGTATAGGTGTAAGCGAGGTGCTTAGATCTAGATTACTTGTGGATATCCCCTGTCTAGCTGGATCGTGTGGTAGGCCGCGTAGGTGACAGTTACGTTGGTCCTCTGTAGTCCACCTCTCGTTAGCAGGACGGGTAGGGTTTATCGGCCTAAGGATAAGCATCCTTTGTGGTGTACTCTTATCACGTGGTTCGTCCCAGACATAGACATACCCCTTTGAAGTAGAGAAACTATAGTTATCCTCTCTATTCTGCTACCATCGCCCATATACTAGAATTACTCTATTCTCTATTCCCATATTATCACTCACTGTTATCTTACCTTTAATATTGTTCTTATTCAATTCTACCATCTTTCCTATTCATACTTATCTATCTATCTTGGTTAAGTTAGAGCATAGTTGGTTATCCCGTTTCCCTGTGGATACGATAAAACCTTTAACCGGGTAAAAGCTATAACGGTATCCGTGCGCTTGCGGATTATCTGTGTGCGTATAAATACCATAGTACACTCTAGTGCCATGCTGGGGATGACAACCTAGTATTCAAGTGGTGTTAGCAAGTGTCAACAAGTATTTTTGGCGCCGTTGCCGGGGAAACGGTTGCTGAGTTGACAACGAACTAGCTTAATCATTTTCTAAAAAAAATAAAAAAAAAATATTTTTCTTTTTATCCTTTGCCTCATCTCTGCTAATCTTTCTTCTTATCTAATCCTTGATCTCTGGTCTATCATGAATTCAAACATGTCTATCTATGAATTTC
Organism: Sorghum bicolor; assembly: GCF_000003195.3. Lineage (NCBI taxonomy): Eukaryota > Viridiplantae > Streptophyta > Magnoliopsida > Poales > Poaceae > Sorghum > Sorghum bicolor. The sequence continues at coordinate 21,096,897 of NC_012871.2, forward strand.
ATAGACCTACGGGCACACATCTCGAACCACCAAAATCTTCAAAGCCTATCATAGCATCTAGTTTTGAGATAGACCCCGAATACATAGAATTTGTTCAAAAACAACCTTTCTCAGGAGAAGGTGAGAAAAACCCATACACACACCTAAGAGAGTTTTATCGAGTCTGTGACCTCCTTCGCATAGAAGGAATGTCCGATGAGACCCTCAAATGGAAGCTCTTTCCGTTCTCTTTAACGGGAAAAGCTAGACATTGGTATAAACTCAAAGTAGGGAGTGTTCATGGAGATTGGAAGGAGTTACATAATAGTTTTCTTTTAAAATATTTTCCAATCTCCAAAGTGGCAGAACTTCGGCGTGACATTATTTCTTTTAAACAACTGGAAGAAGAATCTCTTAGGAAATCATGGGACCGCTTTATTAACCTTACTCTCACTGGCCCAAAGCTTTCTATTCCAGAAGAAGTTCTTCTAATTCACTTTTTTGAGGGCCTTAGTGGGGAAAATAAGCAAACCTTGAATACAGCCTCTAGAGGGTCCTTCTATCACCTACCTGCTAGTGAAGCTTGGAATTTGATTGATTTATTAAGTGGAAAGTCTCCTAGCTTTTATATCCCTGAGAAAGAGACAGAACCAGTTTCTAGACAAGAAGAAGAAGTTTCGATAGCCAAATCACAACCACTTCAATTCCAAACTTTAGCTATCGATCCTAAACCATCAATACCCCAAAATTCTCCAAGGGAGGAAGGAATTCCGACCTTAAATCTTTCAGATGCTGATGGTTTAGACTTCTGGTTCCATAAGAGACCTTCAAGCAGAGATAATTCAAATCCTCGCAATAATGGTTCTCTTAGAGAATGTCCTGGTTCCTGTTATGAAGAAGTCGAGGATGACACATCAAGTAAAGGAGAGCTAAGCCATATTGAAAATTCTAACACCTCCCCTTTCCTGATCACAAGTTCTAAATGGCTAGAATGTGTAGAATGGATGGATAAGGAAGAAGCCTTAATGAATTCTGACTTTGGTTTAATTTCAAATGGTGAGTTCTTGACTCCCTTTGAAGATGGGATTCATCCAACTATAGAAGAGGGCATAAGTGAGACCAATCCAAGAGAAACTCTAAACATTCAGATTGGAGACGAAGATAACATTAATGAGCATGGAATTTATTTCATAGCCACTTTGTTTACTCCATGCTCATATGCAACATCTTCCGAATCTATTGGTCTCTCCAACATCACCACATTTGAGATCTCCAACCCCCTCTTCCTTTCTATTTATAAAAACTTTAAAAGGGCGGTTGTCGATGCATATGTCTATAATAAATATTGCAGATCTCGTTGAGTTGATCTTGATTTAGGTCAGTGTTGGAAGAGAAACCACTTCGCCGACATAAATTGATGGTTTCCCAAGGACAAGCTTGGTGTCCTAAAATAAGCACTGATCAGTTCGTAACATGAGCTTTTAATTATTTACAACATTACCTTGTGTATTGAGCATATAAGGATAATTGTAAAAATATTCCTTCGGGTATTCTTGTCACTAACCTTTCCAGGATTGGAACAAGAAGATCAGATGAATGACAAGCAAGTACAAGGTATGTCCAACCAATCATCATGCAACACTGAATTAAATTCATCCAAACTTGAATTCTGCAAAATTCAAGCTTGGGGGAGTACTTTACATAAAAACATTCTTTGCCATTTGCTATGTTGGTTGTCCCTACCTTTAAGACATGCTCAATTTGTTAAGTACTAATCACACTATTTCATCTCCACTTGAGTAGATCTCTATAATGATGTCATGCTACCTTGGTCTATTCACAAGCAAGTGTTGGTTTGGAAGTACTCGACATACTTCCATTGGCATTTAAATTAAGCATGGTGCTTAGGTTAAATAGCCTTCCTTAATCTGATTCGACATGGAGTCTAGTTTGGTTACTGAACTAAAAACTGCTTGAGTAGATATTGGTATATTTTGTCGGACTAACCCCTGTAGGAAACCTTTCAATATCAACCTGGGAAGTCCTGAGATAAACTCACATCAGAGACAAAGAGAGTGACACATGAAGTTTAACAATTTGCACAAGAAGGACATAGCTCATTCATCATAGAGAGATGATCCATGGAGGGTACCACAAACACGATGCACAACCGCTAAGAAAGGAAAGCTTCCACAAGGTGATACTGTACCATCACTCTTCAAGCAAGGTAACATCTTAAGGTACTTGACTATCACTTTTATAAGCTTCTCCTTGGTTCTGGCGTTCATATAAATAAAAGAGCCAAACATGTATGATTTACAACTCTAGATTAACCAACCCAACTGATTCAACATGTTTAGTCCTTTAATCCTTGTTCTTAGTACTACCTCTATGATCCCACACTCCTAATCATATGAGCTAAAATGTTACACATTCAATCTTTGAGAGATATAAAGAAAAAGACATATACATAGATAGATTATCTTTCCATAAGGTTGAGCAATCTGATCTGACAAATGTTATAAGTGCTACACTCATGAACTTTTCATCCATCAACTTTGTCTTGCTCACTATGCTTAGGGTTAGAGAAGAACAAATACACTTTAGGTTCTGTTGGTATTTTCCACCAACAGGACCCATGCACTTGATCTCTGCCTTGTCTCTATGAGCAGGTACACTTCGAGCAAAACACGGAGGAGTTTTATAACTCTTAGACTCTACCAAGTGAAGGACCTGGATCTACGAGCACAAACACACTGAGCAGGTTACTGCCAACGCCGCACTTCGAACTGCTGGGCAAACGAAGAACATGGGTGACACCGTATCAAGAGGTGCAGACGTCAAGGTCCGCACCTGAATCAAATGACGCACTTGAAGAATGAACACGGTGAGAAGTCTTGTTAAGAAGACTTAAAACATTGAACCCTCGCTGAAAGGTAAGATCAGTAGTTATCCATATTTATCCTTTCTGCATTTCCTTTTCCCTTTAATTATTTACTTTCCTTAAATAGATTATTAGTTAATCATGCTATCTTGAAAAGAAAATAAAAATGTTAAAAAATACTAAGCCCCATGTGAGTATACGAGTGGCATAAAACCCATAAGTACCTTCACTGTGGTGGCATAAAAATAAAATAAATATTTCTTTTCTGCTTTATAAAATAAAAATATAAAAACAGGGAGTAATATTTATTGAGGAAGCTCAACATGATGAAGGCTAGATATTTATGCTAACACTTAATTAGTTCCACAAGCTTTGTTGTCTATTTGAGCTCCACAGAATTTAAGAATCAAGAAGACTAGCAGACGGAGGATATTCTAATCGCTGTCAGAATGCTGCTGACTTTCAAATACACCTCTGCCACCTGCTAGCTACATCAAGAGAAATTACGTCAAAATTCAGCTTGGGGGAGAGCACCCCCATTTATCTCGCTAAGTATTTCTACCTATCTTTATACTTATATTATATTAGAATATTAAAATACATAAACTATGAAAAAACCAAATAAAGATTTTGTGCTTATATATATCTTTTGCTTAGTGTGTTTAATAAATAAATAAAGTGGCTATGCTAATCTGAATCTTAATAATAAAACTCTAGCATGGATATGATGAATAGTTGCTTTGCCTAATTTGCAAATTTGAAGTTCTCTCTCAAGTTTAGACATAACTGTTATAATTTAAAGCTTGCTCTAGATCTAAACTTATGGGATGAAACCTTGATCTGAAATCTAAGTTGTTAACGGATATGATATGGGAAGGCTGAGCTGCTGTTTATCTGTTCCTAGAGATGCTAGAATTCTGGAGAATTTTATCTTTGAAAAATCTTTAAAATATTGCATGATGAGTTCCTGTATGATGAAAGTTTAAATTCCTACCACAGCTATATATACATGCTTGCTAGACTTTGAGCCACACATTTACTATTTACTGCTTATGAGCATTGAGTGTGGTCCAACTGTGTAGACCCTTAGGAGCTTGTCATGTGGTTAAATCAAGATTTCACTTGCACATTCACTCATATATGCTACTTCTACTCCGGAAGTACCATCCACATATATCCACTCATTTCCATCTCCAGAACCACCCAAAAATATTCTATTCCTAATCCGGGAAAGAATAACCAAAAATATTTCTGTTTTTTCCTTGTGAAATAAATGCTCAAGTTATCTTGTTACTACCACTTGCTCTATTATCTCTTGAGATGAGTGCTCTAAAAAAAGAAGGAGAGAAAAAAATATACGAGGAAATAAAAAGGGGCAAGTGCCCGGAACCTCGAAAGAAAAGAAAAAGAGTGAGACGAGAGGTAAAAATGGACAAGTGTCCGACAGTAGAATTAGGGGTACAGGATACCCACCTGAGAGAAAAGAAAAAGAAAATATAGAGCATCTCATTCCTCTCAAAAACCTTCAAAGTGCAAGAAAGGTATGTATCCCCTCAAAAGAGCAAAAGTAGAATTAGACTTCCACCATTGTTATCACCATCATCACCATACACCATTCATTCGCCACACATGCACATCTTGATTTGACTTATTGACTTGTTTCTCTGGATCCATGGTTTGACTATGTAATAAATGTCTTGTAAGTATGTATTAGCTGTCTCCCACCTATGAGCTCCAGATATTAAAGCCTTATTAGAGTAGGGTGAGAGAGAAGGCAATGTCACTATGCCTTATACCACAAATACCACATATCTTGAGAGAAGGCATATACCATCACTGCCTTGGTAAGGATCCAGAAATACCACAAAAGAGAGATTTAGAGAGCCATACAAGGAATCTCTGAGTTTTATTTGAAAATCTACAAAAACTCCAGAGCTATAGCTGATCAAGAATAAGAGACATGGCACTTGGCTAGACTGTTCTATCTTTTAACTACTCAAGACAGAAGTGACGGTTACAAGTCCCATGGTGAAAGGTAAAGTAAGTAAGTTTTAGTTCTTGACAGTTTACTCTAACTCAGAGATGAGATCTTATTTAAAAGCATGTGTACCATCAAATTTTTAAGATATTGCAACAACTTCTGATCCATTGCTGAGTCTATCCTTGCTCAGGGACGAGCAAGAGGTAAGCTTGGGGGAGTTTATTGACGGTTCTTAAGTATCAAATTTAATTATCAAATAAACAAAGAAAAGGATCTAAATGAAATCAACATCTAGACTTAGGGTTTTATGTGACAGAATTCCACGAGTTTTGGTGTTTGTCTATTTCTGCAGGGGGTTATCAGGAAATACGGAAGAAAGGCTCACACGTTGGGATTACATAGAGATATTAACGTGCCGCGCAATTATCTTACATCTAGAAGACTCCAGAAGCCACGGGAAGGAAGTGGAGGCCGAACGGGGCCAGAGGCAGGGCGCCCGCCCTCCTGCCCTAGGCGCCCGCCCTGACTTGGAGCCCAATCAGGACTCTTTCTCACGGGAGATTTCCACCGACCTAAAGGATCAAGGATAACCGTTCAATCAATGTCGGTTTGATCCAACGGCCCAGGTTCACTTGAGGGGACTATAAAACCAGACCCCCTGGCCCCTGGAGGAGGCACCCCTTGATCATTACTCATTATTCATAGACAGAGCAAAAGCTAGGGTTTAGAGATGAGAGCTCTCCTCTCTTCTCTAAACTAGAGTAGATCTAGATAGTAGCAAGATGGAGAGCGAAGGAGGATTAGAGGAGAGGCCGGCCTGTCGGTTCTTCCTTCGGTTGTACTTCGTCATGATCAAGCTCTAATCAAGCTTGCTCATGGGATGACTCTGGTAATCTACTTCTAATTCATTATGCAATTACTAATCATGTATGTTCTGGTTCACAACTCTTTTTGAGTACTTCTAATCTATAGGACGCTATAGGTTAGAGTTGTAGTATAGGTGTAAGCGAGGTGCTTAGATCTAGATTACTTGTGGATATCCCCTGTCTAGCTGGATCGTGTGGTAGGCCGCGTAGGTGACAGTTACGTTGGTCCTCTGTAGTCCACCTCTCGTTAGCAGGACGGGTAGGGTTTATCGGCCTAAGGATAAGCATCCTTTGTGGTGTACTCTTATCACGTGGTTCGTCCCAGACATAGACATACCCCTTTGAAGTAGAGAAACTATAGTTATCCTCTCTATTCTGCTACCATCGCCCATATACTAGAATTACTCTATTCTCTATTCCCATATTATCACTCACTGTTATCTTACCTTTAATATTGTTCTTATTCAATTCTACCATCTTTCCTATTCACACTTATCTATCTATCTTGGTTAAGTTAGAGCATAGTTGGTTCTCCCGTTTCCCTGTGGATACGATAAAACCTTTAACCGGGTAAAAGCTATAACGGTATCCGTGCGCTTGCGGATTATCTGTGTGCGTATAAATACCATAGTACACTCTAGTGCCATGCTGGGGATGACAACCTAGTATTCAAGTGGTGTTAGCAAGTGTCAACAATCCCCAGGTGCCACTAGATGCAATCACTCAAGCAAATGCACTTACTCCCAATCTCACAAAGATGGTTAACCTATGAAGGAGATGAGTGGGAGATGTTTTCTTAGGCTGAAAAGGATGTCAAGTAGTCAAGAATGCCAAGAGGGTGAGCCCCAAGCCAGCCAACACGTACTTATAAGCTGCTCAAACAAATAGAGCCGTTGGCTCTTTCCCTGGGCAGAAATCAGGACCACCGGATGCAAAGCAGGTGACCACCGGACGCTCGAACCCTACGTACGGTGCTCAGAAGACATCCACATGTCCCCTACTTGAATCACGTGTGTCGATCTCTAATGGTCATATTCAAACTACTAGACGCGGTCAAGTAGGCACCAGACGTGTCCGGTACACAACGGACACATACGAGAGAGGTTGTCAAACGCGCGAGGTCACCAGACGCGACCACCGGACTCTCTCTTGAGCGTCCGGTGCTCTCAGTCAGAAACACTCGCAACTTTCTTGCTGACGTCAACCTTCACCGGACGCGCAAACAGTGTCTAGTTCGCGTCCTGTGTTAAGCATCCGAGCCTCGCTGTTAACTTTGCCAGCCACTGACAGTACACCGAACGCGCAGGCTCAACATCCGATGCCTGCAGTCAGAGCGTCCGGTGAGTGTTTTTCAGTGAGAAACACTCCAGCGACTTCTCCAAACATTCCATCGGCGCCATAGAAAAAATATGCATTTCATTTTCTCAACCTCCTTCTCAAAGTATGCCAACACCACCATGTGTGTACCAACAAGTGCAAGTGTGTTAGCATTTTCACAATCATTTTCTTTGAAGGAGTTAAGTTATCTCACTAGGTTCTAAATGCATGCACAAAAACAATGACACCTAGTGACACTTGATAACCGCTTAGCCAAAGAATTCCCCTCTTTATAGTGCGACTATCTATCCTAAATATGATCACACCCTCTATGTTGTCTTGATCACCAAAACTAAAACCCTAAGCAATACCTTTGTCTTGATCTTCATAGGGTTTTGTTTTTCTCTTTCTTCTTTTCCAAGTTGAGCACTTGATCAACTTGTGGTCATCACCATGATCATCACTTGCTCCATCACTTGGCATGTACCAACCTCATTAAGTCTACACACACTTAGTATAGAGGTTAGTACCAGGGTTTCATCAATTATCCAAAACCAAACTAGGGCTTTCAAGGGTGAGGACGACGAGATCATGCATTCCTTAACGTCGTCCTATTCTGTATGCTTCATTTTGCAGCACCCAGATTGGATGGATGCCATGACATGCCAGGCATGCTGGGTGGGAAGGAGAGGCATCAAGACAAGGCATCCCCCTAAGGCATAGCCAATGCCATCGCTGCCTCCATAGGCCCCCGCTTCCACCACCATTGGTCCACCTCCCTTTCCCCTCCAGCAACTCGCTGAAGGCTAGAGGGAGAGGGATCCATGTCTCTAATAGTTTGTCTAGTAGATTGAGTCATGTTAGCATTAGGCTCTCTCCATGCCAAGTTTCTTGGTCTTAGGGAATTGTTTCCTCCTCGTCCTTTCCAACCACAGTGAGGAGGTGGGTGGATTTAGTTTCTCTATGGCGACTTCGATGAAGATGAAGGCATCAACAACTTCCTCAGCATGAGGACAATGAGAATTAGGTTTCTGAATGGCGGCATCAAGGCAGAAATGATGTTGCTGCCGTGGAATAATTCTCTTCAGTCACTTCATTTTATTGTGGTTAGATCTGACCATGCATGATGAAGGACTAGTGAGAATATGTTTGCCCCTCAAGTCGATTACTAGTATTGAATTGGAAAGATTTAGATGGGTTTTTTCCATATTCTTCAGTGGCAGAAGGAAGACACAAGAAAGAAGAAGTTTATGCTGAACTCCGCCTGCAAGAATGTTGGCGTTGTTCGTAGGGCACTTGTTCCTAGCCCTTTTGCTAAGTGTTTTCCTATATGGTCATCCATATGAATCGTCACACATGTTTAGGATTGAGATTTGAAGTTATACGAAGTGTGGATACAGTATAGATGAAAAACAGTTTCTGGCTATATGTATTGTATTTTTGATATATTCAACTATATTTTCTTAATATAATTCTTCTCTTGTCTAAAAAAGAGAGGCATCGATCCTGCCTTATTTTTATCGGACCAAATCCAAGAGAGAATATCATCATTTCATTAAAAAAGGGAATAGAATATACATTGTCTATCGCAGCTAGCACGCATATATAATATGACATGATAATAACTGAAGTAGTTTTTCTTTGTTCGAGTTGACCTCGATCGACAAGAGACCGACGACAGCCATTGCGCTTCGGCATATGTGTGTCTTACCTTAACGCTTAGCAACGAATTAATCAAGCATTACTTTTGATACATTAGTTTTATTTATGGTGTGCCCCTACTATTGTCTATGTATTGCTCCCTTGGGTCAAAGAGAGTGACCTTTATTTTGGAGTATCTTCTTGAGCAAAAAAGTTTTAAACTTTAGTTACACATTAACTAACTTTTTTTGATATATTTGAATATTTCTGAAAAATTACCCCAAATGTAGTATCACTCTAAATCATACTTTTGAGTGTGTGTATGGTGCTTTGTTTATCCTATTCTATCTAGTTGTTTGTAACTTGAACAATACGTTTATGAAAAGTAATACATATTCACAATGTTAGTTTCTATATTCATCATGAAATGTACTTTTGTGTGATTTTTAAGGCTATGCATATATTATTTCATCATAGATTACATCGTTAATAAAAATGATTTTTAAAGAACGTGTCTTATAATCACTACTAGAGAACAGACTTTTGATCTGCACTGGATTTTGGCTTTGGTCTCGACAATTTTAGCGCCCGGGACGAAATAGATAATTATTCCCGGTTTGAGAGACCAACCATGACTAAAGTCACCTGCCCAATGACTCTGGTGGCAGGCTTTTGCAGCAGGGCATCTTTAATCCCAGATGATATAACTAATCGGGACTAAAGGTCACCATTTAATACCGGTTGCAATTGCCATCCGGGACTAAATATTTAGTCCCGGTTTGTAATTACAACCGGGACTAAAAGCTATGTTTAGTCCCGGTTGGGAACTCAAACCAGGACCAAAGGTCCCTTGTTATATATGCCGGGGTCTTCTTCTTTCTCTAGCCCGAGCCATTCAAACTCAATTTCTTTGTTCATCTTTGGCCATCACAAGACTACTCTTTTGATTCTTCAGTTGTAAAGGTTATTAACTTCATCCTCTCCTGATTTATTAGTAGCATATGTGATTTCGTGGTCTAGATATATGTAAAATTTATGGTGGATTTTTTTATTATTTGTGTAAAATTTGAACTCAAAGTCACTTGATAAGCTTAAATTAGTTCATCAAAACTAGCATACACCTTTTTCTACTAGTATGCATACCACATTTCATGGTTTATGTATCTAGAACATTAGAAGATTTTAAGAGTTCTTTTATAATTTGTTTTGTACGTTTAGAAACTGAGAAATTTATAGAAGTTTACAAATTAAAAATGGATATAGAGAGTAGATGGCAGTTGCTTCCAGTTCCTCGGCCTCTCATTGGGTTTAAAACCGAATGAGGCCAGACCTTTCTCTCATTGTGTGCGGTGAGTGTGGGCAGAATATTGTGATGGAGTACCGAGCAAAGAAGGAGCATCCCAACAAGGATCGTATCTTCTACAAGTGTTCGGATCACACTGTGAGTTATTTTATCACATTCGATGGTTATGGTTAATTTATCCTATTTTTCTTGATGATTTCAATTAAAGTTCTTATTTATATGTTCTAATTTTAGTGGGATGGCACTGAATGTCAAGGCTGGCACTGGGAGGAAGACTATGTTGAGCACATGCAAAAATCTCTTGCACAGGCGGCTTTGCAGCTGATGAGGCAGTGGGCCAGCAGAAGAAGACCATCGATGTTGAACAGACGAATGATCTCTCTATTTTAGTTGGTGTTGGTCATGAAACCGTTTTGCTGCTTAAGTTCATTGTAGATTTACTTTGTATAATGCTAGTTGCGAGCATTTACATTGTAGCAAGGCTTTATTAAATTTAGAAGATTTTTAGAGTAATGCAAGTAGTGTAACTTTACTAGTTATTATATAATGATGTTTTCATATGTTATGTTATGTAACTGTAGATGAGATCACGATATTGGATGTATAACGTTGATCGTCGCTCTCAGGAGTTCATTGATGGTGTGTAATGTTTCTTACGTGTAACCGATGCAAATAAGCGGGGTGGTTTCATGTGTTGTCCATGTGCCGTATGGAAAAATTTAACAAAATATGCTAGTGCAAGGACTCTACATGCACACTTGTTTAAGTCGGGTTTCATGCTAAATTATATTTGTTGGACCAAGCATGGAGAAAGCGGGGTTATGATCGAAGAAGATGAAGAAGAACAATTAGACCATGACAATATTATTGCTGAATATGGTTCCTTTTTAAATGATACTCTATTGCAAAAACTTGAAGAAGAGGTGGCAGTAGAAGATGAGCTCACAGATGATCTTGGTGATGTCATTCGTGATGCACAGAGAGAATACGAAAGTAAAAAGGAGAAGATCAAATTTGAGCACATGCTAAAGGATCACCAAGACCTCGAGAAGTTATATTAATATTAAATATAAGGAATATTTTACATTTAGTTACTAGACATTGATGCGCGCATCCATCCATACGAAAATGCATGAGCGTTAGAGCATCTTGAGGAGTTTTATAAAATAACTTTTTGATTTTTTAGTAAAAAAAAAGTATCTTCCTACAGTTTAGTAAAAGAACCCCTTAAAAAAATAAAATTTACTAAATATTCTCTCCAACTTGTAAGTTTTACATTTGAGAGAAACTCCATATCTGCTTCCCATCCGGTGTTTTAAATTAGATGTATGAGTAAAATAAGAAAATAAAGGATCCAGATGACAAAGCAAAAAGAGACAAAGAAACTATTAAAAAAATGTTTTGTTAGATAGAAATAATATAGGGTTGTCAATGCAAAATCATTAACGAGCTGTTCTAGCTGTTGGAAAAGAATAAAATTCAAAGTTGTTATTTCATTTGTTCTGTTAACTTGCTAAATCTATTATTAATTTAGTTAGTAAATTATACCAAACTCGTAGAGATACTCTTAGTAGTGGTGGAAGGTTCTTAATTAGTTGTCTTTAGAATTTTCAACTTTTTCTAGTGGCCAATATTTTTAGTCTTATTTAGAATTTTTGCAGCTAGTCAAATAATTTTTTATTGTAATTGAACGTTAAATTTCATCATCATTGTCAGGTCGGAACCCGGCGTCACTATTAGGCCTTGTTTAGTTCACCCCGAAAATCAAAATCTTTTCAAGATTTCCTGTCGCATTAAATCTTGGAGTATATGCATGAAGCATTAGGTATAGACGAAAATAAAAACTAATTACACAGTTTGCCTATAAATTATGAGATGAATTTTTTGAGTCTAGTTAGTTTATGATTGGATAATATTTATCAAATAAAAATGAAAATGCTACCGTATTTTTTCGGAACTAAACAAAGCCTTAGAATCGTGTCCGACCGATAGTGGATAATAATTGGCAGTGATGGAATGGCTTATCATTGCTCGTTCTTCTAGAACCCGGCAGTGATGGTTTGGAACCCGGCATCACTGCTGCAATCGTGACCGACCGACAGTGAATAATTGGCAGTGATGGAGTAGCTTATCACTGCTCGTTCTAGAACCTGGTAATGATAGGTGATAAAAATAGAAGAATCCGGTAGTAGTGATAGGTGATAAGAAATAGAAAATATTTGCTTTCTAGAATTTAAACTCCGGACCTCAATGTTCACATCCCATCAAGTGGACATACCAACTAACCTACACAACACATATGATTATATAGCTGACACTTCTTTTTGTTACACAATTTCAAATCTCATATTGTATATTTGACAATAAAAAATCTCACATGAATTTTTTTAATTGTAATATAAAGATATAAATCTCATTGAATATGTAAACCATCTCAAATTAAAAAGTTACCAACTACAAAGTTTTGGACCTTTTAAACTCTACAATTTTGATATAAATTTTATAATCCAATCTCATATAAAAAAATTTTTTTTGTGCAAAATAGATATCACTGCGGTTGAAGCCAGAACATCTATCATTGCCGGTTATCCTATTATTGCAGGGTATTTAACTATTTGCCATCTTTACGGATGAAACTTCTCTATTTGTCGTACAAATTTATCATATGAACCAGTAAACCTCATATATTTTTACTACTTTTGCTGATGTGGCACGACATGTTGGCAAAAGACAGCACAGGAGTGTTCCTAGGAGCCCCAACTTACCACAGGAAAAGACCTATTTACCCCTGTTATTTCTCTTCCTAACTCACTGATGCATGGGTCACACGTGTAAGTTTCTTCTTCAACCTCCAATCGATCACCACTGCACCGAGCAATGCTAGATCGGGCCGCTTGACTCTGGGCGAGCGCCGGGCTGCTGCTGCAGCATCTAGTCCAGTCCCGAGCCAGCCAGTAGGACAGGCCGCACACACCCCTGCACCCACTCCCCCGCACACGTGCACGCGCGCCAGGCGCGTTGGCTGTATCGAGCGCCTGCCGAACACCATGTTGTGCGCTCTACTTGCTCTGTAACGCAGGCAAGGACGGTGGCCAGCCAACCGCCGACGCCTCGCAGCCAGGGCGCTGCGTGCCCAGCCGCCGTGCACCAAGGCCACGGCCCACGCGTCCAGGTCGTTGCGCGTCGAGGATGCAGCCAGCACGAGCTCCTCCCCTCCCCTCCCCTCGCTGCGTGGTGATGTATATGGCTGGAGGTTTAAGAAAGAACTGACATATGGGGTCCATGTGTCAGCAAGTGGAGGGAGACAAATAATATGGGTAAATTGGTCTATTCCCGTATGGAGATAGAGCTTTTACGAGCGCTGCCAAGCTAGCTTGCTAACGTGTCGTGCCACATCAGTAAAAATGGTAAAAATATATGAAGTTTACTGTTTTATGTGACAAATCAGTAGGAGAACGAAGAGGTGTCATCCGTAAAGATGGCAAATAATTAAATATCCTTATTATTATTGGTTGAAACAACGAACTGACAAATAATACTTTATCACTACCGGTACCGAAACAACCGGCAGCAATAGTCCAATAGTGATTACCTATTTTAGTACTCTACACATGATTCACCGGGAATTCTCCGGCACCCCAGCTATGCCACGCTAGCTCGGGCACTGTAGCAAAAAATGTAGAGTACACCAGCAAAAATGTCTTCTCTCCTGTCTCTCTCTCTCTCGGTCTCTTCTACTCCCCTCCCTCTCTCTTTCTCCGACGCCAAGTCGCCAACAGGGTTACAGGGGTGATGGCTATGGCGACGGCGCTGGGCGCGAGCGGTGCGCCATGGCTGCCCTCGTCCTCCTCCTCGTCCTCCTCTCTCCCCTTCCCTCCCACAGCGGCGGCGACAGACGCGAGGCAACAACCTCTGGCACCAACAGGTAGTGGCGACGCCTGCCCCCTACCATCCTGATGCGGCGGCAGCCGGCGCGGCCAGCTCGTGTGTCCAGCCCAGGACGACGCACCGGTGACTCCGCTGCTCCCTCTCCCACCCCCCACGTCCTCTCCCTTTCTCTCTCCCCACGACCGCGGCTATGTCTGCTCCCAGGAAATCCTAGGTGCCATGGTAGCCTCGAATCTAGCCGCAGGGCGTCCGCAGAAGGGCGCTGCAGCTTCTAGGTGAGGGAGGCTTCCTAGCGAGCCAGCGGCGCAGATCTAGGGGGGCCTCGACGCAGCGGTGGCACGGTCAGGGCCCGGTGCGGTAGCCCCTCCCTTCCTCTCTCCAAGCGGGGCAGCCACACCCGTTGCGCGGAGTCAGGTGAGGGTATCCTCTCTCCCTTGGTCGTCCCCTTCCCTCGTCAGCGCCATAGGTGACCGTCGATTTGCGCTTGGTCCTTCCCTCTCTTCTGTGTACGGATGAGCGTATGCTGCCTGTTCGAAGGAATGTCGGACAAAAATATACGCTTCTTATAGCTCTGCTCCTAGCTCCCGGATGGTGTAAATCACCCTGGTTTTGTACGCTGCAGGAGAAACGGAAGAAATAGTAGAACTAGCAGAAATATAGCACCGTTTCATGAACTATATGGTCTATGGTGATACAATTATTTTGTGTCTTCTTAAATAATGCACATATGGAATAATTTTGGAGCTTTAATACTACCTGCGTAATTCCTTGGCCAACCTTTTTATATTTCCTATACCTAATTTTATAGTTTATTTCACCTACATGCTATAGAGAAATTCTTGTGAACCATATGGAAAGAATTATGGAGCTTTAATACTACCTGCGTAATTCCTTGGCCAACCTTTTTATATTTCCTATACCTGATTTTATAGTTTATTTCACCTACATGCTATAGAGAAATTCTTGTGAACCTGAACTTGAAAGATCTGATTACTATCCCTCCCTGAACTTGACTTTGGTTTGCTAATTTTTTGTAATAAATATTTCAATGGTCTCATGATTTTTTTTCTGCAGAGAATGCCACATGCTCCCTTTTATCTGTCTGCGATTTGATCCACAATGCTCAGGACAATGGACCGATAGGAGACTACTATATCAACAGGTGTTCCATCTTGCATATGGTGGGAAATGGCTGCATAGCTCAGACTGGTTGTCATCAAGCAATGGGAGATAGACTAAAAGCAATTATTCTCTACATTATGTTCTGTTAGATTGTCCTTTCATCTTTGGCAAACAATATTACTGAAGAAAAGACATCGCCTGAAAATTCACATATTTCGTGACATTTCAAATATTGCCTTTTAGTGTTTCTTACACGTGAAATTAGCTTCAGAGATAGCCACAAAGCTATGTATATAAAAAAGCCAAAACATCTTATAATTTGCACTGAAGAGAGTAGCTTACAAGGTGGATAGGCTGACGTGTGTACAACCATGCTACTGATGGTATCTTTTGAATCAAAGTAATGCACTCTAGATATTTTTATGGTCATACAAGTTTCATGGCATGTTATCTGTGACTATGAGAGAAGCCATTTTAGTATGTGTGCTCAGGGTGCGATAGACCACATGTTTTGCAATAGTTCCAATGTCTTTGAAGGAAGGTATGCAGAGACTATCTGTCAGGTTTTTCATTCTCCATCTATGGACTTTCAACAATAATAGTAGAGTGGTTGCACCAAAATATGTATTAAACTGACTAATACTCACTATGTAACGTGAGAAAAGTTCATATGTTGCTTAAGTGGTGAACCACCATAATTTTGATGATGACATCGCCCCTGTATTATGTTAGTGAGTTTTTAGCTACTGTATTTTTTTATTAGAGAAATAATAAGATCTAGAATGTTGATATGGTGTTCGCAGTTGTCCCATGTCACACCCATATTTTAAGAACAAAATAGGATGCATAAAAGACTTATATGTGCCCTAGAAACAGTCGCACACGTAAGTAGACAAATCTCAAATGTACCATTGCAGTGTTTATTACATAGCGGAATATAACATATCACATAGTCTCATACAAAGATGATAGCATAAAATAAACAACGCTCTCGACGGAAGCTCCACACAGGGACACTGTTGACTGGTTGACACCAAACCTAATACTCATAGCGATAGTCCTCATTCCAATCATCACCATTAGCATAACCTAGGGTGTTGGGAAATTGCAAGAGTGAGCACATATCGTACTCAACAAGTATAACCAGGGGTTCATGAGGCTCAAATAGCTGACACTGGTTTGACTGCATTTAGCTTTTAATAGTAGATAGCATGTTCATAATTGAATAGCAAATGTCAAGGTAGCATAAATAATCCATTAATCACATGATCAAGTGTAAGCATAATTAATTCTTAGCATAAACGATAATCAAATGAACACAACAACTTAATAAGCTCATCGTCGTCGCAGCAAGAACCCCCAAGGCCGCTCATAACCGTGAGCACGGCTAGTATACCAGTTTTAACACTCTGCAGAGGTTGTACATCTTTACCCATGAGTCATGATTTACCCTTTCGCCCGAGGTAGCTAATCTCTTTACCCCCTTCCTAGGGAGGTCGGCAGGGATCACTATGAAGCCTTTCAAAAGTTCGTCTAACATGTTAGGGCCGCAAGGTTTCCTTTGCGCGCAGATATAGATACCCCCTTCCGAATGGCACAATGACGCGCAGCCTATACACATAAGGACAGGGGCTCGCACTATACCCAAAACGGTTCAGCCCCTCCGCCCTTTCGGGTAACCTCTAACAAGCTAGAAAAGGTCTTCATACTGAGCTAAAGCCAGAGCCATTATAGTCCTCATCGTTGCACTGTTATCCCGGTGATCACTTACACACAAGATCTCATATAGTTATTTGTCATCTTTTAACGTTCATTGCATAGCTATTAATCATCTTACAAGATCATGGATTGAATCAAGCACTAGCACATCTACACCAAATACATATCAAGTAGGTAGCAAGGAATCTAGGTAACAATCATCTATGATTTTGCTAAGGTCGACAAGGTGATAGCATGCATATGATATATATGTGTAGTTATAAGTGAATAGGTAACAAGGATGATCCCAAGTTATACTTGTCTTGCTCAAAGCTCTCCTAAGCCTGCTGGTCTTCAAAAGCTTGGTCTTGATCACCAACGTACGGCTCACCGTCTATTCCCAAACATCAATCAACAATACGCAATCCAATGGAGACAATCATACACAAAGCAAACAAGATATAATTAGAACATAACACCAACAGTGAGAAATCAAATATAAAAGTTTATGAAAGTATTCTACGCAGCGCTACGATCACACAAACGTAAAGTTCACGAAAATCGGAATTAAAACGTGGAAGATATGAATTTTCTAAGATTTCCTATAGAGAAATAATTAATTAAATGCTACTGCAGAAATAAAAAGTTTCAAAACAGTAAACTAATATTTCTAACCTGTAGAGCACGTAAATATGGATCTAATGAAATTTGAATGGACAAAAACGAAGTTAAAATGAGCATTTTATAAGCAAAACAAAATCAGTGGCACTTCAGTAAATACTGGAAAACATATTTGGATCTCAGCCGACAGGAAAATAAGTTTTCTTAATTTAGAAAGCGTAAAACTGAGTAGGCGCCTTGGACTGCGGGTTAAAACTCAAATTCTCTAGGGTTCTTAAACAAAATACCCCCCCCCCCGAAGGGGTATCTTCTAATCCTGGTCATCCACGATCGATCCGACGGCCGAGATCAAGCAGGGGGAAAACAAGACGGCGGCCGGCCGTCTTCCTGTGCTCCGGCGCTGCGGCGCCATTGGCCAGAGGGCCTGAGCTCGCCGGAGCTTGCTGTCCGGCCGATTCAGAGCACCATTCTTTGAAAGAAAAGCACCGGAAAAACGAGAGGCTTACCATGGACTCGTCTAGGAGATTGTTTTGGCCCGAGGGAAAACAGGGAGCGCGTGTCGCGATGGGGAAAAAGCTCGGCTCCGGGGAGATTCCGAAACACGCAGTCGAAGGTGGCTAGGGCTCGGTTTCGCGACTTAGATGCAAAAACACGACGCGGGGCATCGCAGGGTGCTTTATAGGGCCTCGGGGACAGCAAATCCCGTCCAAAACGGGATCGGGTCGGATCTCTTTCCCGACACAGCCGGTGTCCTGCTTGGTTACTGCAAGGAAGGAGAAGAGGAAGGCGGCGCTGCGCAGTGGGTCCCGCGCGTCATTGGAAGAAGAACAGGGACCCGGCTGTCAGCGAGTCAAGGGAGAGGGGCGCGCCCACTGCTCGGCTTGGGCCGCAACGAGCTGGGCCGGGGCGGGAAGGGAAGCCAGGGGGCTGGCTTGCCGCTAGCGGGCCGAGTGCGAGGGTGAGGGGGGGGGTTCGGCTGGGGTTTTTCTTTTTTTTCTTTTCTGTTTTCTTTTCCAAACACCTTTTCCAAAAAAAATCTTGAATGCAAATAAATTCAAGCCAGAGGCAAACAATACAAAATAACATATTCTTCAGCATGAATGCATAAACAAGTTCCTAAACTTATAATGAATTTTAATTTTTACAAAAATATTTTATTTACTAGATTAAATGCCCACAAAAATTGCTTAAATAATTCTCATGAAATCCTATCAATTCAAAAGCAAATTTTTTTTGGGTGTTACAAATTCTACCCCCCTTAAAAGAATCTCGTCCTCGAGATTGAGCAGTGCATAAACAAACAGTTGTGGATATGATTCTCTCCAATCATCCTCTCTTTCCCAAGTTGCTTCTGCCTCTAAAAACCGATTCCATTGCACTAGCAAATTCATGTCTCTAGTCAAGTAACATACCTGGTAACTTATCTGAAAATTTATTCCCTACACAGTCCTGAAGGTCAACACCATCATCCAGCTGATTCACTGTAGCTGTGGGTGGAGCCTGCAATGCTACATCCACACTGATTCTCTCTCCCTTGGGTGTTGTCACAACTACTACTTTCTCTTTGCACTTAATTTCCGTAGCATATTTCTTCATCCAATCCAAACCCAATATCACATCTATGCCTGAGGTTCTCATAACCATGGGACTAACCGGGAAATCTACCCCCCTTAAAGAAAGACTTGCTGAGGGGCAACAATATGAAACTGGTATAGTCCCTCCCGGTGATTTTACTAGCATATGGGTTTTCATGGCAACTAGTGGAATGCTATGAACTCTAACAAATGCTTGTGATATGAATGTATGCGAAGCTCCAGAATCAAATAAAACTGTAGCGGGAATAGAGTTGATACTGAACGTACCCATCATAATCTCCAGTCCCTCTTGTACTGTCTCTGCAGCCACATGGTTCATCTTTGCTCCATGAGAATTAGACTTTTGACCGTTGTTCTGCTGGTTGAATCTCTCCGGGCAATTATATGACATATGACCTTCTTTTCCACAGCGAAAACACCTAGTAGGGGTATTGGGAGCACTTCTCTTCATAGAGGTGGCATTTGAATTTCCTGAGCGGTGAATCTGCTGACCACTCTGCTGTTGATTAAGATTACGCTGAGGTTGTTGGTTGCGATCCCATTGACCAACCGGTCCCTGGTACCTCTGTTGATCGCCCTGCTGAGAATTGAAACGTTGGCGGTTGTTGCCTCCGGAACCTTGTGCTAGCATCCTCCTCTTCTTATCTTGACCTTTACGCATGTTATCAAGCACAATAGCACGATTCACCAGAGTCTGGAAGGTAGGGTAGGTATTTTCAGCCAGTTGCAATCTGAGTTCATAGTAAAGACCTTTCATGAAGAGACGTTGTTTGTCAGCATCCTCTCTGACTTCGTTTGGGGCATAGCGGGCCAACTGCTCAAACATGTCATGATACTCAGCCACAGTCATAGAACCCATCCGTAGAGATCTGAATTCTTCTTGCTTGAGCTCCATCATTCCCTCATTGATGTGTTGTGCTCTAAAGTCTCTGCAAAATTCCGTCCAAGTGACAGGAGGAGCATTGTTGGGACGAGCAGCTTGATATGACTCCCACCAAGTTTGAGCTGCTCCCTGAAGTTGTCCGGAAGCATACACCACCTTTTCCATATCATTGCATTGTGCTATGTTCAGTCGCCTCTCCACAGCACGTAACCAATCATCCGCCTCCATAGGATCAGCTGAGTGTGTAAACACCAGAGGTCTTCCCTTCATAAATTCACCACGCTTATCTCTCACATGAACTGGTGGTGGTGGT
The DNA here is from genome assembly GCF_000003195.3 of Sorghum bicolor. Taxonomy (NCBI): domain Eukaryota; kingdom Viridiplantae; phylum Streptophyta; class Magnoliopsida; order Poales; family Poaceae; genus Sorghum; species Sorghum bicolor. Next base: position 21,116,988 of record NC_012871.2, read on the forward strand.
GGTGGTGGTGGTGGTGGTGGTGGAGGTTGCTGCTGTAGGTGCTACATGAAGACATGCATCATCTCATTCTGAGTTTGCATGAGCTCTTCTACAGTAATTGGATTGTTGGCACCCATGCCACGGCCTCTGCCTCTGCCTCTTCCTCTTGCTGCCATCTGCATTCCGAGGTATATAAACACATCTCAGTAATATCCAACATGATAAATAGTAGAGATAGTCGAATCTGAATTTTTCTGGGCGACATCCAACATTAGCAGTTCAGAAAATCAGTCATATCTCGAGTTCTAGAATTCAAAAGGATACATTCTGCATACCGTTGGAAAGATAAATAAATTATCTACAACTTTTATTTTGACCATATTAACAGATTCTGTTATTAGGTTAGTCAAAACTGGGCATAACCATAACTGTTCCAGAATTCTAGACTGCGCAGAAACCTCAACTTTGAACAACCATAACTCCCAGATCATAACAGATAATAAGGTCATTCTTGTGGCATTGGAAAGATATGAAGGTCTACTTGTTCCTAGAAAACTTTGATGAACATTGCACGAGCAGATTTTGATATGTACCAGATTTATTGCAGACTGCTCCAGAAAATAGCAAAGGGCAGAAACAGGATTTTACCCAAACCCAACTATTTAGTTCATTAATCCTTATGCCTTAGGCCTATAAACTAAATGAAATTGTAGAGAAACTCCACAAGATCATTACACTCATTACAAAGATTCAAATCAAGCATAAGCATAATAACAAACCAAACCATGCATCAAAGGTTCACACTTCAAGCATTAACTCAACTTGCGGTACTATCGTTCTCTTCCTATTAAGGGTAAAGATCCTAAATCTCCTATTTCAAAAGACACAAGAAGATGATAAGGGAAGGTTCTAAAAGCATACCAACTCAAGGGGTGAAGGTGAGAACAAGGACTTTTAAAATAAGCAACAAGGTAGAGACAAATAGCAAGGATAGAGATATTGTATAGAGGAAAATACCAAGGTTTATAGAGCAAGGGTGTTATAACAATTTCAAAACCTTAAGATGGCCAATTTCTAACTAGGCTTGCGTCCTACAGTCAACAAAGCTTTGATACCAATTTGTCACACCCATATTTTAAGAACAAAATAGGATGCATAAAAGACTCATATGTGCCCCAGAAACAGTCGCACACATAAGTAGACAAATCTCAAATGTACCATTGCAGTGTTTATTACATAGTGGAATATAACATATCACATAGTCTCATACAAAGATGATAGCATAAAATAAACAACGCTCTCGACGGAAGCTCCACACAGGGACACTGTTGACTGGTTGACACCAAACCTAATACTCATAGCGATAGTCCTCATTCCAATCATCATCATTAGCATAACCTGGGGTGTTGGGAAATTGCAAGAGTGAGCACATATCATACTCAACAAGTATAACCAGGGGTTCATGAGGCTCAAATAGCTGACACTGGTTTGACTGCATTTAGCTTTTAATAGTAGATAGCATGTTCATAATTGAATAGCAAATGTCAAGATAGCATAAATAATCCATTAATCACATGATCAAGTGTAAGCATAATTAATTCTTAGCATAAACGATAATCAAATGAACACAACAACTTAATAAGCTCATTGTCGTTGCAGCAAGAACCCCCAAGGCCGCTCATAACCGTGAGCACGGCTAGTATACCAGTTTTAACACTCTGCAGAGATTGTACATCTTTACCCATGAGTCATGATTTACCCTTTCGCCCGAGGTAGCTAATCTCTTAACCCCCTTCCTGGGGAGGTCAGCAGGGATCACTATGAAGCCTTTCAAAAGTTCGTCTAACATGTTAGGGCCGTAAGGTTTCCTTTGTGCGCTGATATAGATACCCTCCTTCCGAATGGCACAATGACGCGCAACCTATACACATAAGGACAGGGGCTCGCACTATACCCAAAACGGTTCAGCCCCTCCGCCCTTTCGGGTAACCTCTAACAAGCTAGAAAAGGTCTTCATACTGAGCTAAAGCCAGAGCCATTATAGCCCTCATGGTTGCACTGTTGTCCAGGTGATCACTTACAGACAAGATCTCATATAGTTATTTGTCATCTTTTAACGTTCATTGCATAGCTATTAATCATCTTACAAGATCATGGATTGAATCAAGCACTAGCACATCTACACCAAATGCATATCAAGTAGGTAACAAGGAATCCAGGTAACAATCATCTATGATTTTGCTAAGGTCGACAAGGTGATAGCATGCATATGATATATATGTAGTTATAAGTGAATAGGTAACAAGGATGATCCCAAGTTATACTTGTCTTGCTCAAAGCTCTCCTGAGCCTGCTGGTCTTCAAAAGTTTGGTCTTGATCACCAACGTACGGCTCACCGTCTATTCCCAAACATCAATCAACAACACGTAATCCAATGGAGACAATCATACACAAAGCAAAAAAGATATAATTAGAACATTACACCAACAGTGAGAAATCAAAGATAAAAGTTTATGAAAGTATTCTACGCAGCGCTACGATCACACAAACGTAAAGTTCACGAAAATCGGAATTAAAACGTGGAAGATATGAATTTTCTAAGGTTTCCTATAGAGAAATAATTAATTAAATGCTACTGCAGAAATAAAAAGTTTCAAAACAGTAAACTAATATTTCTAACCTGTAGAGCACGTAAATATGGATCTAACGAAATTTGAATGGACAAAAACAGAGTTAAAATGAGCATTTTATAAGCAAAACAAAATCAGTGGCATTTCTGTAAATACTGGAAAACGTATTTGGATCTCAGCCGACAGGAAAATACGTTTTCTTAATTTAGAAAGCGTAAAACTGAGTAGGCGCCTTGGACTGTGGGTTAAAACTCAAATTCTCCAGGGGTTCTTAAACAAAATACCCCCCTGAAGGGGTATCTTCTAATCCTGGTCATCCACGATCGATCCGACGGCCGAGATCAAGCAGGGGGAAAACCAAACTGCGGCCCGGCCGTCTTCCTGTGCTCCGGCGCGGCGGCGCCATTGGCCAGAGGGCCTGAGCTCGCCGGAGCTTGCTGTCCGGCCGATTCAGAGCACCATTCTTTGAAAGAAAAGCACCGGAAAAACGAGAGGCTTACCACGGACTCGTCTAGGAGATTGTTTTGGCCCGAGGGAAAACAGGGAGCGCATGTCACGATGGGGGAAAAAGCTCGGCTCCGGGGAGATTCCGAAACACGCAGTCGAAGGCGGCTAGGGCTCGGTTTCGCGACTTAGATGCAAAAACACGACGCGGGGCATCGCAGGGTGCTTTATAGGGCCTCGGGGACAGCAAATCCTGTCCAAAACGGGATCGGGTCGGATCTCTTTCCTGACGAAGCCGGTGTCCTGCTTGGTTACTGCAAGGAAGGAGAAGAGGAAGGCGGCGCTGCGCAGTGGGTCCTGCGTGTCATTGGAAGAAGAACAGGGACCCGGCTGTCAGCGAGTCTAGGGAGAGGGGCGCGCCCACTGCTCGGCTTGGGCCGCAACGAGCTGGGCCGGGGCGGGAAGGGAAGCCAGGGGGCTGGCTGGCCGCTAGCGGGCCGAGTGCGAGGGTGATGGGGGGGGGGGGTTCGGCTGGGGTTTTCTTTTCTGTTTTCTTTTCCAAACACCTTTTCCAAAAAAAATCTTGAATGCAAATAAATTCAAGCCAGAGGCAAACAATACAAAATAACATATTCTTCAGCATGAATGCATAAACAAGTTCCTAAACTTATAATGAATTTTAATTTTTACAAAAATATTTTATTTACTAGATTAAATGCCCACAAAAATTGCTTAAATAATTCTCATTAAATCCTATCAATTCAAAAGCAATTTTTTTTGGTTGTTACATCCCATCATATTTAAACTGCAATGTGATTTTGATGCTGACCTCCACTTACATGCCACGCCAAGCTGCCCTAGACCAGCTAGATAGGAGATGAATTATAAGCATATTACATTCTCAATTGAGTGCCGTTCTTTTTTTACCTTTGGGAATGACAAATTGGAAATCCAAAATATCTTAGTCTTGTTTATAGTGTTATTCCATCAAGTGCATGTAGGAGGTTGCTTGTCCGATTCATCCACATTATCGTTTGTGTCCTATCTGTTCTTGTGTGGAGCGACACTATAATTCAGTTTCTTTTTTTACTGCTTCATGTGGAGCGGCAGTGAGAAGTTTGTGGAGCAGCGCATCAACCAGGCGGAGTGCCTGGCATGATGCTGGAGACAAGGACATAGAGCAAGGGCGTCGATGGGTACCTCATCAGCACCTGGTCGCAATTCTTCCTGGGTGAGCTTCTCTATGTTGATTAAATGGCAAACTTGTAGTATTAATTCAAGTGCTAATAGTTGAAAGAACTTTTGTGCCCCTTGCAAAATTTGGTTGCAGGAGCAAGGATATATATTTTTTGTTAGGTTGTCATTTGTTCATGTAGCATAGGTTTCTGTTACTTAGGTTTAAGAAAAACTAATTCTATAATATTTTTTTAATACAACAGTCATGTTCTTAATAGCATGTTTCGTGAGAGAGAATAGCTATGTAGTGTCCAAAATCCAAATCTTACCATTTCATACTAACAATCTTATCTGCCACCAATGGTGCATAGTCTTTTCGTTTTGTTGATTTGTGGACAATAGCAGGTTGGTTTTGAAACTGAGTTCGTTTGCATTTTGTTATTTACATCCTGAGTTTGACTGTCATGTTATCGGGCAGCGGGGAAACAACGGGGTCATCAGGCACCGTGGCAAGTAGAGTTAGAAAGAAACTTTTCCTTTCACTGTCGTATTATCAGGCAGTGGGGGGACAACCCTGGCCTCTGAGTGATAATGGGCATGTAGTAGATGCTGTTGTGATAATTCCTAAGAAGAATAGGGCCTCCTATTTATTTTAAAAGAAAAGAAGTACCTGATTGCATTTGGTTTTCCTTTTTTAGGTTGAGTACTAAACGTAACAATATTTATGGTTTAACCCGCGCGAGCGCACCACTATTACTATATAAGTACTTGATTTATCTATTTACATGGAACATTCACTTTCCTGTGTTTACGTTTAGTTTGAACTTTCTGTTCTTTTATTTTTTTAGTCATCCATCTCAATCATAGAATTTACAGTTATGTAATAACAATATCCATGGTGCCAACCTGCGCTCATGTGTTGTTTCCTGCAAAAACTGTATGTAGCCTGAGCATATGCCATTGTTGATGATGTGGTCAGGTGCCTCACGAAAGCTATTTGTACATAGAATTGTTTTATCTATTTTCATACAACACTATTTTTTTATGTAGCATGCTGTTACATTTACGTCAGCAAGAGTGTTGATATATTTTCTAAAACTTTCTCTAGAGTCTATTTGGCAGAGTATATTATCTTAGGTACCATTAGGTTATAAAAAGTGATATGCTTCTTGTGGTTGCTTTTCATGTGATCCTAGCAAATTTAACTTAACTAAATCAGTCTTCATCTATTGCTGGGGTGATGTGTGATGACTAATGCCACAAGGACTTTTGTGATTGTACCCTGTGCTCCTAGAGGTAATGGTCCTTTCCATTAATTTGTTGTGTTTCATAGGTCAGTTCTCTGCTATCTCCTACTGCAATAGACCTTTCTCCAATCATATATCTCCTACTGTAATAGACCTTTCTCCAATCATATATTTATTCACTTCATCGACTATCTGCGTATATCTTCACAACAACTGTCGTCGTAGTTTCCCCAGCTGTAGCTAATTAGCCTTCCTCATTTTTACCATCTACAGTTTGGAATCCAATAAGATAGGTGCCTACAACTAACGTTTTTTCCTTGTTAATTTTCTCGTGTGATCTTATTAACCACACCAAAGCCTTGCTCTCAGTTTCTCAGCATGTGCCCCTTGGTCCTTGCAGACAAAGACATCTGGAGCCCTTGAATTGGCCTGGACCATACTTGACTTCAAACAAGGCCAAGATGTAAGGCTCAAAGTTGGCTACGAATTGTATGACAAGGTAATTAGACCATTTGTATTACCAGCCACTTAAACAACTGCTTCCTTTGAGAGATCATGGTCCTCTGTTTATGCAAAGGGTAGAACTTATGCAAAGGGTAGAACTTATGCAAAGGGTAGAACACATGGGTGTATGGCAGTGAAACATGATTAATAGTGAGCAAGTGCAATGTTCAGGTGGTTTGCCTTGTTGTGATCTTTTAAAATTATTATTGTTATTTGATTGCAGGTGCCTTATTTCTAGCATAGAGAAAACAGTTGGACGCTGAATGCTTATATGGATGGGAAATGGGATGTTAGATTTGAAATGCCATGAGAATCCACTTTGCAGGAGTGTTTGTGTAGGGTCTTAGTAGCATCATTTATATTATCTTAGGCTACTAATTTTGAACTGCACTGCAGACTACTGATAGCATTAATCTATTTTTATGGGTATGTCCAAACCGGAAACTATTTGGTCGCTTTTCATTATGCATGTAGTATAGAATGAAGAACTATTTGTCAGATTTGGAAGTACAGTATGTTGGCTTACTGCATCAGCTATTGAACATATCTTTCTAAGCCTTTTTAAATACAAAGATTCAGCATATATTTTTACCTGTGTATTTTTATGACGTGCGCGCAAGGGCGCGCGCAATCTACTAGCTAGTATTGTATGGGCACCGGTGAAAAACCATCAAGAAGAACAAATACGCTTGGCCATTTGAGGAAAATAGTCAAGAAGTAAGTAGTTTTTAATTCGAGTGCAAGAGATGATAATAAATAAATAAAAGTAAATAAATGTCAACTGTAAGTTGGTATAGTTTGTCTTACGTGGACGTGGACATTTTAAGAGATTATTGTATGTAAATGTAGACTCCCAATAAAACATACTTTGTTAGTTTCTATATATGAATATTATGTCCAATTTACCCCCTCCTATCCCATAACAACATTGTTCAGACAATGAGATAAAATAATGTAATTTTGTCTCTAGTTTAGTCCTTCAGATCTTTTTTTCTTTGGGTCCAATCCACCATTGTCTTTTTTATTTCTCTATACATGTAAGTTGAGTTTTAAGTTCAAATTATGTAGGGTGATAGAGAAGGTAATAATTTGTGTTAGAAAAATACATTACAATTTTTTCATTATTATTTTAGATAGCTTAGCCCACTAGATTTTCATCTTTCTTTGCATATGGTGACGGATTTTAGTCTTCTTTAGAATTTTCTGAAATTGCTGAGGTAGTTTATATATTATAATTG